>NC_056741.1:984875582-985245582 GCF_019279795.1 Protopterus annectens | reverse complement strand
ACATAACACTGTCATGACAGATATTAAATCATGTAAACAGCCATATCCACACAAACCCTGTTAAACCAACATTACTTCAAATGTAGAAGAGCAATACTTACATTCTGTCCTCATGTCTGGAACAGCCCCCTCCTGTTTGTTGGCCTGTCTCCACAGTGTATGTTGTAAGAAGTACATCCAACTACCCGCTGTGATGCTGTCTGTTAAACACCCAAATGAAGTCCTGATCACAGTGAATGAAAAGGGCTAACACCCACAGCAAGTGCTTAGTTATAGGAGTGTGTTTCCATGCAATTGGCTATAGGAATGATACCACAGCTGTTCCACAGGTAATCAGCTAGTGGGGGACTGCAATTTATGCAAGGGCTATCAACTGACCATGAGCATCACTTACAAAACACAAGCTGCTGCCTAAGCAAAGTATGTGTACTTTTCCGCATCCACCAGAGGGGGAGTGAGAGAGAAAGACAGAGACAAAGTAAGAAAGGAAGGGAGTAAGAGAGTAAGAGCTAAGCATGTTTGTGTATGATCCATGGGTGGAGAGTGGTATCTGGGCATTATGACAGTTGCCTATATTGTGGACTAATCCATACTGTCACATGGTAATTGCACATGGCTGTACACATTTATGGCTGAGGATTGTTGACTAGAATCTCTACAATGTTTGGAAAATGTTGGCCTTGTAATGTTGACATTGGGACATGTAGATACTCAATATATTTATGTGACAAAACCCACACTGCAATGGACCCCTGTCATTACACAATCATGCCAACACCCACACAGAACACTGATAACACACACAAACACACACTTACCAGTACTGGGCTTCAAACCCTTACCTGACTATGTATTGCTATTACATTGTTTTGCAGTGATTTCAAGAGCCACGGTGCTTACATGTTGGAGAGCTGTCCAAAGGTATCTTTGAAGGTGACTGACATCAGCAACAGTGATAAAGGAGGGATAAGGGAAGTGTAGTACATGTGGCAGTCCACAAAATCAGGTGTTAAGGAAGACACAACCACACTCTCTCAGAGACTCACAGACATTATCACAGTTGGCAGGGTCAGGATTAGAACTCCTAACTAGTTTGCTACATTAGTATTTCACAGTTACCACATGTGCCACAGAGCTTATCAGGCTGATATATGGCCAAAGGGTTATTTCAAGGTGACTGACATCAGAAGGCATGCTACAGTAGGGCAATGGGAGGTGTAGTGAGGGTGAATGGCTTCAAAATCATTAATCTCCACACACACACATACACACACACACACACACACACACACACACACACACACACACACACACACAAACACACACTTGCCATTACTGACATGGATGGGTTCATTGCTTTACAGATGTGGTAGCAGTTGATTGTGCCAGAAGGCTGTACAAGGCTAGGCAAAGGGAATACTTTGGTATCAGGCCACATGACAATGGTCTCCAGTGTGGCTCAGGGGTGTAGTCCCTGGATTGGCCCACACAGGTGGGTAATGTATTCACCAGCCACTCATCTGGATTACTATTGTGGGTGGCCAGTGCTGTGCAATGCTTGCCATGTATGTGATCTATATTCCATAACATGGACAGTGTCTGGGTTGTGCACATGTCTCACATGCATGTTCTGTGACATGTGGAAGTGTACCTGGGGTCTCTGGGGCATGTTGTGTGGACAGATTGTTATCATCTCATGTGGCATTCCTGGTGAGACCTGGCTATGGAACTGAGGTTGTGCCTGCACCTACATTGACAGCATGATACAGGTATTCATTGGAGTTAGTGGCATCTGTCCATACAGGGCATGTGTATAAGACATGGTATTCCCTTTGTGGGTTACATTTGCAGACTCTACAGTCGTTGCAGGCATCCAGTAGGAAGCATAGCAAAGGACCACTGTAAACAATTATTTAATTATTGTAGGGATAGAACAGGGTGCCATGTCCTTCTACTTGCTGGATAGCACACACTCAGTCAGGAGATGTTACATATCACCGTACATTCTGACATTCTGATGTCAGTGGCAGTGCTGTTGGCAACAGGCATGTAGTCCACTGCAATCACACCATGGTTACTACCTGTGGGCAATATGCAGGGAACTACCAATATAGTGGTTGTTGCCTGGTCAAGTGTGTTTGTGTGTAAGACATGGATGGGAAGTGTTCTCTGGGTATGACTATATTGTTCACCAATCCATAATGTCACATGTAGGGCTATGGATTGTCTACACCAGTATCTCTGCTGTTTGACATCTCTTGTCCTTGTAAGGTGGACATTGTGACATATAGTAGGTCCACAATATAAGAATTTAGCAAAATCTGCCCCACAATGAATCCTGTCATTACACTATCACAGCAAACTCCACACAGGAGACTGATGACAAACACACACACATGCCAGTACTAAGATTCAAACCCCTACCTAGCTATGGATTGCTACTACTGGGTACCGCATTTATCACACTTGCCATGGAGCTTACTGGATGGATGTTGTCCCAAGGTACTTCTAAGGTGAGGAACTTCACCAGCCCTTGTAAATACTGGCATTAGGTGATGTAGCGGGTGAGAGATCCCAAAAATAATTTTACCCAAATTACACATTTACATTTGCTAGGGTTGTGGTTCAAACTTCTATCTAACAACCTTTGCAGACCATTATGGTTACACATTTACCACATGCACCACTGACCTGACATGGTATAGGCTTCGCAACAGATACATGTAAGGTGGATGATATCTTCAGGACTGCTAAAGTCAGGCTCTGAGATGTGTACCGGCAGTAAATAGGAACAAGGTTTTTGAGATACATGCACAATAATTTGCCACAGATGGGATTCAAACCCACAGCTGTGTAGTTACTGCTATTACATTTTTTTGCATTGATGGCACACACCATGGAGCTTATAGCATTAGCCCTTCTACAAAGGTATATTTCAAGATAGATGACATCAGCAGCCTTGCTAAAGTAGGGCAATAGAAGGTGTAGAGACTGTGAATGGCCTCAAAAACATTACTTTCTATACACACACGCACGCACACACACACACACACACACACACACACACACACACACACACACACACACACACATACACACACAGTTCCACAGTTGCCATGCTTGAGATTAGAACTCCTACCTAACTAGTACATCACACTATAGCATTACACAGTTCTCGCATGCACCATGGAGCCTATAGGGCTATCCCTTTTCCAAAGATGTATTTCAAGGTGAATGACATCAGCACCCTTGCTAAAGTAGGGCAATGGGAGGTGTAGTGACTGTAAATGGTGTCAAAAGCATTAATCCCTACATACACACACACACACACACACACACACACACACACACACACACACACACACACACACACACACACACACACACACACACACACACACACATACACACACACAGAGTTTCACAATTGCCATGTTTTGGATTAGAACTCCTACCTAATTAGTACATTACACTATAGCATTACTCAGTTATAGCACACGCCATGGAGCTTATAGAGCTAGCACTTCTCCAAAGGTGTATTTCAAGGTGAATGACATCAGCAGCCTTGCTAAAGTAGGGCAAAGGACGGTGTGGTGACTGTGAATGGCCTCAAAAGCATTGAATCCTACACACACAATGTTTCACAGTTGCTAGGTCTGGGATTAGAACTCCTACCAACTAGTACATCATACTGTAGAACTACGCAGTTATTGCTCACACCACAGAGCTTATGGGGATGAATGTTGTCTAAGGAGGTATTTCAAGGTGACTGACATTAGCAGGCTTGCTAAAGTAGGGCAATGGAAGGTGTAGTGACTGTGAATGGCCTCAAAAGTATTGATCTCTACACAAACGCACACAGTTTCACAGTTGCCATGTCTGGGATTAGAGCTCCTACCTAACTAGTACATCACATTACAGCATTACACAGTTATAGCACATGCCATGGAGATTACAGGGCTAGCCCTTCTCCAAAGTTGTATTTCAAGGCAAATGACATCAGCAGCCATGCTAAAGTAGGGCAATGGGAGGTGTAGTGACTGGGAATCGACTCAAAAGCATTGATCTTTACACACACACACACACACACACACACACACACACACACACACACACACACACACACACACATACACAGTTGTCATGTCTGTGATTAGAACTCCTACCTAAATAGTACATTACACTATAGCATTATGCAGTTATAGCATGCACCACAGAGCTTATAGGGCTAGCACTTCTCCAAAAATGTATTTCAAGGTGGATGACATTAGCAGCCTTGCTAAAATAGGGCAGTGTGAGGTGTAGTGACTGTGAATGGCCTCAAAAGCATTGATCTCTACACACCCACACAGTTTCACAGTTGCCATATCTGAGATAAGAACTCCTACCTAACTAGTACATCACACAATAGCATTACACAGTTATTACATGCACCACAGAGCTTACAGGGTTGAATATTGTCCAATGAGGTATTTCAAGGTGACTGACATCAACAGGCTTGCTAAAGTGGAGCAGTGGAAAGTGTAGCAACTGTGAATGGCCTCAAAAGCATTGATCCCGACACACACAAACACACAAAGTTTTACATGTGCCATGTCTGTGATTAGAACTCCTACCTAACTAGTACATCACACTATAGCATTACTCAGTTATTGCATGCACCACAGAACTTATAAGGATGATCTTCATCCAAAGGTGCATTTCCAGGGGACTGACATCATCAGGTTAGCTAAACTAGGGGAGTGCAGTGTATGTGAATGGGCCATAAACCATTCCCCTGGAAACACACACACAACACTCAGTCACACACAACTTTACATTTGACAGGACTGTGTATACAACTGCTGAATGAATAATGACTTGTACTGTCATGTTACACAGTTATCACAAGCACCACAAACACTATAGTGCTGAAGGCTACCAGAAGCAAATGTCTACAGTGATAGACATTGGCACATCATGTGATATTGGCCAATTGGATATGTGATGAGTGGGACAGGCTTAATTAATGATGGGAAGCTCTTTGTCACTGTCCGTCTCTTTCTTCCCCACATCTATGTTTTTGTATGTTTGACCTATTATTGTGTGTTTTCCTTGGATATATATGTGTATTCCTATCCGATGTGTGTGCACAGCATGACTGGTGTGCAAGGTGGAGTGTGTGCACAGACATCTGTGACTGACAGATATGTATAGTTCACTGTTGTTGCCAGACATGGGTTTCATTTTAAGTGTGGGAACATGCTCAGTATGACCCTTCTGTATTTTGTTGTCAGACATGGTTTTCATTTCTCTAAGTGTGGGAGCATGCCCAGTTGATCTTCTGTACTGAATGTGTGAATCCATTCCAGGTAGGTTGTATTCCAGTGCAGGCATTTGCGTTCTACACCTACAGCTAACAACTTGTTTCTGCGGGATATCTGTAGATAGGTTGACAATATGGGGTCACAAGGGGCAAGGGATAGTGGGATACTGTAACTAATTGTGTCTGTGCTGTTTCTGCTACATCGCTTTGGTGTTAGCAGCAATATTCAGACATATGTACTGTTTTACACTGTGATGTATTATGTCATCAACTACTGACAGATATACGCATTTGCTCACAGTAATTTCCTGGGGAATACAAGATGAATGAAGCTGTGTCCAGTACTATGGTCTGCAGCCTACATATTCTTGCATAATCATGCCATTTTGGAGGGGGAGCTGCAGACACTTGCTGATGGGTCTGTGTAAATGGTCTAGCACCTTGGTACTGTGGTGGCTGAGGATCCCTTGCTTGTACATCTACTGACATGACAGAATGGCCATATCCTGCTATGGCCATACCTCTTAGCTGTACAGACACACACAGGTTACCCAGAGGCAGGACTCATATATCTGGTCATTACCCCTTCACATTGTGGTTTATTTGCAGCCACCCATTCCTGTGTTTGCAGGCAGAGATAGTATGGGTACACATCAGAGTTTCAGACTTCACACACTCCATGGCATCCATGGTTCTACCCATCCTCTGTTATTCTAGCCTCTGCCTAACATTATGCAAGCGATATCTGATAAGTATCCCTATAGTTATTACTTCATCCCAGCAGTATTTGGGGGTTGGTCCACAGTTCATGCAGTAGGACATGGTGGACATGCTGCTGGGATTTGTTGGCATGGCCTTGCATTTGTGTTCTGTGGAGTGTGTTATGTCATTATTTGGGACTCCATGATATAACATACATTGGCAGTACAGGTAAGACACAGGGCTTTGACAGATGACTGTAGGGCATTTGGTAGTGATGCAGGCCATCTGTAGCAGATCAGTGCATTATGTCACTCCAACAGTCCTAGGCTGTAAGCCACTGTATTCCCCTGGGGTGAGAGGGTAGGTGTGCAAGGTGTTAATGGCAATAGTTTCTGTCCTTATTAATCCATTGCTGTGGATGCTGGCAGGGTGCTGCTTACAGCTAGGGACTCACCTGCATGGGACACCTCTTCAGCATGCTGCATTCTATGGGTATTCCCATACAGAAGTGGGGGGTCATATTGTACTCATTCCCAACATCAGGGATATGGCCTGTGAGGAACCTGTGGCTGATGTTGGGGTGAGCTAAGTGCATGTGTGCTATGGAAGCTACTTGAAGCTGACTCAGAGATATACGTGGGTCATTCCCCTTATGCTGTCTTGTGTGGGGACATCGGCGGTTTCTCAGTACTTCATAACTGTGCCTTTTGTGGTCTGCCAGTGTTTGGCCAGACTACTTCAGTATTCCATACTACACAGACAACTAATGTGCTGCTAACCTGTATGTACAATTCCAAAGGTGTGTTCATTTGACAGTAACATTTTATACACTCTCTGTCTAGGATACTTTCACCTGTGTACTGTGTGTATGTCTGGGCCCACATTCATGCCATGTCCATCTTTCAGATGGTGACAGATATTACATCCGAACAATTAGTATGGATTACTGCTAGATTGGGTCTTGCTGGGATGCATTGTGTTTGGCACTGCAGTTATTAGACCTTGGTCTTGTCATTAACAGTACTGGCCATTGGCCACTGGGACACAACACATCATGCCTACATGCTGACCATGTTCACACAATATACAACACACAACAACCTAAAATACAGAGCCCTGCATATTGTACATATGCAACAATCTATCCTGCTAATTTGGCCAGCTCAGGTAATCTGTGCTCCACTGTTATTATACCCACACATACATGTTACTACATTTCTACATAGGATTGTGGGGGGGGGGCACACCTGACAACTGTAAACATTTTCTATGACCGTACTGGTATTTCAGGTACTCTGTTGGCTTCCATTTCATTCTGTATTCTGACATATCATGCAGACTACAGGCATATCAGTGTAGTACAGATCTTATATTTCATTGACCTACATTTCAGTTTCAGACTTCTTACCCTTCAGAACTAACATCCCACTGCCTGACCTGTTGTAGTCTGTCTGTGTAGGTCTGGAGGGGGGCTGTTCTCTATTGCCATTAATCAGAGGCCTTAGCAGAGACTTTCTTTGTGGTATCTACATCTGTTCTGCTGGCTGAGACTGTCGTTGGGTATGTGAGCCTCACTGACATGCATGTGTGTGTCCTATGGACAGACATTTGGCCCACCACATGTCCTGCAGTGGGATTTGTCACCTTGTTTAGTACTGCCTACTATGTTGACACCAGTATTTGTTATGGATTTCATGCTGCCTATATAGTTGTCTATTATCTGCTGCCATCCCATTCAGCTACCCAATTCTCTTGCATGCCCACATCCGTACCATAGATACAAGTAGCAGAACATACTACTCAGCAATTGATAGTGAGTGTGACATACCTTGTGGCTGTGCCAGTACTGAGGATGGTGCTGGAGGGCTGACTATGTTGGATGCACATAGTACACTCCCTATACATGGTTAAGCACAGGTAGTGTCATGTCTGGCATCCCTTTTACTGTATGTGTGAGTCACAGAGAGGTGTCATTCCCTGCATTCCTACTGTGTCAGTGTATGTGCTATGTGTTGCCTTTTTGCCAAAGCCTGGGCATACTGGGCATGCCTCCTTCTGCCTACAGGGGCAGGCTCAGGTTGTTCCTCCTCTGAGTCACTCTGTGCCTGTGCTGGCCTTGGCAATGTTAGGGGGCTGTGTGACCCAGCCCCATGCTGTTCCTGCTACAGCTGTTTCCACAGGATCATATTGTGTATCATGGCACATACAATGACAATTTGGGTACATGTAGCTGGAGAGTACTGCAAGGCTCCACCAGATATGTCCAGGCAGCAGAACCATGATTTAAGCATCCCAAACACATGCTCTATTATGATTCTGGCTTGTGTGTGTGTGTGTCTCATTATGGAGTTCTTGTTTGGGTGTGTGTCCATTTCTGATGGGTGTCATCAGCCAGAGCTCCAGTGCATAACCAGCATCCCCCACTAGGTGGCCATATGGGATGTCCCTACTGGCAAATCTCTGGTACAGCTGTGTCATATGCGAGATGTGGGAGTTGTGATAGCTTCCCAGGCTGCCAGCACACACACATTCATTATAATGACCTGGGCATCGCACACAACCTGGCAATTGATGGAGGGGAAGCCCTTGTGGTTTATGTAGACCCTGCCCCGCTCACCAGGTGGTGCTTTTATGTGTATGAGCATGCAGTCTATAGCACCCACTACCTCAGGGTATTCTGCTATTTGGTGGAATAGACCCATATTGCTGGTCAATGCCTCACAGGTGTTGTGGAAATATATGTGCTCACCGGCATGTGCTGACATAGCATCCAGGAACTGGTGGAGTACCCTGGATGCTGATGCCTGTGAGATCCCCATGATATCCCCAGTTGACCTTTAGAAGGTACCTGTGGCTAGTATTCATAAGCCTACACATACCTTGGTATCCACTGGGATGTGTTCCCCTCTGTTGGTTCTGTGTGTGAGGTGTGGCCGGCATAGCTCAACTATTTGCTGTAGGAGGTCACTGTCCACCCTATAGTGCTCCACTATCATCTGCTCATGTAGCCCCTAGTAGATTGCCCCTCACTGTGGGTTGGTCATCAGCACTGTCATCCTCACCACCCTCAGCCTCTTCAACATATTGATTTATGAGAGAAAAAGCAGCCCCTACCATTTTGTTGCTTTTGTTAGGTAAAATTTCCCCATTTGTGTACACTGGTGGTGTAGAGTTTGTGGGAAAAACCAGAGGGAAAGGTGTTTGCATAGTTTATAGTAGTGTGGTGGGCTGGGCTGCTGCCTCTGCAATTGGCTGGTTCTGATACATTTCACCTGTCAGCTATGCTAGTTCTCCTTGATTACCTTCCTACTGCTGTTTTCCCTTCCCATTGCCTTCCTGTTTAAGCCCCGAGGTGCGCCGCACAAACCCAGTGCTCAGATGTGAATGGAGCTGCTATTTCCTGGTTATTTATTTATTTATTTTTTTGTTTAAAACCCGGTGCATGGCGTGCACACATGTTTAGGCAATGTGAATACTGCTAGGCAGCTTCAGACACATCCCCTTCCTTAGTTGTGCTTAGCTAAGGGCAAACACGGGCCACAGAGCTCCAATAAGCTTACAGCATGCATGACACACACCCTTATAAAGTCATCTAGCTCTTAGGCTTACACCATGGTATTACTGCACCTACATGGCTGGGTGCAAGCTAGTACTGTGGGGAAATCTGTGATTCAGTATCATTGCCCTAATTTGCATAGGATTGACTGCTAATGCATGGTTACAAAACTGACACTCAGCCTTCCCCCTTAGCAACCAGTATTCCATGGTCTTGTTGTGTTATGCATGCTATTGACTATTATGGCAAAATTATGATTTTGGTTTTAAAGCTTATTTCCAGCTTTTTTATATTATTTTCAGGCCGATCCCGTTTCAGCACTGCTGCCTTGTGCTTAAACGGCTGAAATCGGCCAACAAAGAAAAGTTAATTTTTCTAATTTTGAAATTAATTTTCATGCCTATGGTCATATATTTGGCCTTTGGCATGCCTAACCCTACTAATATATGCATTTATATGAGCTGTCATCCCTCCATTTTGTAGTTTCCAGAAATGTATTCAGCTACTGGCTGAATACATTTCTGCAGTCTACACTATTCCTGCACGGACGCCTGTTAGCTTCCTGGATCACTAATTCACCTCATCTGCACGTTTTTCACCAGCAAATGAGGTAATTAGCATACAGGAGCTGTGTCCATGCAGGAATAGCGCAGGAGCACTCATGCATGTCCTCGGGGCTTATTCCTGGATCGCACAGCAGACATATTGCTTGCAGCAGCTCTTGCACTATTCCTGCATGCTGTGCAGAGCTTGCTGAATCCTGGGGTAATGCATTTTATTATTTACTGACTCAGCTGTGACTTTGACTCACTTTCTGTTCTTGTGAGTTCATAGGGAAGTACTAGGAAAGCTACCCTTAAGGGCCGTTTTAAGCTCTGCTTTTTCCCTTTTTGTCCTCAAAATAACCTATCCAATTTGGTTATAGATTGGCCTTACCTATCTCATGGTCAATAATTACATATTAGCCCTAATGAGAATAGCTGGGTTCATACCATAGATAATTTGAGAGAACCCATGCATGGGATAAAGTATTTAGAATAAGAATCTGTCCATTAGTACTACGGGGACAGTCCTGTGATAAATGTTTTGTTTCCCATCCGTAGATCTAAGTTACATTTGAAAATTGACAGGGATAAGCTTTGTTTCATGTGGTTGGAGAGTCTGTTCCACAGTAGCAGTACCTCTGAGAAATATACCTTTCTCTCCAAACCACTCTGTTAATTAGATCTTAGACCAAGTATTTCTGATGCCATTTGACTTGTTAATGTGCAGCAAATCCATCAGTAATGGGTCAGATGATGTCTTGCTTGCCAGATGCAGGTAACATCTTAGTCTGTAGAATACCAAGTATAGTGACAGGGCTTTGAGTCAGTCAATGTAGGACATGTTGTTTAGGCCTTGTATTCTTTTAGTAAGGTATCTCTGTGGATGTTCCAGCTGTTACATGTTTCTGGACGAATACATGCCAAAGTGGGCATTATAGTCACTGACTGGCCAAAAGAGGTCTGGGTAAAGGGGAAAAAATGACATTCCTATTTTTAGACACAATCCCTTTGTTTATAAGTCATATAGAAGGTCTTTCTTGACTACTTCCATGGTGGTGCAGCTGTAGCGTTATTGCCTCACAGCAAGAGGTTCTCCCGTTTGACTCTCGGCTTGGGTTGGGAGTGCCTTCTGTGTGGAGTCTGCATGTCCTCCCCATGATCGAGTGGGCACTCAAAAGACATGCGTTGAATGGACATGCCTTCGTTGAAGGTTGGGCATCGGGCTGGCAACTTGACAACATAAAAACCAACTGCCAATCATTATCGGACCAGAGTTCCGCTGTGTCGACCCCTAACCGGGAAAAGCCAAAAGACAAACAACAACAACATAGAAGGACTTTCTTACAACAGTAGACATGTGTTGGTCAAAAATTTGGTCACTGTCCACATAACCTCCCAAATTCAAAACAATTGGGTCAACTCTTAGAGGTGTATTGTAAATGTGGTAGTTCCATGGGATAGATGACTTCCCAAAGGATACAATAATGCATTTTATGAAATTTAGTTTCAGACCATCAGTTTGACATCAGTTATTTATTTGAAACAAACCTTCTTGCAGGATGGCTAAGTCATGAAATTTAGTCAGCCAGAGCCCTTTGGTATTGTTTTTTTACTTCAGAAAAGTAGATGCCAAACAGTGGAGGTCCCAGCACAGAACCCTGGGGGACTCCACTGGTGACTGGTCTCTTTGCAGAGGAAACTGCCCCTATTTTGATTATGTGTGTCCTATCTGTGAGCCAGTTGGCACTCCAGATGGTGACATATGGGTTTATTCCCAGTTTATTTCAAATTTCTGCTATGGCTGAGTCAAGAATTGCGTCAAAAGCTTTGGCCAGGTCAAGGACTACAGAGTGTACCATTTTGTTTCATCCATTGCTTTGGTGACTTTTTCAAGAAAATCCACCAGGTGGAGTAAGCATGACCTGCCCTTGACAAAGCCAAACTGAGATGGATCCAATGTTTGGAGTTTTCCTTTGTCCTAACTAATTAACTCCATGATAGTCCATGATTGCCGTGACTAATTAACTCCATGCATCATTTTATGCTCAACCCCTGAGAGACTTGCTTGGCTACAAACATCTGCATTGCAAGCTGAAGCTAAATGAAACTTGCAGTAGTGTATTTTAGTCTTCTGTTAAGTACAAACTTGCAGTTTTAAAAGCACTGTATTTTCATTTTTTTCTGTTTCCTAATTGTGTGTTTCTGAAAAGTGTGCTGTGTGTCTGTCTGCTATAAGAGGGGGTGGTGTTATCACTTCTTTATCTGATATTTAATAGCCTAGAGGGATTCCTCTGTACTTTAAGTGCTAGCCACAAAGTTTGAGAAATCATTTTATGCTCAACTTCTGAGAGACTTGCTTGGCTACAAACATCTGCATTAGAAGCTGAAGTTAAGTGAAACTTGCCGTAGTGTATTTTAGTCTTCTAAGTACAAACTTGCAGTTTTAAAAGTACTGTATTTTCATTTTTTTCTTTTTCCTAATTGTGTGTTTCTGAACAGTGTGATGTGTGTCTGTCTGCTATAAAAGGGGGTGGTGGTCTTATCAATTCTTTATCTACTATTTAACAGCCTAGAGGGATTCCTCTTTACTTTAAGTGCTAGCCACAAAGTTTGAAAAATCATTTCATGCTCAACTTCTGAGAGACTTGCTTGGCTACAAATATCTGCATTAGAAGCTGAAGTTAAGTGAAACTTGCTGTAGTGTATTTTAGTCTTCTGTTAAGTACAAACTTGCAGTTTTAAAAGTACTGTATTTTCATTTTTTTCTGTTTCCTAATTGTGTGTTTCTGAACAGTGTACTGTGTGTCTGTCTGCTATGAGGGGTGGTGTTATCACTTTGCTATCTGATATTTAATAGCCTAGAGGGATTCCTCTGTACTTTAAGTGCTAGCCACAAAGTTTAAGAAATCATTTTATGCTCAACTTCTGAGAGACTTGCTTGGCTACAAACATCTGCATTACAAGCTGAAGTTAAGTGAAACTTGCAGTAGTGTATTTTAGTCTTTAGTTAAGTACAAGTTTGCAGTTTTAAAAGTACTGTATTTACATTTTTTCTGTTTCCTAATTGTGTGTTTCTGAACAGTGTGCTGTGTGTCTGCTAAAATAGGGGGTGGTGTTATCACTTCTTTATCTGATATTTAATAGCCTAGAGGGATTCCTCTGTACTTTAAGTGCTAACCACAATGTTTGAGAAATCATTTTATGCTCAACTCCTGAGAGACTTTCTTGGCTCCAAACATCTGCATTAGAAGCTGAAGTTAAGTGAAAATTGCAGTAGTGTGTTTTAGTCTTCTGTTAAGTACAAATTTGCAGTTTTAAAAGTACTGTATTTTCATTTTTTTTCTGTTTCCTAAGCATGTGTTTCTGAACAGTGCACTGAGTGTCTCTCTGCAGCTAGTTTCCTACCCTCCCTCCCTGTTCCTGTGTTGGTATTAGTGTTGGTGGCTCTGGAATTGCCCACCCCCTCCTGTAAGTCTGTATTAGAACATTCCTCCTGGGTCCATCTCATTTGCTCACTTAACCGAGTACAGTGAGATCACATTCTGAGTCTAGTGTTCACTCTACTTAATACAGAGAGAAGATTTGAGAAGGCTACCCCACTTAGGTTCTTCCTTCCTCTCTCCTTGCATTTAAAAAAAATTGCACTTTATTCATCTGCTTTTACTGTATTTGTATTTCCTCCTACTTTATTTTGCTTATCTTAAAGGTACTCAATTTTATTTATTCTGCTGCATTTATTATTGCTTGGTAGTAGCCTGATTACATTGTAAATGTTATTCTAAGTCTTTTGGTTTAAGCATTTGGGCTTCATACAGGCTTTTTTACATTAAGAAGGTTTGTGGTCTGCACTGTTGTGGCAGGACAGGTAGCTTACATCCTTCTAAGCTGGGAATTGCTGATTGAAGGCCCAGTGTCTGCTATTCTAAAAGTGTATTAGCTCTGGCTTAAGCACTTGGGCTTCATGTCATTTATTCTATATTAAGAAGGTTTGTGGTCTGCACTCTTATGGGAGGAGAGGCTGGATTCTGCCCTTCTGAGCTGGGAATTTCTGGACACAGGCTTATTGTGCCTGCTTATTTGAACTGTTTTTTTCTGAAATTGGTGCACCTTGTTGCTGTAGCATAGACCAGATTCAGGCCTGCTGAATCTAGCTTTGTTTGTATAACTTGATCACTGATCCAGGCCATCTTTTTTGGAGAAGGTTCCCCTGCACCCTAGTAGAAGGAGTGTGCAGTTAGAACTTGTCTGATTGAAGAGTGCTGGAACAGGGCTCAGTTATGAGCTTTATTTCTGGTTAATTGGGTAACTTGTTTAAATCAGTTTGTTTATTTCCTATTGTTTTATATATATATATATATATATATATATATATATATATATATATATATATAATTGCACTTTATTCATCTGCTTTTACTGTATTTGTGTTTCTTCCTACTTTATTACTAGGGACATTGACCACAACTCTGATCTGCGATATATAATAACAAGTATCCTTTTCTGTGCATTTAAAGTGTTTTTTGAGTGTATCTGCTTTATTTTCTGAAAAAAAAAATAAAAATTATATATATACTTGTTTCCCACCTTTCTAAGCTGGTATAGGCCAGTTTTCAGGTTAGTGCTGAATTCAGGACTGTGTTACAAATCTCTGTGTTTGCCCATACCTTACGTGGATAGAAGGAAGTTTCTCTGTTCACCTGTGAGGGAGGGGAGCTTTGAGCAGCCTATCTGTCCCAGGAGGAGTGGTTTCAGCCCAGAAATTAGTACTTTATTGGCCATTTTGGGCTAATTTCTATCTCTTTCATTTCCCTGCTATAAATACCCTATTTGCCTGGTTTTGCAAGTCAGGCAGCACTGGTTAGCTAGGGTAAAACTATTCCCAGCTCCACAAAGTCTCCTCTTCAATTTTTCCCTTGGAACTAGACAAACTTTCAACTTAAGCACTCAAGCCATTCATTTCTCAGCCCGGCACTTGCTCAAAACTTATAGCAAACACTTATAAACCCTAGCACTAGACCCTCCTGTACTGTACAGAAGGACAAAGCTCTTTATTCGATCTTACCAGCCATCCAGTAAAATAGTTCACTGTACCTATCCAGGCATGTCCAAAGGGCAGATTCAGGTGTACTCTCCAGTCCAACTGGTGAATCTGGGCATTTTGAGGCAATGTTAAAACTGCCTCATGTACACAGACAACCCCCTCCTCCTACCACCAAACACTAATACATGTGAAAGATGCAATTATACAGCCAAACTGGAGGCTAAGCTCTCTCAACCCACGACTGGATCAGACAGTCAAGAGAAGGGAAATACTTGCATCACACCACCAGTCTCACATAGATTCATTAAGCCAGCGCTGGCAAAAAACACACATAAATATATGAAAACATATTTGGAGGCTCTAAATAAAAATCTGCAAAACCAACAGAAACCTCCAAAGCAAACATTCAAGCAACCTCTACCCCCCAACACAAACCATGAAACACATACTTCACAAAACCAGTGTGGCATGCAATCACAGCCCTTAAGGCAAAATAACATACCCGACATACTAGTAATAGGTGACTCTATAGTCAGGCACACTGACGTCCCACTCACTAGCCTGAATAAGGAGAAGGTTACTGTTAGCTGCCTGTTGGGTGCCAGGATCCACCACATAACACAAGCACTCAGGTCACTCCAGAACAAGTACAAATATGACTCTGTCATTGTCCATGTTGGTGTTAATTACCTGAGCTGTACCTCCCCGGACTACATGAAAAGAGACATGGAAGAGTTCTCTGATCACGTAGCCCAGGCCGGTATGACCCTGACCCTGAGTAGCATCCTGGCCTCACCAAGAATGATACCACTGTATAAAGAAAAAATTCTCTATTTAAACAATTGGCTAAGTTTATGGTGTCATTCAAAGGGGATCCAGTGTCTGTCCACCTGGGATGACATGCATGACAAGCCACGCTGCTTCGCTAGAGATGGCTTGCACATGTCACCCTTAGGCTTTTGAATACTGGCCAAGGCTCTTGCCACCCCATAGTGCCTTTTTTAGGAAAGGCTCAAAAGACAAACCCACCGCTGTAAATAGCACGAGTAACAAAAAACTGAGGGTAATGCTGCTCAATGCCAGAAGTATAAACCTCAAAATGCATGCACTCGAGGCACTCCTCAGTATGGAGAAAATCGATATATGTGCAGTAACAGAAACCTGGTTTAAGGCTCCAGAGAGCACCCCAGCACTACAAGGCTACAACTCAGACCATACTTTTCAGCCACAGATCCCAAACCGAAATACAAAAGGTGGGGGCGTATCCATATTCATCAAGAATACCCACACCTCCAGGTTAGTGGCACAGCATGATTCTTCAGAGATCATACACGTGCAACTAACAATGGGCAATACTGTAATTCAAATTGTAGCTTGCTACAGATCACCCACCATGTCCCAGGACCCCCATTGCACATTTCTGGAAACATAGGAAAACATAAATGTCCTACCAAACACCCTAATATTGGGTGATTTCAATTACCCAAACATTAAATGGGAGAACTAATCAAGTACTAACTCCCCTGCCCAACATTTCCTAGAATTTATAAACTCAAATGCCCTAGTTCAACTTGTCAACACTCCCACCAGAGCTGACAACATATTGGACCTAGTCATCACCAACATGGGCAACCGGTGTTCCACACCAGAGGTCAACCCCTCACTGGTTAGATCTGCCCATAAATAAATTACTTTGGATATCCACATTCCGCCCCCAATCCCGGACAAGAAAACCACCATGAAAAAATTTTCAAAAGCAAACTTCACATTACTTAAGACCGAGGTGGAAAGATTCAAAGCCCCCATGCTGAAGGATAAACCTGCCCAAGCTGCAAAATCCTTTACTGATGCATTCTATGGGCACTTACAAGAATGCATGGATCATGCCATCCCAAGCAAAACCAAGACTCACTCCTCAGGAAAAGGAAACCAGTCTGGTGGACTCCTGCCATAAACAAGCTATACAATAGAAGGAGGAAACTAGTACAGAAAAGAGTAAAATCCCAAGAAGGGAAGACATCCCTGATCAGTATCAGCAAGAAACTACAATCCCTCATAAAATCATCCAAGGTGACCATTTTCTCACAAGGAGACTTCTAAAGTTGTGTTCATATGCAATAAAGAGACTACTAAATGCTCAGTTTGCATTTACATCTGTGTGTGTGTGTGTGTGTGTGTGTGTGTGTGTGTGTGTGTGTGTGTGTGTGTGTGTGTGTGTGTGTGTGTGTGTGTGTGTGTGTGTGTGCATGTGTGTGCGTGTGTGTGTGCCTGTCTGTGTTTCTGAAAGTCTGTTTGTGTTTTTATGTAGATATGTGTGAGTCTGTCATGGATGTGCCTCTGAATGTGTGTGCTTGCATAAATGCAGACATTAAATACTTCCTCCAGCATACATTTTGCATGTAATAAAGCAAGTTTGATTCATTAGGTGGAGGAACTATTTTACATCAGAAATATTAATTATCCCCTCCAGGGTTTGTGGTATTGTGGAAATAACGCCCTTCGTGGTATGTAGAGGCTCTCTACCTGCAACTTCTTATCTCAGAATACCCCTGGGTATGCATCACTTCCACAATAACACACAGTCTGTCAGGCAATATTGCTTGCTTTATATATATATATATATATATATATATATATATATATATATATATATATATATATATTCTCTATTGGCAAACTGTTTATCTTCATATGGCACTATGAACAACGGATGCATTTTTTGAAGAAAGTAGTTTATCTGATGGAGATAAACTGGCTAAAATACATTCCACTGAATTAACTAGACTAAAATGTTATTCTAATTAATTTTGTCTTAGGAAACAAAGGTAGTGTTTTAAAAGGAATTTACTCTTCCTTAGGTTTAAATAACTTACCCAGATTTGTTGCAATCTTGGAGCTGCAATATGAAGTTTATGAAGGTGTATTGGGCAAAGTCCCCAACATGGAGAATGTTGGGCTTTTGCCTCCCAACTGTATGATATTGTTCCATTTTAACAGGCTTCCATCAACTACTATCCGATAGTCATTGGAAGGATGGGGTGAACGGGCACTGATCCTGGACTTCAACCATACAGAGTACCAAAACTTAAAAAAAGAAGTTTGCCAACTTATAAGCTGTCATAATAGGATGGTATATGTTTACAAAATAACACTTGTTGCCAGTTAGTTACCAAGCTGTCTAGTAAGCAATCACAATCATAGTCACTTATTAGACAGCATCTGTCAAACCTCAGTCTCCTACCTTTAAAAATTATGTCTGACATTAAGACACTTCTGACAATTTACTTATTATTGAATTTTTTTAAGGTTCAGGAGGTGTGAGCCAAATGGGTATGTCACCTAGGATACCAAATACCTTTTTTATAGCTCTGTCCTGACCTGCAGTCAAGTGGTCTTCATTCTTGTGTGGTACAGCCATTATTATATAATTACATTTCTCATTATCTGACTTGTTTAATAATGACACTGATTAGAATAGCATTCTATGAATGGAATAAAGCTTTAGTAAAAGAATCAGTTATATACTAATGTATGATATATATCAGTATGACAAACATACAAGTCATGGCCATTTTTTATTATGAGATGGAGGCAGTAATCTCATTCCACAATTATATTGGTGACTACAAAGTGAAGAAAATTACTTATAGCTAAAATTCAGCAAATAAATGATGATAAGTATAGGGATACAGAAGCATAGTTTCCTGAATGGATGATGGTTTATTTCCAAAGCTAAACATTTTTTTTTTAAATGAGAAACACGAGAGTCACTGACTGTATCTTTGCACATCAGTCTTATGGTTCATGAATTAAGCCTAAAGTCTGTTGTTGTCTAGCACATATCACCCTAAATATGTAATAAGCAATCTCTGAGATTCTAAAGAATCCCTTTTTGGCAGTTAAGAGGCAGCATTAAGTGGCCTGAGCCTTTGAAGGCCTTGCAGTTGTAGTGTTTTGTGTATGAACTCACATTTTTCTCAGGAAAAACAGTACTCAAAGTTCTGTAGGCCATGATGCACAGTGACTCTTTATGTTTATTGTTGCACAAGCAGTTTGCAAAGCCCATCTCACCTTCCAGTGCTGTCAGATACATGAGACATCAATGACATTAAAATCCTGAGGCCGAGGTCATTGAATGTGTACATCACAGAAACAGCTTCTACCAGCACTGATTAACACTAAAAATGGAAGGACTTAAAATAATAAATAGTGAATGTTGTTGGGGTCTTAACCCCCACTCTTCTTACTCAGTTAATTATTATTGTCTCCAGCTCATGGTAAACTTGATGTAAGTACAGGTTAGCAGACTTGCTTCTATATGTAATAACCTGTGTTTAACAACAATTAGTTCAGGGAGATGGAAGTAAAGACATTCAACAATAAAAAAAAATGTTCTATTATTGTATAAACAGTCTTCTAGCCTTGACATTAATTAAACTCATGGGAAGCTATTTCACTGGAATGCACAATATACCTCAGCATTTTTAAGGTCTCTTTGCTCCTACTGCCTGTTGATCATCAACCTCACCTTGGTACTAACTGCTGCTAGTATGAACATACTATATGTATATATAATCCTTCCTTCCTGAGAAAGTAGTATCCTCAGTATTGGTAGAAGTAAACAAAAACCTTCACACTTTTGTGTCCCAGGCTTCAGTAGAAAAACAGAAGTATCCCCACACCTAGCTCTGCTTATAGTCATGCCTCATGATGGCATTTGGAATAACTAACAGCCCTATACCCAACTTCCTGTCACATTTCTCTTTCCTGGTAAGCCTGTATGATTCTTAAACTGCCCTACTGCTGAGGAATCTCAATAAGTGGGCCACAGTGTGAAGGGCATTCTTGTCAGCAGTGATGCATGCTAATACGGCAATATGGGGAAGCAACTAATGCTAATTAGACATGTGCTCTACCCTGGAGATGCCAATGGCTCCCAATATATGTTGCCAAATTGGTCAGCAGTATAAAATTTAGTGTTGGAGGACAAAGTGAATGCCATCAAAAGACAATGATCACACATTCACTCCTGTGGAAATAGTTGTGATGCAGTTTAGTTCAGCAAAGATACTGAGCTTGGGGATGTTAGTGTGTGTGTGTGTGTGTGTGTGTGTGTGTGTGTGTGTGTGTGTGTGTGTGTGTGTGTGTGTGTGTGTGTGTGTGTGTGTGTGTGTGTTGGAGCATATATGCATGTGAATGAATGACTTTGTCCGTGACTGTGAACAACTATGGGGTACTTTTGTGTGTGTGTGTGTGTGTGTGTGTGTGTGTGTGTGTGTGTGTGTGTGTGTATGTGTGTGTGTGTGTGTGTGTGTGTGTGTGTGTGTGCATGTGTGTGCGTGTGTGTGTGCCTGTCTGTGTTTCTGAAAGTCTGTTTGTGTTTTTATGTAGATATGTGTGAGTCTGTCATGGATGTGCCTCTGAATGTGTGTGCTTGCATAAATGCAGACATTAAATACTTCCTCCAGCATACATTTTGCATGTAATAAAGCAAGTTTGATTCATTAGGTGGAGGAACTATTTTACATCAGAAATATTAATTATCCCCTCCAGGGTTTGTGGTATTGTGGAAATAACGCCCTTCGTGGTATGTAGAGGCTCTCTACCTGCAACTTCTTATCTCAGAATACCCCTGGGTATGCATCACTTCCACAATAACACACAGTCTGTCAGGCAATATTGCTTGCTTTTATATATATATATATATATATATATATATATATATATATATATATATATATTCTCTATTGGCAAACTGTTTATCTTCATATGGCACTATGAACAACGGATGCATTTTTTGAAGAAAGTAGTTTATCTGATGGAGATAAACTGGCTAAAATACATTCCACTGAATTAACTAGACTAAAATGTTATTCTAATTAATTTTGTCTTAGGAAACAAAGGTAGTGTTTTAAAAGGAATTTACTCTTCCTTAGGTTTAAATAACTTACCCAGATTTGTTGCAATCTTGGAGCTGCAATATGAAGTTTATGAAGGTGTATTGGGCAAAGTCCCCAACATGGAGAATGTTGGGCTTTTGCCTCCCAACTGTATGATATTGTTCCATTTTAACAGGCTTCCATCAACTACTATCCGATAGTCATTGGAAGGATGGGGTGAACAGGCACTGATCCTGGACTTCAACCATACAGAGTACCAAAACTTAAAAAAAGAAGTTTGCCAACTTATAAGCTGTCATAATAGGATGGTATATGTTTACAAAATAACACTTGTTGCCAGTTAGTTACCAAGCTGTCTAGTAAGCAATCACAATCATAGTCACTTATTAGACAGCATCTGTCAAACCTCAGTCTCCTACCTTTAAAAATTATGTCTGACATTAAGACACTTCTGACAATTTACTTATTATTGAATTTTTTTAAGGTTCAGGAGGTGTGAGCCAAATGGGTATGTCACCTAGGATACCAAATACCTTTTTTATAGCTCTGTCCTGACCTGCAGTCAAGTGGTCTTCATTCTTGTGTGGTACAGCCATTATTATATAATTACATTTCTCATTATCTGACTTGTTTAATAATGACACTGATTAGAATAGCATTCTATGAATGGAATAAAGCTTTAGTAAAAGAATCAGTTATATACTAATGTATGATATATATCAGTATGACAAACATACAAGTCATGGCCATTTTTTATTATGAGAGGGAGGCAGTAATCTCATTCCACAATTATATTGGTGACTACAAAGTGAAGAAAATTACTTATAGCTAAAATTCAGCAAATAAATGATGATAAGTATAGGGATACAGAAGCATAGTTTCCTGAATGGATGATGGTTTATTTCCAAAGCTAAACATTTTTTTTTTAAATGAGAAACATGAGAGTCACTGACTGTATCTTTGCACATCAGTCTTATGGTTCATGAATTAAGCCTAAAGTCTGTTGTTGTCTAGCACATATCACCCTAAATATGTAATAAGCAATCTCTGAGATTCTAAAGAATCCCTTTTTGGCAGTTAAGAGGCAGCATTAAGTGGCCTGAGCCTTTGAAGGCCTTGCAGTTGTAGTGTTTTGTGTATGAACTCACATTTTTCTCAGGAAAAACAGTACTCAAAGTTCTGTAGGCCATGATGCACAGTGACTCTTTATGTTTATTGTTGCACAAGCAGTTTGCAAAGCCCATCTCACCTTCCAGTGCTGTCAGATACATGAGACATCAATGACATTAAAATCCTGAGGCCGAGGTCATTGAATGTGTACATCACAGAAACAGCTTCTACCAGCACTGATTAACACTAAAAATGGAAGGACTTAAAATAATAAATAGTGAATGTTGTTGGGGTCTTAACCCCCACTCTTCTTACTCAGTTAATTATTATTGTCTCCAGCTCATGGTAAACTTGATGTAAGTACAGATTAGCAGACTTGCTTCTATATGTAATAACCTGTGTTTAACAACAATTAGTTCAGGGAGATGGAAGTAAAGACATTCAACAATAAAAAAAAATGTTCTATTATTGTATAAACAGTCTTCTAGCCTTGACATTAATTAAACTCATGGGAAGCTATTTCACTGGAATGCACAATATACCTCAGCATTTTTAAGGTCTCTTTGCTCCTACTGCCTGTTGATCATCAACCTCACCTCGGTACTAACTGCTGCTAGTATGAACATACTATATGTATATATAATCCTTCCTTCCTGAGAAAGTAGTATCCTCAGTATTGGTAGAAGTAAACAAAAACCTTCACACTTTTGTGTCCCAGGCTTCAGTAGAAAAACAGAAGTATCCCCACTTCTAGCTCTGCTTATAGTCATGCCTCATGATGGCATTTGGAATAACTAACAGCCCTATACCCAACTTCCTGTCACATTTCTCTTTCCTGGTAAGCCTGTATGATTCTTAGACTGCCCTACTGCTGAGGAATCTCAATAAGTGGGCCACAGTGTGAAGGGCATTCTTGTCAGCAGTGATGCATGCTAATACGGCAATATGGGGAAGCAACTAATGCTAATTAGACATGTGCTCTACCCTGGAGATGCCAATGGCTCCCAATATATGTTGCCAAATTGGTCAGCAGTATAAAATTTACTGTTGGAGGACAAAGTGAATGCCATCAAAAGACAGTGATCACACATTCACTCCTGTGGAAATAGTTGTGATGCAGTTTAGTTCAGCAAAGATACTGAGCTTGGGGATGTTAGTGTGTGTGTGTGTGTGTGTGTGTGTGTGTGTGTGTGTGTGTGTGTGTGTGTGTGTGTGTGTGTGTGTGTGTGTGTGTGTGTGTGTGCACGTGCATATGTGTGTGCATATGTGCGTGCCCATGTGTGTGTGTGTGTGTGTGTGTGTGTGTGTGTGTGTGTGTGTGTGTGTGTGTGTGTGACTCTAGTAAACATTAGTTATTTCAACCCTATCTAATTCAAAAATGTCTAATATACTTTGCTTGCTGGTCGGGTGACAGACTAATATATAATTCAGATATGTGTTTCTGGCAAGTGCTTAATTCACCGATTAGCATTTTTAATCAAAGTTTTGTATAGCGAATGTCTCATTAGAGTTTCAGATCTGTCCATTTCATTATTTCCTATTATTTTAACCACAATTAATCAAATAATATTGAATTGTCAAGGGAACATTAGATCTTTGGAATTCACAGGATCAGACAAAGGATTTATAATGTTCATCACAAAAATAAGTGCAAATAAATGTTTGAGTAAGAAACTTTATTCTTTTCCCCTATACTTTGAAAAGCAGCCTTTGAAGGGAAGGCTGCCTGCTGAAGTACCAGGGAAATAAAATGTTTTCTACCCAAACATGTGCATCATTTTTTGATGAATATTACATTTGCTCAGTGGTCAGAACCGGCATTTTTAAACCTACAGAATCAAAGAAGAAATTTTAAGTCTTGATTTTTTTTAATTTATTTTCAAAGTCCTCTTCTTTTCTTATTAAAAGTATGTCTGGAAACATATAACTACTGGGAGACCAAAGTGATTCTGAGGAGTCCACCAGGCTTTTTAGACTTTTTTTATTTTCTTTCTGGTGGTATCCTAAGAAAAACATAGCTAAATGGGATGATGATGATGATGATTATTATTATTATTATTAGAAACTATTAAAATGAGGCGTAAATTTGTGAAAACCATGAAGTGCCCTCTGCCATTGTAATGATCTCTATGGTTTCCTTTTAAGTTACCTGAAACAGACAAAAAACATTTTTGAAAATGTGTGCCCCTTCAAAGGTGATTTAATAAAACATATAACCTAATATAGGAATTTCAGCCTTGTGCAGGATTTTCAAAGGCTGATGCAATGCTTATCACAAACCTGAGGTTGTGCCTGAATATATGCATGTAGCTTCATGACAGTGAGGCATTGTGGGCCCATTTTTCAAAACATGGTTGCAGTCCCTTGCCCCATTTTTGTCCGTTTTCAGTGGATGGCACTAAACTGTGTACAGAAGCCCTAGATGTGGTGGTAAATTTTTCTTTTCCCCTACCCACTACCCTCATCTCCCCCAGTTAAAATGAGATCTCTGCAGAAAACTCAACAGGGAGCTTGGTTTGTGCTCTACAGTAACCTAATAATCTATGACACAATTTGAAAGAATTCTATGTGATAGCATATCAGTGAATGCCACAGTATTATGCAGGTAATACTAATATAGAGTGTTACATATACTTAGGTACAAGATGCAGTACCTGTATTTTTCATGACATATATAGGACATATATATGTCACAGGCCAGGTTTGGTACATGAAGTAAATAAGGAAAGCTGGTGGTGGAATAAAGAAGTCTGGGAAGTCATGAAAAGCATGGAGGAGTGCAAAAAAAAAGTGGGAGATAAAAAAGCTGGACCAGGCTAAAAAGGAGTACTGGCTGCCTACCAAAGAGACTAAGAGAGGAATTGCAATAGCAAAGAACAAGGCATCAGAAGTGCTCTATCAGCTTTGGTAAAGTGACTCAGTAGATGGCACAAAGGCGCTCTATCAGGTTGCAAGTCAAAGGCAGAAATATAATGACTACGCTCATTACAGGCCATTCATAAGGGATGACAGCAACAGCCTGCTGCTCACCAGTGCACAGGACATCAACGGCAGATGGAAGGGGTATTTCCAGCAGCTTCTGAATGAAGAAAACCCCACATAAGTTGTACTGCCCTAGACACAGCCTACAGTGACAGAAGATATTAGTATACTGTGAAACAATTGGTGTCAGAGCCATGGACTAAAACTAGATGCCAAGAAATGCATAATAGTATCCTTTGGGAAGTCATCCATCCCTGGTAACTATCATATTGACAACACACCCCTTAGAGTTGACCTAGTAGTCAGGGACCTAGGGACACACATAATAACTACAGCGGTGAGGAAATCATTCTACATTGCACAACTTATAAACAAAGGTATGGCATCTAAGTCCAAGGAAGTCATTGTTCCACAGTATTCAGCATTCATCAGACCTGTCATTGAGTACAATGCCCCTTTTGGTATGTACCTAACCAGGCATCTCCAACAATTGGAACGTCCACAGAGGTTCCTCACTAAAAGAATACAGGGCATAAGTAATATGTCCTATGCAGACTGCCTCAAGACCCTATCCCTTCATTCAGTCTCCTACAGGCTTTTGAGGGGAGATCTATGCCTGGGATACAGAGCATTGTCAGACCCTACTCTGATGGACCTCCTGCATATCCGCAAAACAAACAGCACCAGAATTACTCATTCTAAATACTTGAACCTTGTCTGTGATATAACTAAGACCTCCTGGAGAGATAAGTATGTATCCCACAGACTACCCCATCTATGAAATAGGCTCCCCATCCATTTAAAGCAGAGTTCCTCCCTAACCCAATTCAAGTGCAACTTGGACAATTGGATGGGAAACTGGAAATTTATCCATGGTTTGGCACCTAAGTCTCTAATGGACAGAGGTAACCTGTAAATGGTTCATCTCCCAGGCCCATGCTTACCCTTATCAAGGGTATCAGAACTTGTCAGAGATTTGGGATTCACGGCTAGGCTTAAAAAGGCCCTTGTGGTTGTTAGCCTAATAAACACCTATGACCCTATGAACTTAAGAAGGATCCAACCCTAGAAGAAGTAAGAACAGCACTAAGGAAAATGAAGTCAAGGAAAGCATCAGGCTCGGATGAGGTCACAGCAGATACAATTAAGATGTTGGGTGAGGTAGGGAAGAAATTGCTCCAGAGGGTATTCATAGCCTTATGTAGAAAAAGGTATATCCCAGATGACTGGAGAATAAGCGTAGTAGTGCCAGTATACAAGAACAAATGGAATATCCACAACTGTGGGCAGTACAGAGGCGCTGAACTCCTGGCACACTGCATGAAAGTTCTGGAGAAGGTGAATGATAAACGTATATACAGACTACTAGAAAATAAGGTGGGAGATGAGGAGTTTGGATTTAGATCAGGATGTAGTACAAACTAGGCCAATGTCTATAGTAAGAAAGACAGCTGAGAAGAAGCTAGAGATGAGGAAAAAGTTCAACTGGACATTCCTAGACTTAGAGAAAGCAAACAACAAGTTTCCAAAAAAGCAAAATTGCACAATATTTAAGTGGTTTGAAGTCCCAGAAATATTGGTAGTACTACTGCAAGTCATGCACAAGGACCTAGTGACTCAAGTAGAAAGAGAGTTAGGACCCACAGAGGGGTTTCCAGTGGGAGTGAGTGTATGTTTAGGTTCAATTCTGAGCTCACTGCTGTTCATACTCATGATAGAGCACATTAGCAAACAGGTCAGTGGACACAGATCAACAAAGCTGCTGTATGCAGATGATGAAGCATTACATGCAGACTCTCAGCAAGAACTTCCACAAATTATAGGGAAATGGAATGTAAAACTGAAGGCCTACAGGATGAAACTGCATAAAGATAAGACAGTTGTCATGGCAGCAAGTGAGAGAAATCAGAATCTGAGAATTAAGATAAAAGGAAAATAGTGGAACAGATTAATAGATTCAAGTATCTGGGAGGGGTAGCTGAGGAGCAGGGACGTCTGAATAAGAAGGTCAAATCTAGAATCAAAGGGGCTGCAACAAACTGGCACAGAGTTCTAGGGAAAGTGTGTGACAGAAGAAAGCCAAAAAAGCTAAAATGTAAGGTGTCAAAACAGTGGTGCAACCAAATCTACTCTATGGTACAGAAACCTGGGCAGTGAAGACAGAACAGTTGAGGGGTCTAGAGGTGATAAGAGTTGAAGTGCCTAAGCTGGGTGGTAGGAGGCACACTGTGGGGCAGACAAAGAAATGATGACAGATGCAGAAGTGGCACCAGTTACAGAGCAGGTCAAGGAGAACAGATTACGATGGTTTGGACATATGTGCTGGAAAGCAAAGGATAATCAGTCAGGAAGAAGGCAAGAGGAAACAAAGGCAATGAACAAAGAGGTGGATGTATTGTGTAAGGGAAGACTAACAGCAGTTAGGCATGACTTTCAAAGAAGGAAGGAGAGTGTCATTGAATCAAGAGAGAAGGTGACAGCTGACGGAGCACCCCAACATTATGTAGAAAATTGGAAAAAGGGATTGAAGATAATGACAATGATTACTCACAAGCCACAGTGTCAGTGCAGCTTGCTTTCAAATTTGTTTGCACCCATAATGGCTTTAGTAGATTTTTTTTTCATTGTGACTGCTGGGGCATACTGTGAATTCAGCTTTCTGTTCACCATGTTGTTAACTGCTGTCGACAGTGTTTCATTACTGAGTTTCTCAATGAATAAGTAGACTCTTTATGTACTGTATTATGCTCTAATATCAGTAAGTTGATAACAGAGGTACAGTTCTTTGGGTGTCTGAGGTTCATTAAAATGTTCTACACATTTCAAATAATGCCCATCACTCATGCATTTCATTTTTTTTTCAAATTATTACCAATAAATTCAATGCCTTATTAGTGGATTTTCTTGTATTTCTCTGAGTCACAGTGTTGAGTTAGATTTTGTTCATTTTTTAATACTATAAAGGTAACTCAAAAGCACTAAAAAGAGAAAATGTGTTTTGTGTTGTTTTTCCCTTGTACTCCACTGTAGGGGATTGTTCTTGTATCTTTACTTATAGATACCATCTTCATTACCACACAACACTGATAAAAGTGAAAAAAAAACATTGGAGTGCATTACTGGCTTGCACAGTACATGCTGATATGCTTTAAGCAAACGGGTTAAAAGAAACTGAAGAAAAACACTCACAGCACAAAAACTCCTTAAGAGTGCAGCACAGCATGGTTTAAATGGTCTCATTCCTTTCACTATATAAAGCTACATTAATAACAAGATCTCTTGCTTGAAGGTCTTTGTGTGTTTATCCTTAAGTCTTAATACAAATTGTAATCAGCCAGGGAATACAACAATCTACATTTTTGTATGATACTGATGCATTTCTCAAGCATTAATTCAGGGTGAATTCTATTTAAAGAATCCAAGAAAAAAAGAGAAAACTGCAGCAAACTGTGTTCGATATGCATACAATAAAAACAAAAAAAAAAGAACAGAAACATTCTTGTTCACTATTTAATCATAAAACCAAATAAATAGCAAAGCTTTCGGGTTTCCCCTTCATCAGTGCATCATTGCACTGATGAAGGAGAAACCCGAAAGCTATGTTTCGTTTTTTTTTGTTTTTATTTTGAGTTCTATTTAACTAATTTCTCAAACAGAAACAATGTCATTATTACTATTGTTTTTGATTGTCCATATCATTGTAATTGTCTGTGCTCCTTTATTGAATAGAGCTGATGCAACTGTAGCTTCATTATACGTCAGTCTAGTTGACTTTCAAAACTACAGTGGCAGATTTCCCATTAGTGAATTATACCTCAGTGCTTCTGTAGAGTTTCTGTTGTTCAGAAACTCATATATGTATATATGCAAAACATGCCTGAAATCTAAGATTTTTATCTAAATGTTCCCTTCACCTGCATGTTTAACTTTATGAGCTCTGCCCATTAATACAGCATACACTAAAACCCACCAAACAGGTTCCCAGAGTCAACAGTCAAAGTTCTAAGCACATATTTGTATGAGCATGTCAGAAGTGCAGTTTTGAAAAGCATACACTTTTCAAATCTTATAGTTTTGCTGTGCTCATGAAATCTTTTAGCTGTTGTTCTTTTGGCTATTATGCTTACAAAGTGCTCTTCTGTAACCAAAATAAAGCAAACCAGATTGATTAATGGTTTAATCATGACATGTCAGGATTTTATCTCTGAGAATTAGAACCAGAATAAAATTATTCCTGTCAGACTATCTTAATTTTTGTCAAACTCAAAAGTTGTGTCTTGTTTGTTTTACAAATTAATTTGCTATGTAGATCCCATTTCACAGCACAGCACCTTACTTCTTTCAAGTTCTTAGTGTAGTTTACATAATTTCATAGATGGGAAAAATCGCAGTAAAGACATTTGTTATGAAAAAAAAACATGTTTCACTTCAAAAGTTTTACTTATTTAGATAATGTTTTTGTTTTTATTTTACTGAACAAAAGATTTAAACTGACTTTACTGTTTTGCTCATGATCTGGAAAAGGAATGCTTAGAAATGCGGTTGCTTTTCTGATTCACACAATTATATAATACACCAAATGTTGTTTTATATTTTAGGCATTTGTTGACTGGGTAGGCCCTCTGGACTCAATTGTCCCATTTCAGTGGTTATCTAAGAACCCTGTCTGATTAAGTGATTTGCTGAAAGACAGTCAATAAGCAAATGGAGGTAGAAAGAAACAAACCTTGCACCTCAGGTACAGAAGAAGCTTGTTAATAGCTCAAAGCTGAAATCCTCTGCTCTAACACAGAGACCAAATGTTTGCTGCATATTAAACCTTCTTATAGCCATGCAGTATCAACCAGATGTGGAAATTCAGAAGTCTTATTTGCAGTAAGCATTTCCATTTGTCATCCACTGTCATGACCCATGGAGCTATACCAGCCAGTGGGATCCTGTTCTTCAGAAATGTGTTACATAACAATACTACAAATCACAGTAAGCCTTCTTGGCAAGCATGATAGGCAGTATTATCTCTGTATGACTCTAAAATGTTGGGTCAAAGAAGCTATCTTTTCCAAGAAATCACTGCTATAAGCATTGTTGTGTCAGTATTTATGCCATAATGGCATCCTGCCTGCACAGCGTACAACCTGTGTTCTGCATGGGGCCCACTATTACCCCCTGCACCTCTGTTTCATGTTTAATTTATTTCGTTATTTATTTTCATTTTTTTATATCCATAATAAAGTCATAAGTTGTATTTAACAAGAGATCAGACTTCATGATTCATCTCATTGGTACATGTGCCCTTCAGAGAACTTCATACCTGTTAAGTTATACAAAGCATTATTTCTCACCTCTGATCTTCCCACACTATTGCTTCCCATTATTCATGCAGCACCCACAGACTGGTTTCAGTGTGAAGGGGTTTTATTTAGAAAGTGGCTGTTGGTGTTTTTGTTGAAATTTTTGAAATAAAAGTTTTACATGAAATCCAGATCTCTGTGATAATTGTAAACATTTAGCAGAAAATATTATGTACACTGATGGGACTGAGCAGTGTTTTATGGTAATTGAGGTGATACAGCCAAGTAATGACATACTGGTATGAGTTGTGAGAGCCTGGCTCATTACCCTGCATAGAGCCCTCACTCTGGAGATGTATATTTAAACAATATGGAATTATTAGCCATTCAGGTAGGTCAGACCTGTGCCGAGTGATGTCAGAAAGGAGAGTTAGCCTTGATGAGAGAAAAAAAAATAGATAGGTCAAAAATGTGATAATGTCTTACAAGCATGCAAATCCCCTCCCCCATGAAATGCATTTGTTGTATGCTGTAAGATTTCTGATTTTTGTAGGACTTGTGGTTGTTGAACAAAAGCTGCTGTCAAATCTGTTTTGTCTTTTACTTGTTCTGCTTTACTCATTATAATACGTTCAATACAGAATAAATTAATTTAACAGGCCTGAATTGTGCAATTTGGTCTAAACGTGTTGTATTTTAGTAATATTTTTTGTACTACCTTCTTTATAGCCTCCAACCACTGCAAACAGGTTAAAACATGTTGGAGAAACAGGTCTGTGTTTGAGAGATTACCCTTTCTCTGGAACAGACTCCCCATTTATGTGAAACCAAGCTCTTTCTTTAAACCTTTTCAAATTACATTTGGACCGATGGTTGAGAAATCATACATTCACCCCTGCTTGTCACCTGTGGCCTTTATGAACAGCAGCAGCTTGTAGATGCTCTGAAGCACAGGCATACATCAAAGTCATTCTAGTCCTTGGGCACTGATGATTATGAAAATTGGGGCACGAACGGCTAGGCTTAAAAATGCTGTAGGGCCATTACCCTGGTAACCTCCTATGTGAATTTCTTCTAGTTAGCTGCAAATGTATGAAATTGCTTTCCTCAGAAATTTGAGAAACAAGAACATGCCAGAATCCAGAAATGCATACCATAACCAAAATCAATTATAGTGGAATGTAGGAAAAGGTAGGATATTGGTTAGCAATGAGCTTCTCATTAAATAAGCTATACTTTACTGGGTATGACACTGATGTATACAATGTATTTTATTTAGCATACATCATGGACAGAAGTAGATTAGAAATAAAAAAGAGAACTGGGTGCACAAGTCCCAGGATAAAAAAAGTGCCAGATCCTCATACTCACACTGGTTCCAAGACTGCAACAAATACAGTGTAGAATCTTTAAGACACAGGAACATTCCAACAACTGGGTTAGGCCAGGCTCAGGGGGAGAATGGCCTCTCCCCCCATTGCAGAAGGAAGTAGTAGTCCACAAAACTGATTGGCTAGAAAAGAGCCATAAAGATGATAGAGTGGACAAATGAGGATAAGAAAGAAATTGTGTATTGTTACTATTATGCAAGAAGCCCAGAATTTCCAGACAGAAGATATTGAAAAAGATTAACAGAGAAATTAGAGGAAAGAAAAATACATAAGAAAAACTGTCAAAACATTCAAATGCATTTCTGTGTTCATTAATACACCAGATCCATGAAAAACATTATATAGACAAAGAAACGTTGGGCCATTTGAAAAAGAAGCAAGTGAGGAAGTGCAAAAAGTGTAAAGAATAAAACCTAGAGATTTTTGAAAGACATAAAGAAACAAACATGGACATGGGAAAGAAAGAGCAATCTGGAATGCTGTAATATTTATGAGGGGAAAGCCAAAATAATCAGTACAAAAAAGCAGCTCCAAAGCAATTTGAAGAGAAATACAGGCAAAGGCATCCAGATATGAAACTTTTTACAATGCATAAAATAAGATCACAAAGGGGGAGTATAAAATAGAAGATTAGTAGAGTAGAAATTAAAGAAATAGAAGCTGAAGTTAAGGAATACTTGCAAAGTGATTTAGTGTAGAAAGTCTACAACAGGTTATGTCTCAGCATGATGGAATAATTAGTCCCCAAACTAATGAAAGTGGGAGACATCTGAAGAAGAAATACAGACATCAGCAATTAAAATAAATTTAAAATGGTGCAATATTTATGCAAAGGCATAAGCAAAACAATCAGTACAAAAAAGCGTACTTTCCATAGAATGCCTGCAGCAAATGGAGAACAAAGAATGTGTTGTCAGTTTAGAAAAAAATTATCTAAGGCATGAGTTGCTTGATTCAATATAGATAAATAGATACATTAATATCAATGAAAAAAGATTACAGAAAGTCAATAAGACCCAAAATGTTAGAAGTCTGATTAAACAAAGGAACACAGTCCCTGGGATTCAATAAGCTTTTTTTTCCTTGCAGGAACAGTGTAGCCAGTCCTTCATGGAATATGGCCACTGAGCAATCCAGTAAACTACTGTTCTGACGTGCACAACCCTGCTTATACTATTCCTGCATGAACACCACTGCATAATGCTAATTGCCTCATTTGCTGGTGAAAACCATGCAAATGAGGTGAATTAGCGATTCAGTAAGCAGGCAGGCATCCGTGCAAGAATAGTGTTAGTTGCAGAAATGTATTTGACTACTAGCCGAATTCATTTCTGCAAAAATTAAAATGCAGGTATGACAGCTCAAATAAAAACATGTATTATAATCTTTAGGCATGCCGATGGCCAAATATATGGCCAGTGGCATGGAAAAGGGTGTAATTTTTATACAAATAAAAGGGTTTTTTTTGGCTGATCTCGGCCATTTAAGCACAGGGCAGCGGCACACAAACAGGATCATACCAAAAATAAAAAAAAATGTGAAAACTCAATTTTAAGGGAAATCTGCATTTTTCCATTATAGTTTATGGCATGCAGAATCAAAACAATACCAGGTAACATTGGTTGTTAAGGGGAACGGCTCTGGGGTAGTGCAGTAATTAGGGACTAAGGCAGTGGGGTATGCAAATGAGGGGAAATTTACTGAATCACAAAAATATTCTAAGTGCCAAACTGCACCTAACCGTGTAGGTGCTATAACACAATCGTGTAAGCAGGAGGAGCAACAGACGTGAAAAGGGGGGGTGTCATCCATGGTGTAAGCACATTGGAGCTCTATGGCCTCCAGATAAGCTTAGCTAAGCAAGGGGGTGTGTCTGAGCCTGAAATTACTTATTCCATGAAATGAAGAGTGTGTTCACATCCAAAGAGGGCAATTTCTCAGTGTTTACATTAACTAAACAGGTTTGCATTGGGTCTAAAAAAAAAAAACAAAAACGGAAATAGCAGCACAGTTTACATTTGGGCACTGGGTTTGCATGGCGCATTGGGGCTTAAAAGTGGCAGAAATGGGAACGGGAAGAAGAAGGAATAAAGAAAAATAGCAGAATAAAACCAATCAAGAACAAATTACATAGCTAGCAGGTGGAATGCATCATAGTCAACCAATCATACAGGCAGCATTTGCAGCACAACAGTATAAACAATCGAAACACCTTAAGTCTGTTTTTTCCCACAAACTCTGCACCATTGGTGCACACATATGGGTAAATTTTAACTGGAGAAATGTTAGGGGCTGTGATCACTTTGATCTATCAGTATGTGGTAGAGGCTGAGGGCTGTGAGGAGGATAATGCTGACAACCGCCACAGACCAAGGAGGAGGAGAAGAGTGTTCAGACACAGGGCAACTTACCAGGGGCTACATGATCTGGAGCTAGAGTGCTACAGGATGGACAGAGACATACATCAGCAAATTGAGCTGTGCTAGCCTTAACTCAGACCTAGAGCCAACAGAGGGGAACCTATCTCAGTGGATACCAAGGTATGTGTAGCCTTAAGAATACTAGCTACAGGTACTTTCCAAAGACCTACTGGGGACATCATGGGGGTCTCACAAACATCTGCATCCAGGGTACTTCACCAGTTCCTGGATGCCATGCTACCAGATGCCGGTGAGCACATTTACTTCCCCAGCACCTGTGAGGAGAGAACCAGCAATATGCACCTCTTCCACCATGTAGCAGAATTCCCGGATGTACTGGGTGTGATAGACTGCACGCACATCCATATCAAAGCACCACCCAGTGAAGAGGGTAGGGTCTACATAAACCGCAAGGGATTCCTGTCCATCAACTGCCAGGTCATGTGCAGTGCCCAGGGCATTATCATGAATGTGTGTGCTGGCAGCCCTGGAAGCTATCACAGCTCACACATCTGGCATTTGTCATAGCTGTACCAGGCATTTGCCAATGGGGCCATCCAGTATGGCCATCTGGTGGGGGATGCTGGCTATGCACTGGAGCCATGGATGATGACAGCCATCAGAAATGCAATGTGTCTGGGATACTCAAGTCACGGTTCCGCTGCCTTGATATATCTGGTGGAGCCTTGCAGTAATCTCCAGCCACATGTGCACACACATTCATAGTATGTGCCATGCTACACAATATGATCCTGCAGAAACAGCTGCAGCAGGAACAGCATGGGGAAGGGCCACACAGCCCACCACCATTGCCAAGGTCCCCACAGGCACAGAGGGACTCAGAGGAGGAGGCCTCTGAGCCTGCTCCTGTAGGCAGATGGAGGAGTGCTCAGTATGTTCAGCCCTTGGCAAAGAGGCAACGCATAGCACACACACTGACACTGTTGGTACCCAAGGGACTGACACCTCCCTCTGACCTGCACACACAGTAAAATGGATGACACACACATCACATTACCTGTAACTTACCATGTACAGGCAGTGTACTGTGTCCATCCAACAAAGGCAGCCCTCAAGCACCATCCTCCCAACTGCCACAGGCAAAAGTTAAGTCAGTCTTCTTAACAATAAATGAATGAATTACTATGTTTTGGTAGCATATCTATGGTAATGCTGCATGCATGCAAGGGAATGGGGTGCCCTACTGGGATAGCAGCAGACAACTGATGGTTATGTGGGACACCAGAAAATGTCTGCCCAGAATTGGCCTCCCCACACCATGCAGTAGTACCCAAGGTGGCAAATCCCACTGGAGTATATGAGCGGGGACAACTAACTGGGGGTCATAGGTCACAGGCATGGCTGTCAGTGTGGGGGTCCAATACCCACCCCTCACACCCACACAGCAAGTCAGCTGTAGAAAACCAGAGAGAAATGTCTGGCAAAGGCAAACAAATGGCAGCAATGTTGAATTACTCCCCTACAGACTCACACAGTGATAGCACAATAGGCCTTGCTGTTGCAGTAAGGCTATGAAAGGTAAGAAGTCTGAAACTCAAATGTATGCCATTACAATCTGATCTGTGGTCTTTACTGATATGCCTCTAGTCCCCAAGACAGGGCACAATAGTATGGTAAATGGAACCAAGATGTAAATCAAATATCAGCACAGTCTGTGGAAATGAGTACAGTTGACAGGTGTGCCCCCCCCCCATATACCCACAGAAATTCAGCAACATGTATGTTTTCAGGGAAATAGCAGCATAGCACACATTGGCAGGGCCATCTCAATACACATGAAAACATGATGCCTGTCCACAATATGCAGGGGCAATGAGCTATATGTATGTATGGGTAATACTGTTAGGATCTGGCCAGCACATTCTCCTGGCAGTCGTCTAGTAGTGCCCTAGGTACAGTGCCGTCTTTGACAGGGCCATGTGCAGATAACTGCAGTGCCAACTATTATGTATGTATGTCAGTGACATCCACTGCTCTGCCACTGACATACCTGGAAGTCAGAGTGCTATGTGGAATATACTAGACATATAATGGACATCTTGAAGGCTGTGTAGCTGAGGTTCTAAGCTTTTGTGAATTTAGTGCTTTTTGGTACTGTTGCCAGTGGTTCTTTTCAATAATCCTTTTTTCTTATGTTTGCTTTTACATATAATGGACATGCCTGCACAGTAGAATGCACTCTGTACCCACACCCATAATTCCCAACCTCTGACAGTAAGACATCTGGACAAGGGCAGAAATAAAAGTGGAACAAAGGTACAGTGATAGGCATGTGTTGTAAATATCATCCTTACATACTGAGAAAGTTGTTAGGGTGAGGATTTTGCATTTGCAGGAATTCTCTGAAGGTTATGTAGTTTGAAATGATAATGTCTGTTAAATATTTTGTAACATGACTCTTCAGTTATATGTAACTAACTTGCCATAAAAACACAAGTTTACGTAGACAGGAAGAAACCTGTAGCCAAACACCTGGACAACCTGCCAAAAAATGTATAGGTGAGAGGTATGGCCACACAAGGATATGACATCTCAGGTTAGAAAGATGTCACACAAGCAGGAGATCCACAGCCAGTATATCACCAAGTTGCTGGACTGTTTACACAACATGCCAGCACTCAGCTAGCTGTAGCCACACCTCACAAATTGCCTTGTTGGGCAGAAATGTACATAGCTGCCCTCATAATATTGGTCTATGCATCATACAACTAGTATCCCTCTGCTAAAGCACTGTGATGATCTGAGGATGTCTGGCTTTAGGTAATGACACAATACATTGCAGTGTCAGACTACAGATATGCCAGAAAATGTCTTCTAAACAAACCCAGTACCCTGAGGAAAGTCCTGTGTACTCCTGAGAGGTATAAATATCTCTGGAATTGAGTCCCACTCTAGCTATAGAAGGTCACACTGGGCATGCTCCTACACTTAGAGAATCACAGGACATGTTGGAACCCACATCAGAGGCTCGCTGTATTAATCTGCCCAAACAACAGAGACCTCCAAACCAGAAATGCAAGCAACCTCCACCCCCCAACACAACCCAAATGACACATAGTCCACATACTCAGTGTGCCACTCAACTACAGCCCATAAGGCATAACGTACCCAACACTCTAGTCATAGGGGACTCTATAGTTAGGCACACTGATGTTCCACTCACCAGGCTAAACAAGGAAAAAGTTACTGTCAGCTGCCTGTCAGGTGCCAGGATCCACCACATAACGCACGCACTGAGGTCACTCCACAACAAGTACAAATATGACTGCAATTCAAGCAACCTCCACCCCCCAACACAACCCAAATGACACATAGTCCACATACTCAGTGTGCCACTCAACTACAGCCCATAAGGCATAACGTACCCAACACTCTAGTCATAGGGGACTCTATAGTCAGGCACACTGATGTTCCACTCACTAGGCTAAACAAGGAAACAGTCACTGTCAGCTGCCTGTCAGGTGCCAGGATCCACCACATAATGCACGCACTGAGGTCACTCCACAACAAGTACAAATATGGCACTGTCATTGTATATGTTGGTGTGAATGACCTGAGATGTACCTCACTGGACTACATGAAAAGAGACATGGAGGAGCTCTCTGATCTTGTAGCCCAGACCGGTATGACCCTAGCCCTGAGTAGCATCCTGCCATCACCCAGAATGACACCACAGTACAAGGACAAAATGACTGACTTTAACAATTGGCTAAGCTTCTGGTGTCATTCTAAGGGAATCCAGTATCTATCTGTCTGCCTGGGATGACATGATCGACAGACCACGCTGCTTTGCCAGAGATGGTCTGCACCTGTCGCCCTTGGGATTCCAGATACTGGCAAAGGCTCTTTCCACCCCTATAGTGCCTTTTTTAGACAAGGTTCAAATGACAAATTCACCACCGTAACAGGTACAAGAAAGCAAAATCTGAGGGTAATGCTACTCAATGCTAGAAGTCTAAACCTCAAAATGCACTCACTCGAGGCACTCCTTAAAATAGAGAACATTGACATCTGTGCAGTGACAGAGACCTGGTTCAAAGCTCCAGAGAGCACCCCTGCATTACCAGGCTATAATTCATACCACACCTTTTGGCCACCAAACCCGGACCGAAACACTAAAGGTGGAGGCATGTCCATATTCATTAAGAATATCCACACCTCCAAGCAAGTTGCTCAGCATAAGGCATCCGAGATTATCCAAGTTCAACTAACTCTGGGCAAAACCGCAATCCAGATTATAGCTTGTTACAGACCCCCCCCCCCCACCATGCCCCAAGATTCCCACTCCTCTTTTCTTGATACACTGGAAAATATTAAGGTACAACCCAACACTCTAATAATGGGTGATTTCAACTACCCTACCATTAACTGGGAAAGCTACTCATGTACCAACTCTTTTGCACAACGTTTTCTGGAAATCATCAATTCCAATGCTTTGGATCAACTTATCCACACCCCACCAGAGGTAGAAATATCCTAGACCTGGTCATCACCAACATGGATGACTGGTGTTCCACACCAGAGGTCAGCTCCTCGTTGGTCAGATCCAACCACAAGCTAATCACCCTAGACATCCACATCCCGCTCCCACCCACCCCCCATTAGGAAAACAACCATAAACAATTTCTCCAAAGCCAACTTCACACTTCTTAAGACAGAAGTGGCAAACTCATGACACCCATGCAGATGGACAATAGAGATATGACTGCTGAATCCTACACAAATGCACTTTATAAGCACTTACACGAGTGCATGGATCGTGCTATCCCTAACAGAACCAAGATGCTATCCTCCAAAAAAAGGAAGTCAATCTGGTGGTCTTCTGCCATAAACAAACTCTACAACAGAAGAAAGAAACTGTTGCAAAAAAAAGTAAAATCCCATGATTGGAGGAACTCCCTGGTCAGCCTCAGCAAGAAGCAGAGATCCCTCATAAAATCCTCCAAAGCTAGTTATGAAAACAAAATTGCCACTGATTCTAAAGACAACCACAAAGCATTATATAGCTATGTCAAAAATCTCAATGGCAACACTCAGATCTGCTCTGAGTTACAGCACAATGACACTAAATATACAGAACCAACTGATATTGCCAACATCCTGTCAGATAGGTTCAGTGCTAACTTTACCCCCCTCTCACCCCCTAAAGGTCCCACCTTTATACCGGAAGAATGCAAAGTTCCTGTAATCATGGGTGCACAGGTAAAAACTTCATTCTCCAAAGCCAAGAACACAGCATCCATGGACCTGACAACATCCCAGGCTGCCTTCTACATGAACTACAGAATGAACTGGCACCCCACCTAAGTACCAAGTTCAATCATAGCCTCACCTCAGGCTTTGTGCCCATTGAATGGTGCACCACAACAGTTATCCCACTCCACAAAGGGGGGGACCACAACAGACCCCGGGAACTACTGCCCCATTAGCCTGACGAGCCTCGTCTGCAAGGCCATGGAATGTATCATCATGGAACTCATAAACAAAGACATTGGAGATCTCCAAACCCTGGACCCCACACAGTTTGGGTTTGTAAAAGGAAGATCATGTCTCCTAAACCTGATAGACTTCTTTGAAGTAGTCACCAAAGCCATAGATGAGGGTAAGGTGGTTCACACAGCCTATCTAGATCTCGCCAAGGCATTCAACACCATCCCCCACTCTGGAATTATAGATAAACTCACTAAACTAGGTATAAATCCCTATGTCACAAGATGGGTTGCAAACTGGCTTACTGAAAGAACCCACACTGTGAAAGTAGCAGACTCCAAATCAGACTTCAGACCAGTGACAAGTGGAGTACCACAGGGTTCAGTCCTGGGTCCTCTCTTGTTTGGTATCTACTTCTCTGAAGTACAGGCTAACACAGAAGGTCTTTGGCTAACTAAATTTGCAGATGACTGCAAACTAGGAGCCATAATTGAAACTCCTAACGATGTGGAGATCCTACAAAAGGGTCTCACTGAGACAGATACCTGGTGTCAAAGACATGGCCTCAAGCACAATGCCAAAAAGTGCATTGTCATCCCCTTTGGTAAAAATTCTGTACCCATGAACTACCACATAGGCGGTAGTCTACTTAACACCGAAAGTGTGATAAGAGACCTTGTGACACAGGTGGACAGTAGTCTCTCCTTTGATAATCACATTGCCAAAGTGGTCAGGAAATCCTTCTACATGGCACACCTCATCACAAAAGGTTTCTCATCCAGAAAAAAAGAGGTCATTGTTCCCCTCTACTCATCACTCATTAGACCCATTATAGAGTACAACGCCCCTTTTGGTATGTACCTCACAAGACATCTACAACAACCGGAAAGGCTGCAAAAATACTTCACAAAGAGGATTACTGGCCTCAAACAGATGCCTTACGCAGACCGTCTCAAAAAACTCCAGCTTTACTCCGTTGCATATCGCCTACTCAGAGGCGATTTCTGCCTAACATACAAAGCTATGTCAAACCCAGAGCTGTTGGGCATGCTCCACTTAAAGAAATCCCAATCCCTCCGAGCTACACTCTCTAGGGACCTAAACCTTGTCACTGCAATAAACAGAACATGCTGGAGGGATAGATTCCTGTCCCAGAGACTTCCCATACTCTGGAACAGACTACCTATCTATGTCAAACAGAGCTCCTCATTAGCACTCTTCAAGAAAAATCTTGATGATTGGATGGGTAATAGGAAATTCACCCCAGGGATCACTTCTGCGGTTCTGCTTGACAGGGGCACAGGAAAATAATTTTCTTGGGTGGCGAAAGCCAGGGTACATTTTTGGCTAGGCTTGTATAGGCCCTAGGGCCAATAGCCTAGTACCTACCTATGAACCTATTATGTATATATGTCCATGCATACAGATAGCTAGTACACCTTAACTGTCCCCATACACACACATCAGACAGGATTATCCTCAGCTAGTTGTAGGTGGCCCATATGTGATATATCTGCATCTGTTGATATCTATTGCTGATGTCATTCCCCTTATCAGCACCTTTGGCCAGGTGTCAGCCCAGTAAAATTTGTTGCGCATGCGATAACTGTGTAACACTATAGTACAAATCACTAGATACGCAGTGGTTCTATTCTCAGATGCAGCAAATGTATGTGTGGGTGTATAGGTGTGTATGTTTGTAAGAAGTATTTTGATAAGTGTCCCACCCAGTGCCATACTTTATCTGTCCTGCTGATGTCTTTCCCCTTATCAGCATCTTTGGCCAATTGTCAGCTCAGTAAGCTCTGTAGTGCATGTGATAACTGTGTAACACTATTATACAAATCACTGGATAGGCAGGGGTCTAATCTCAATACTGGCAATTGTGTGTGTATTATACCATTTTAAGTTGTGTACCAGCCCGTACACTTCCCATCACCCTACTTTTTAAGGCCTGCTGATGTCATTCACCTATGACGTACCTTGAGAGAAGATGAATTCATATAAGCTCAGTGGCATGTCTGATAACTGCGTAACACTATAGTAAAAATGAATAGATAGGTTGGGGTTCTAATCCCAATACTGGTCACTGTGTGTGTGTTTGGGTTGAGAATCATATTGTTTGTGGGTTATACCATTTTGAGTTGTGTACCACCCTGTACTCTTACCATCTCCCTACTTTGCTAGGCCTGCTGATGTCAATCACCTTAGAAGGACCTTGGGACAAGGTGAAATCATATAAGCTCCATGGCAGGTCTGATAACCTCATAACACTATAATAGAAATAACTAGATAGGTAGAGGTCCTAATTCTCAATACTGGCAAGTATGTTTGGGTGAGAATCCTATCCTGTGTGGGTTATATCATTTTGATGTGTGTACCATCCACGCCATACCTCTCAACCATACTGAATTGCTCGGCATTTACTGATTTTGAGGTCCAAATACTGAGGTGCCACAAGTTTCTGCATTGCCCCCCTTAATTCACAAATTTCCTGGCTTTATTTTAAAATTGTTTTGACCTTTTTTTTTTTTTTTTTGCAGACGTCATCATGCACAGAGGCATGCGCGATGTCGTCAGCTTCGTAACCAGCCTGCCAGCCTGTCAGAATTTGGCTGAGGGCTGAGGCTGTGTTTTGAAATCAAGTTTACATGCTGCAGCAGCTCTGCCGGTCCTAATGCTTGCTAAATCCGAACCGACAACTGACCGAGAAAGACAGAGAAGGGAGGATGTACCACTACCAAACAACATAGATAGCATAATCTCTCAGTCAGACTAGTTTTTTTTATTTTAAAATAATCAAACAGTCACTGACATTGAGCCCCAATCGACAGTGTATATTTATTTTAGTAGTTGTTTAAGTTAGAGTGGAGGTTTGCAAGCAACAGTAGCAGCAAACCTGTCCCTAAGCAGAGCAGCAGTGCAGTAGCCATGTGTCTCCAGCCAGTTATCGCTGCAAGGAAATATCTTGAAACCTATAAGCCGGAACACTGAGAGGAAAGTACTTTTGCCCTGATGTGGCTCAGACAGGTATGCATGGTAATTTGAAGCATGCATATTTAAACTTTTCTGTAAAGCAAGATCTGGATGAAGATCTGTAGTGTGGATGAAAATGCATTAGCAAGCATTTTGTGTTTGCACCCATTTAATTTCAAATATGTTCACACCTGTTTGAATGAGTTAGGTGCTGCTTTGCTGACAATATGGAATATAAGGTGAGATTTGTAAATGTATTATTGCTGGAATTGTGGGAAAAACAAAGAAGAAAAACAGTCACAAATAAATAACGCAATGAGGCAGAATGGGACTTATGTTAGAGTGGACGGGGTCTGCATATGCTGCTTATAATCTGTGTACTTGAATAAATGTCTCTGCTAACACAAGTCAAAGGCAATGCCACCTAGTACAGCCACGCAACAAAATTAGCTGTAGCCATGAATCAAGCTGCATTATGTGTCCTAGCCAGGATACACACAAAGGCACAATGTCTTTCAGTGGCATTGCAGAACTACCCAACTGCAAAACAATCTTAAAGTGTATGCAGATATGATCACTTACCAAGCCTTATATGAGGTTGGCTTTATACAGCTTCTGATTAGACTCATTTCTGTACTGTTTCATACACTTGACTGGGCAAAGTAGATGGAAATAAGAAAAAAAATTAAAATGCTACTCCTCTAACCCACCAACTTGTTGCTTGAATCCACTGTAGTTATTCCAGTATGCTGGTATAGTCTTTTTTCCTCTTTATAGATGACCAATCCATAGTGTGAATTGAATGCTGCCTAGTATGAAGGAATAGGTAATGAGTTCTGTTCAGGGTAAGAGGTTCATGAAAAGTATGGCACATTTGATATTCTAGTGCATAAGTACAGTAGGTATTCTATAGTTGTGTGATACCTTTCACATTCATACACAGACACTGAGGATCCTCACACAAACACACACACACACACACACACACACACAGGTGAAAGTGTGTGTGAACCTGTGCATCTGTGTGCTGCAGTGACCAGAAATCTCCTGTTTCATATACACATTTATACATTTTCATTTATGCCACCGTCATTCCAGACGTTTTCAGTATGTACCTAATGTTGAAGGCAGTGCTTGGCATACAGCACAAAAGACTGTGCATAAATAAATTGCAGTATGCACATTAGTGTTTATGGTAAATGGGTCGAAATAGCCCGGTAGTTGGGACATTGGAATGGCTGCAGGAGGACTCTGGTGCCATATTTTGGCTGTCTGTTCTTCAGTTTGCATTTGAAAGTTGGTATCCCACAATTCCATTGGAGTGGGTGAAGTTACATAATGATGTATGCAAATTTTATGTTAATCAGCATACAGATTTGTACCTATTTTTCATGGGCCTTGTCCAAATTTTTGATGTTTCCAGGTTGAGAGGCATGATCCACGCCTGTTTACCACCTCCCAATGTCATTACTTTATATAGTGTGTTAATGTCATCTGCTACACATGCAGCATGTTCAACCTTTGTACAGGCCATACCAGTCATCTGTACAGATGTCTATGGAATATCTGGATGTTTGCAACCTATACATGGTCTGTGTACCCTAACAATGGCCATATATGTGATATTGTTACCAGATAGGTCACAGTTAATGTACTGACACGCATGCCAGCATCAGATATCATACCTGACTGAAACATCATGCTGATACAATATCTGTTACCCTATCACTTGTCCAGGCTATGTCTGGTGGGTTATCTCACTGTCAATGAAGGCATTCACAACATTACATGTTGTAAGAGGTAGTGGGTTATGTCCCATGCATATAATCTATGTGGGGCATGTCATGTGTATGTAGCACTATAGTACATTAAAGTGGATATGTAGGTTTACTAATCTGTCTATTGCCAACTGTTTGTGTTACTGTATGCACATCCCCTGTGTCAGTCCTTACTGTGTGTATGCAAAGGATATACCACTTTGTCTCCCTGTTCCATCCTGTGAACTCAGGAATACATACCACAAACCTGTCACAGACAGTACCATGCATGCCCTCACTAACTGCATCAGGGTTGAGTGTATGCAAAGGAAATGGCAGGGGCAACAGGTGCTGACACATGAATCTGTTCTGGTCAATCTAATGCCTAAGCTTGTGAGGGACCCACTCTGCCATATTCCATGTTGGTAATGAGTGCAGGACCACAACCTGCAGATACACAAATACCTGGAACACAAACAGAATACAGCATTTCAGGCTACATTCAGTCAGTGGTACTAACAGCAATAATGCATCATGGCTAATAAGGTACATACACCTTTATGTGTACCCATAACAAATGCAAGCAGACAGCAACTTACACAGTATTACATAGCTACACTGTACTATATCCCCCCTGTGCATCAGACCCATATTAGCCTGTCCCTGCATCGATGGTATGGATGACAGGGATGTGACACAGGTATCATCATATGCACAGGGTATAGTGAGGATCTGCAAGTGACCTAGGATGGGCCATACGGTTGAAATCCATATGTGTGTGTGTTTGGAGGGATATCCTACAGATGGGCTGTGCAGAGGTGCTGTGTGTGCCTGGAGGTAACCTGCCTGTGATACAGATGTGTGTGTTTATGTATGCACACAGTCATGACATGTGGCTGCCCTATACAGGGGTATGTTAGACAGCTATGGACTGTACATGTCAGGGTGTCCAGTTTACCATTTCTGGCCATGATCATGTGAACTGGTCCTGCCAGGGGTCTCACTGCCACCACCAGGACCAAGGCCAGATGCAGAATTGCTTCCTGATGGTGACTGCTGTCTGCTGGATCCATGTCCCTGATGGGACCGGCCAGGACCACGTGCCTATGGCCTGTTCCACTGTGATGTGGACAGCAACCCCCCCCCCCCTCGGTAGTGCTGGTGTCACTGCCACTATGAAAGTGTGAAGGTGCATTGCCCCATAGACTCTCAGATGATGTTGGTGTTGACCTATGCCCATGTAGTGATGTATGACATATTTTGAGTTTCACACTTCAAAACCTGCAGTACATGTATATCACAACAGAACCGGTTGCACTAACAATTTTCTAAGTTTACATTGGATATTATAAGTGTAGACACCCCTGTTAACATGCCAGGTTTGTCTGATATATAACATGTGACCACAGAAATCATGTGATAACATTTCCCATCTTTAATGTGACCTATAACCTGTACAATCCAACTGAAGAACAAACACATCGGTTAGGGGTAACATGTAGAAGTTGAAATATGTACAATAGGCAGGTTTAATGACTGTGCACACCCTTAAACTAATACTTTGTTAAAGCACCTTTTGATTTCATAAGAGCAGTCAGTCCTCTTGGGAAGATGTGTATCATCATGGCACATCTCGCCTTAGCAATATTTGTACAATCTCCCTTGCAGGGGCATCTCTTCTGCACAGGCCACTTTAGGGCACCCCACAGATTTTCTATTTGATGTATTTGTGGATTGTGTCTGGGCCATTCCAAAACATTGACTGACTTCTGGTGAAGACATTCTTTTATGGATTTTGATATATGGTATAGGTCATTGTTGTGTGGAAAGGTATAAGTCCTCTCCATCCACAGCTTTCTAGCAGACACATGAGGATTTTGGGCCAAAAGAGACTGGTATTTTGAACTGTTCCTAATCCCCTCCACCTTGCCTAAAGGCCCACTTCCAGCTTATGAACAGCAACCCAAAGCAGGACACTGTCATCATCATGCTTCACTATGGGGATGGTGTTCTATTGGTGATGCACAGTGTTGTTATTGTGCCAAACAAACCTTTTCATATTGTGGCCATAAAGTGCAACCTTGCTGTCATTACACCATAACACATTTCCCCACATGCTTTTGGGAGACCTGATGTATTTCTCTTGAGAAATTCGCCAGACCAGGATGTTGTTCTGTGTGTCAGAAGGCTTCCATCTTCCAAACCTATCCCATAGGTCAGACATGTGGCGAATATAGAAGATTGTTGTCACGTAGTATACGATCAGTACTTGCCAGGGATACCTGCAACTCCTGTAGTGTTGCTGTAGGTCTCCTGGCAGCTCCCTGACCAGTATGGATCTTGTCTTTTCCACACATTTGGAGGGATGTCCAGTTCTTTGCAATGTCACTGTTGCCCCATATTTCCACCACCATTTGATGACTGTCTTCACTGTGTTCCATGGTATATGCAATGCTGTGGAAATGTGTGTGTACCCTTCTCTGGGCTGATACCTTTCAAAAATGAGATCCATTTGCTGCTTCATAAGCTGTATGTGAACTATGGCTGTTGCTGTAGTAGGCAACTGAGTAAATTTAGGATAATCCTGGTAGGACAGCTGACCATTATTTGCTGTTAATCAAAGAATCTCTGTAATTGATGGCAAGTGTGTAAACAAGAAGAAATAATGCTGTAATAGTATCAAAAGCTGCTTCAGCACAGTATTAGTTTAAGCCTGTGCACACGTATGCATTTAGCTTCTTGTAAGTTTTTTTTATGTGTCGTAATTGTTCCCATAACAGATTTGTTTGTTTTACAATTGAATTGTACAGGTTATAGGTCACATGAAAGGTTGGAAGGGTTCTGAAATGTTTTATTGTGCTCTCATTTTTGTATATCACAAATACCTGGCATTCTAACAGGAGTGTGTACACCATTTATATGCACTGTATAACACTAATTTATAAAATATGTCTCTAGTTTTGGGCCTTCATCCCTCCATTTTGTCAGTCTTAGTCCAGATTTCTTGCAATGACAGGTTGTGAGGCAAGCTACAAATATGTGATATCTCTTACAAATAGACCACTGTGATGCAATGCAGTTAACCCCACCACAAGTGAACATGCAGCTAGTGTAAAATGGCTGAGTGGAACAGTTGTGTGCATGGTCACATGCATGACCTTAACATGCCTGTGGTATAGGTGACCCACAACAGAAAAATCCCATACTCACCGGCTTCAGGCTGCTGTCCCACATCCAAACCAGAGGGACCTATGTAGTTGTGGAGCAGAGGTTTTGTCAGCAGACTCACATTGGTACAAGATGAATGCTACGTTTCTGCACAGGTACAGTACAAGCTTTGTTAGTACACAATTTGCTTTCCCTCACCATACATGTGCACTTGTGTGCATTACTAAACCCCACCCACAAATGCAGTTTGAACTGACATATGCATCTAGATACTCTATAGAAGACAGTATGACTGCTACATGATTAAATTGATGTGTACTGTGGCTTTACCTGGACGCTCCTCGTCCATTGTCTGGGTGCCACCCAACTCCACGACTTGTGTTTCATGTGTTGGCCATTGTGTGGGGTCTGCCCCAAGGTTGGCAAGCAGCGTTTCTGTTGCCGTAAGTGGGGCCTGTGTGGCTGGAACCCCATCTGTAGCAGTACGGTCTATGGCCACGGCAGCAGCCCTTTGCAGGGCACGAAGTATCAGGTCAGTTGCCTGATGCCTGACCTGCTCATATGTGCAGCCATGGTGGCCCAAGGTGTTAATTCTGTGGACAAGATCATTCAACAGGGCAGTCTTCTCCCACAGATTTTGTTGGCTATGGCCGAACAGAACCACATGGTGCTGGATTATTGCTTAGTGATAGCTGTATTCACATATGCAGTATATGCTGGCTGATGCTGAATGCCACCTGGAAGACATAAACAGGGAACACATCACAGGGCCTCAGACATTTCCCAGAGTTATTTACAGAGCCAGCATATCAATATTGTTTATCATTAGCCACCACTTACAGCCACATCATAACCCTGTCATCTATCAACATAGTATGAACCTGCATTGCACTCCTGGTCCTGATGTGTCATGTTCCCCCAATGAGGGCCAGTACATTGCATAAACCACCTTTCATTCACGTTTGTGTAGAGGGATGACAGTGGCCTTCTTCCTTGCAGATGGGATGCCAATGGTGCTCAGGCTTTGCTCGCATACAGTGTGTAATGGAGCTGGAAGCATATGCCTGAGTTCATGTAGGATGCAGACAGGAATGTTATCAGGTCCCATGGAGACTTGCTTTTGTTGACTTTGATTAGGTCATATGCACCTGCTCCCTGATGATGAGGGGAGGGGTGTGGGTGTTGTGCATATCCACCTATACTGATGGTGAGTCGGGGGGGTGAGGTTTGCCCTAAACCTGTCCGTAGCAGGTTGTTTATAGCTATGCTGTGTGCGTATGTGGTGTGATTGACCACCATTACAGGGTGGGTTGGGTTGTTGCTGCTTAGATTGCAGACATATATGAAGATGGCCTTGTGGTTGCCCATGGTGGACGCATCCAATTTGTACTCATAGTTAGCCTTACAGTAATCTACCTGTGACCTTATATGCTCATTCAGACAAAGGTTGACTTGCTGCCAAGTTCATGCCTGCTCTTACTTTGCCCTGTACAGCCAATATAGTGACCAATTATGTGGTTTGTGTATTGCTACTGTCCAGCAAAAGGGATTACTCTACTTTGGTAGAAACAGGGGTTACAAGTAAAGTATTGCTGAATCCATACAGCCATGTAGGTGGTCATACAGTTCTTTGTAGTAGGTATGGACACAAGTTAGACACCTCTCCAATTTCAACCTGATACTCATGCTTATTCTAATATCCATGTCTGTGTCAGGGCAATGGAACAACCAGTAGCAGTAGAAATATAACTCTGTTGGATGCACAGACACTAAGATTACACATGTGTACAACATGTGCCACTTATTTACTTGATGTTTTGCATCCCATGTCTGTTGTTATGAGGCAGACAGGTACACCTACTCATACATACATGTGTACAGGTAATACCTGATATACATTTATGTTCTATGTTGGTATGGCACACTGTATTTACACTCTTGCTGCTCAGTCATTCCTGTCAACCTGTTAGAGCAGGACATCTGGAGGATGCCACACATACATGGGGGGTGATGGGCCAAAATTAGTGAAACTTTCTTAATATTGCTGTAACACACTTAAGTAATTTAATAGCACAGTAGCTTTTGCATTCACAGACATACCCTGGAGGATGTCTGATGCTCATATGGCAGGAAAAGAGAAGAAAGGCTAGGAGTGTGTTAGTGAGGGTAGGAACGTTTAATGTTGGCAGTATGACTGGTATGGGGACAGAGCTAGCTGGTATGATGGACAGAAGGAAGGTTGATATATTGTGTGTGCAAGAGACCAGATGGAAGGGGGGTAAGGCTAGTTGTATTGGAATTGGGTCCACATTGTTCTATCAAGGTGTGGATGGGAGGATAAATGGTGTAGAGGTTATCCTGAAGGAACAGTATGCCAAGAGTGTTTTTGGAGGTGAAAACAGTGTCGGCTAGAGTAATGTTTATGAAGCTGGAAATTTATGGGTGCAATGATGAGTGTTGTTAGTGCATATGTTCTGCAAGTTGATTGTGGGATGGATGACACAGAAAAACTTTGGAGTGAGTTGGATGAAGTGGTGATGACTGTACCCAAGGGTGAGAGAGTAGTGATTGGAGCAGATTTCAATGGGCATGTTGGTGAAGGGAACAGAGGTGATGCAGCCGTGATGGGTAGGTATGGTGTTAAGCAAAGGAATGCAGAAGGTGAGATGGTGGTGGAGTTTGCAAAAAGGATGGACATGGGTGTGGTGAATACATAGTTTAACAAGACAGAGGAGAATAGGGTGACATGCAAGAGTGGAGGAAGCTGCACACAGATGGATTATACCCTATGCCGGGCAGCCAGTTTGAAGGTGAATGGAGACTGTAAAGTTGTGACGGGAAAGTGTAGTTAGGCAGCATGGAATGTTGGTCTGTGGGATGATGTTGATGATCAAGAAGAGGAGGATGAGTGTGAGCACAGCACCAAGCATCAAATGATGAAAACTGAAAAAGGGTGATTGTGAAGTTGAGTTCAGGGAAGAGTTAGGACAGGCTGTGGGTGGCAGTGAAGAGTTACCGAATATCTGGGTAACTACAGCAGAGCTAGCAAGGGAGACAAGTAGAAAGATGCTTGGTGTGACATCTGGACAAAGGAAGGAGGACAAAGAGACTTTCTGGTAGAATGAAGAAGCACAGGGGAGTATACAGAGAGAGAGGTGGTGAAGAAGAATTGGGAATGTCAGAGAGATGAAGAAAGTAGACAGGAGTATAAGGAGATGAGGTGCATGGCAAAGAGTGAGGTGGCGAAGGCTAAGGATGACGCGTATGAAGGGTTGTATGAAAGGTTGGATACTAAGGATGGAGAAAAGGAACTGTACCAATTCACTAGATAGAGGGACCGAGCTAGGAAGGAGGTGCAGCAGATAAGGGTGATAAAGGATAATGAGGGAAACATACTCACAAGCAAGGAGAGTGTGTTGGGCAGGTGGAAAGAGTACTTTGAGGAGCTGCTGAATGAAGAGAAAGAGAGAGAGAGAAGGTTGGATGATGTGGGTATGGTGATTCAGGAAGTGCAATGGATTAGCAAGGAAGAATTAAGAATAGCTATGAACAGGATTAAGAATAGAAAGGCTGTTGGTCCAGATGGCATACCTGTGGAAGCAAGAAGGTGTTTAAGAGAAATGGCAGTGGTATTTTTAACCAGACTGTTTAATGAAATCTTGGAAAGTGAGAGGATTTGTGAGAAGTGGGGAAAAAGTGTTTGGGTACCGATTATAAGAATAAGGGTAATGTGCAGAGCTGTAGTAACTACAGAAGGATAACACTGATCAATCACAGCATGAAGTTATGGGAAAGAGTAGTGGAAGCTAGGTTAAGAAGGGAGTTGAGGATTAGTGATCATCAGTATGATTTCATGCCAGGAAAGAGCACTACAGATGCGATGTTTGCTGCAAGAGTGTTGATGGAGAAGTGCAGAGAATTTTGAAAGGAGTTGCATTGTGCTTTGTGGACTTAGAGAAAGCATATGACAGGGTGCCTAGAGAGAAGTTGTAGTATTGTATGAGGAAGTCAGGAGTGGTGGAGTAATCTGTAATAGTGCTACAGGATATGTAGAAGGGTAGTGTGACAGCGGTGAGTTCTGCAGTGGGAGTGACAGATGCATTTATGGTGGATGTGGGATTACATCAGGGATCAGCTCTGAGTCCTATCTTATTTGTAGTGGTGATGGACAGGTTGACAGACAAGATCAGAAAGGACTCCCCGTTGGCTGTGATGTTTGCAGATGACATTGTGATCTGTAGAGAGAGTAGGGATCATGTTGAGGAGACCCTGAAGAGGTGGAGATAGGCTCTAGAGAGGGGAGGAATGAAGGTCAGCAGGACTAAGAATATATATGTGTATGACTGGGAGGGAGGACAAAGGAATGGTGAGGATGCAGGGAGCAGAGTTTGCAAAGGTGGATGAGTTTAAATACTTGGGATCAACAGTTCAGAGTAATGACAAGTGTGGGGGAGAGGTGAGGAAGACAGTACAGGCAGGATGGGGAGGGTGGAGAAGAGTGTCAGGAGTGATTTGTGACAGATGAGTACCATTAAGAGTGAGAGGGAAGGTCTACAAGAGGGTAGCGAGACCAGCTATTGGTTTGGAGACAGTGGCCCTGACAAAAAGGTAGGAGTCAGAGCTGGACATGACAGAGTTAAAGATGTTAAGATTTGCACTGGGTGTGAGGAGGGTGGACAGTAGTAGAAAAATGTATGTTAGAGGGTCAGCCCAGGTTGGATGGTTTGGAGACAAAGCCAGGGAGTAGCAGGATTATGTTGGTTTGGATATGTGCTGAGGAGGGATGCTGAGTATATTGGGAAAAGGATGGTAAGGATGAAGCTGCCAGATAAGAGGAAAAGAGGAAGGTGTAAGATAATATGTATGGATGTGATGATAGAGGACATGCAGGTGGTTGGTGTGACAGAGCAAGCTGCAGAGGACAGGAAGAAATGGAGATAGATGATCCACTGTGGTGACCCTTAATAGGAACAGCCAAAAGAAAGAGAAGGAGATGTTGTAATGTCAGTCTTCACAGGTTGCCAATGATTTGCCAGACATAACACAACTCTATAAGTAAATAACTACAAATATGAGGTACACATATGGTCAGTGTGCATGACACTGGACAGTTGAATGGTATGAGCTCAGTATATCACATGCAGTTCAACACACAGATCTGCAACAGTAGTTTACTATGCAAATACCCTGTATAGGTCTCTCACATTTCTGAGACAAACCTGTATATCATAGTTGTAGTCCCAATTAACATGTGGATATCTATGACTTCCCAGTAGCTGGCCTAGCAGTGTCACAGTCAGTATTGTTCAACATTCATTCCAGTAGTAGTCATATGTGAGCCATCCTTTCCTGGGTGACTCAGGGGCTTGAGCTGTGATCTATGTCACTGCAGACAGACCCAGATGCTAAGGCCATATGTTTTGATCAGCAATATATCAGTTCAGCAAGTCTTATTGAGATATATTTGTTGAACTTCCTATTTCCCACTATTACATACTCTCTACTGCATTCCATTACATGCTTACTTGTTTGACATGCCTTTTTTTACAAGTATGGTTGGTTTGGTTCCAATATGTGTTGTTTGGTTTGGTGGTCTGTCTGTCCATCTGTCTGTATGTCTCTCTCCAATATGTAGGTTATACATCTGTGTTGCATAGGCAGCAGCTTGCCTTTTGTAGGTAATCCTAATGACCAGCTGATGGCCTGTGCACCAGTTGGTGTCCCCCACTTAGCAACTGCAGGCAGAATAGCTGTGTTGTTATTCCTATAGCCAATGGCATGGCAATGCAATCCTATAATTGAGTGCTTCATGTGGGTGTTGACCCTTTTCCTTGCCTGTGAGGGGGACTTCGTGGAGGTGTGTGAACAACAGCATCACAGAGGATAGTTGGGAATACCTCTTACAATGAAAATGTGGAGACAGTCCAACAAACTGGGGGAGAATGTTCCAGACATAGGGACAGAGTGTAAGCATTGCTGTTATACAGTTGAATTACTGCTAATTTAACAGGGTTTGTGTGGACATGGCTTTTCTGTGTGATTTTAAGTCTGACAGTGTTATGTGGTTGACATAACTCTCAACTGTAGGGTATTCCGCAGAATGGCTAGATTTTGGAATCTTATGTTTGATGTTTTCCTGAAATCAGTAGCATACCTTGGGGATTGCAGTCAGTAAATGGTATCATTCTTTTGTGTTTCTGATTTCATATCCCTCAGAAAATATATGTTACAACAAACCCTGTTACACCAGCAACTGTCTCAGTTTATAACAGCAATATTTCACATATACCCCTGTTTCTGGGCCTCTGTCCCCCAAGTATGTCAGGCTTTGTCCAGATGTCATACAGTAAGAGGTTGATAGGTAGGGTATATCATTATTTAGTACCTTCATTCCTGCTACCATCCCAGTGATGTATCTCAATGCCAGGCATGTTATGTGTAAGAGGCCTTATATATGAGGACAAAACCTGGACATTCTGTGGGACTCTGAACAGTTGAGAGGTCTGTGTATTGCTGGTGAATGGTGACAGACTGTCAGGATTCTGTAGCAGTGTAATGTGTAAATGTTATTTGGCCTGTGTAGAGAGGGGGTAGATATATGTGTTATGGCTCCTTTTCTATCTGAATGTGCATGCTGCTCCAGTTTCTGGTGTCTATTGGCTGTATACGTTTGTAGGGGCAGACCGAGACATGTCCCATACCATGGTCAGGCGTCATACTACACTGTGAATTCATCCAGTATATGTAGGGGTAGTGTGGAAGTGGTAAACATGATGAGATGTTTTGGTACACACAGTCCTTATACTCTACTGTTCATTTTGCTTACTGGTATATGACTGTGACTGTGGTGGCATTGGTTATTGGTATGCACTTTCACGCTGGTGTGTTTTTTCAGTGATGTGACATCCCTGTAGTGCCTGATATATTTGCAAATACATGTGTAATTCCCCATAGTGGATTTGGGTTAGTGTTGTGTCAGTCTGATTGTAGTTTGGACAGTGCTTGGTGACATGCTTAGCAGCTGAGTATAGTTTCCCTAATGTGATGTTATGTCCAGATATTTTTAGGATGTACTGTTGCCTGGCCCCTATAAGTGTTGTGTGTTTATGACACATCAGTGGGATGATGTGAGGATTTAAGTCACTAACTAGTGAGAAGTAATTGAGTGTTGGACTTGTGCTATTTCAGTCAATATACGTTAGGACAGACAGGAGAGTGTTATTGCAGCAACTGTGTCAGTTTATCTACTCCAGTATTTCAGATATGACTCTATTTTCATGGCTTTCTCCCCCCACTTTGTCAGGCTTGATCCAAATTTGTTGCACTAAGGGGATCTGACCATATCTCTTGATTAGCCGGATTGTTTCAGAATGTCCAGGTTTGTTGCTCATATTTCTGGTCTGTACCACAGATACATTATTTTATTTCCCTGTAAATCACTGTGATAATCTGAGGACTTCTGTCAGTAAATAATGACATACATTTCAGTTTCAGAACTCACATCCTTCAGAACATGTATACTAAAACAAACCCTTTCACTCTGGCAACATTGACAATATTTACAATATGTCCCAAGTCTTGGCCCATTGTCCACCCATTTTGACAGCCTTTGGCCAGATTTCTTGCACTAAGAGGTTGAGAGTTATGGTTTTGAGGTATGACTCCACTACATGTTGTGAGCATAAATATATATATATATATATATTTATTTATTTATTTATTTTTTAATTCATTTAACATTCGTTGACCGGGAAAATCCATCTGGGTTCCACAGATCCTGTTTTCAGCGGAGGCCCTGGGCAAAATGCTCCAGAATATATATATATATATATATGGGTCCATGTTCTTTAATTGAATGTACGGTTCATCGAACCATAGTTCTGCGAACTGACTTCTGCGAAAGTGCATTTTGTCGAAAATGCACTATCGTGGAAAAATTAAAACAAAACCAAACATTAAAAAAAACACAGTCAACACTAATATGCAGGGGGGCAAGTCTCCCTGCACCCCCCACACCAAACTACTTTAATATTCACACTCGGAGATTGCACTACAGTGGGGAAAAGGGAATATTCCCTTATCCCCACTGTACCCTGATCTCAACAGGAGTTTCCTTAGTTGCATAACAGTATACATTGATATACAACTAATGGTACATGCAAACTGCATGTTCTATTTTTCTTTAGCAAAAGTGCATTTTTGACAAAATGCACTTTCGCTAAAGTGGGTTCGATAAAGTGCAATTCAATGAACCATACTTTCGACAATAGAAATAGAACCCATATACATATATATATATATATATATATATATATATATATATATTTTTTTTTTTTATGTATATCTCTATTTATATTATGTATATAATTTTTCCATAGATATATATATATATATATATATATATATATATATATATATATATATATATATATATAAATATGCATCTCCATACATATATACATGTGTTATATGTATATATACAAAACCTGACTAATTCTACAGAATCTTTTTCCTACTGTTGAATAACTCTACCTCATGATACCATTAGCAGTCCTTACAGCTCAAATGGTGCGGTGGTACATTTCTCTAACTATAGTGTATAGGGGCCTTGGTCCAAGACTTGACAGGGCTGATTATATTGTTGCTAGGTAGAACAGTGGCTAATGGAGACAGAGTAATTAAAGCAGTTTTAAGTGGGTTTGCCCAGGTTTGCGTGATGCTAAGCGATGCCAACACATGGTTAACCATATAGATGCTTAATCTGTGCTGGCTTCACTTAGCCTCTTGCAAACTCACTTAGTCCCGCTTACTCCTGCTTACACCAGTGCTAATTTCTTTAAAAGAAAAGAAAAAGGGGTGATACGAAAATGATGAAAAAGGGGCATGCAGAGGGAAAAACAATATGAAAGATAACTATGGATGTGCAAGACAGGTGTAGGGAAGGTCCATAGCTGTCCATTTTGTTTTACAGCAACAGCTGTGCATTTGTACAGAATTTGGAGGTGAATTTGTACACTCAAACCCCAGAGAGAGGGGTGAGGGCAACAGAAATGTGTTGTCAAGCCAATTGGACCGAATTACACGTGTGCAGTTGATATGTGTGCAAACTGGACAACTATGTATGGGGTGATATTTTCTTTTTGGGCAAGCCGCCCTTTTCTTATTTTTAAGGTAAGAGTGGAATGTTGGGTAAGGATTGTAGGTACATCTGAGGAGGTAGGTTGGGTAGGGAGGCAGACAAGATAGCAGACAGGGGTGGTATATGACACATGAGGAGGGTAAACTCACTTGACAGGGAGGGTAGTTGGGAATCCAAAGCCCATGGTCCCCCATATGATTACAGTGGGACTAGGATCCCCACCCATGGGCAGTCACCACTGCACCTTCACAACCCCAAAGGTGGCTGTGCTGGGGGCTGGACAGGAGGGGTAGCCTGCCCCTTGAGGTGCATCAGGTGGCCCTCAGTCTGGCACAGCTGCTCTCCAAACATGTGTCAAAGGGTGCTGCTCACCAAACCCTGGACCTGACTGCGGTGACAGCCTCCTGTCCGTGCCTGCTCCTGGGGGGAATGGGCCCCGCCCCCTGTGGTGGTTCCACCCAAAGGTGGTGCAGGACCAGCAGACGAGAGAGATCTAAGTTGGGTCTCAGATGTGTTGGGGTCCAGTGCCATGGCCAGATGAGGTGGAACAGACAGATCCGCAGAGATCTGCCTTCCCAAATGTGCTATGGTATTGAGGTTTTACAAAATATGTTAGTCATGAACAATACATTTCAAGATTAGTTATAACAGCATGCATGGGTGTTCCAATTAACCCCATAAAACAGATTTGAAACACTTGTATAGCAAACAGAAAACATGCATAAGTGGAATAACAATATGCATTGTAACAGCATGCCAGTAGCATTGATGGCAACAGGCCACCAATAATGATGTCTCAACATTAAAGCTGGAGCACAACATACCTGTAATATATGAGTAATAATTATTGATGCAGATGAGGGATGGAGGAGAGACAGAAAATCCATTAACAACTGTTTATGCTTCTATTTTTAACAACAGTACTGCTCAATACTCTATGGGTCTGCCCTCACTTTACATCTACTTATGGCCATAGTTTCTGTAGTACAAACATACCTATTAAATGGTCAGCCTGGAATGGTATGAGGCAAACTGTGACAACTCTAGGTACCTGACTAGAGGGGACTCGTACATGTCAGGGTTACATATCTGGCACAGGAGGGGTACCCTGAACTGCTATGTGAGTGTGCTACTGGCATACATCAACTGGTTTCCTATCTGTGTCCAGGATTATTTGCAGCAGTGACCACTAGCCATGACAGTGTGATACTTGAGAGACACATATCAGAAACATACCTCACAACCTCTTACGTCGTGACATCTGGACAAAGCCATACATAAAAGTGGGACAAAGGCTCATAAATATTGACAATTTTTAGATGCTGTTCTTACAAACTTAGAAAGTTGATAAAATAACAGGTTTTGCATTTGCATGGCTTTTCTGAAGTATATGACATCTGACACTTGTATGTTTATGATTATTTTCTAACTTCAGTCTATAATGGTTTGCCACTGATTTGCCATGACACCACTACTTTATGTAAAACGGACCAAAAATCTGACACAAATATCTGGACATTCAATGAATATCTGTACAGTTGAGAGGTAGGATTCAGGAAGAGTGCATATTGTATGTACCTACCCTGCTGTCATTTGCAGGCATGAGGTGGGGCAATTGAACAGTTGTACACAGTTCATTAGTATACCCTTCATACAGCTACTGGCAACATTTACTTACCTGTAAAACCTGTGGGTAAATTATCTGTTAACACTACCAGACTGTTTTTACATTTATTCCTGATTCCTTGTGTGTAGATATGCACACATCTTAGTACCACTCCCAGGATTCAAACCGTGTCTGGGTGTGCAAAATTAACAACTAAGCTATTTCTCATCACACTGAGCTACTGAGGAACTGCTGTTGCTTCTTTCAATGGTTTCTGCCTAATAGTATCTTGGTTAGACAGTTTGAACTTATAATCCTGTGATGCATGCATGACAGATAGTTCTTGTACTGTGTATTACTCCTTTGGATTACTACAACCTGGAAAGCAATGGTTAACACAAGACAATGCTGCACGGAACACACATTGATACTTTCCATATTAATATTCAGGGTTCAGAGCTTATTGCAGTATATATTTCACATTTAATTTATATCTCGTTTTACACCTTCACCATCTATGCTTTCTCCTAACAGCTTGTTCACAGATGAACCTCAGTTAATGTATAGTGTCACAGCCATATTTGCCATGAAGAACCAGTATACATTCTATATATGTCTACAACAACATACCAGAATAAACACAACATTTTTTTAAGGGTCTTTATTGTACTTCAATATCTGTCAGACATACTTTTTTATTTATTCAGTTCACACAGTAACAGTATACCTACTAGCAGTAAGCAATGTACTCCTTCTTAGCTATTTTAACAATATACTACAAAATGGATTTGTACTCACCAGCCCGTCAGCACAGCCTCATCAGTCTATCACTGTGGGCTTCTGCATTCAGAGCCCTCTCTGCTGCAGCTGTAAGGGAGAAAAACACACATTATGCATATATGTCTATCACATTCTCGGGCTAGTATTTACTACAAACTACTTGATAGTGATACTTACACACTACTGGAGCATTCCAGTCCTGTCCATCTTGGATCCACTGGTCCTCCTTGCAATGCTTTAGGTTGGCATAGTGGTGCTGTACCTGCTCACCAGTCTGGGGGATGCCAGTAGCACTGGTGATATCAAGTGTGAGACAGTCCCAGGCCTTTGCTTTGTTTTGGAAGCCCTGGTACTGGCCCTGCAGCAGTCTCTCCTCATGGTTTTTAATTAGGAGTCCAGCAATGAACCTGGACTCCTGAATGCTCCAGCATTGCACCCAAAAGTGGTCTCCCTCTCCTATGCCAGCCATTGCATCTGCACAGATGGACTATAACAGATTATGGCTGTATTCCCACCTGCACCATTTAAATAGTGTGTTATTCCTGCCCTTTGCTGTCATTGAACCATTTTGAAAAGGTTAAGCTCTGCTAAGCAGTGCATAAATCTGCTAAGCCGATTTTAACACTGCTTAAAGGAGAAGTTTTTGAGCAGTGTTTAACAGTGCGCAAATCCACTTAGCTGAGCTACCTGCTGATTAGCATTCACTTTTTAGTAATGGTTGCACCTGCTAAGCATAGCTGACCATTGCTAACCATTATTCACTTTTATTTTTTTAAATCTATCAGAAGACTGACTTCATTTATTAAGTGTATACGATGTACTTTACATGACCATCCCTCTATGTGCTTTCCTTACATTGGCAAGAGGTGTGACTATACTGTATGGGACACTTGTGTGTACATGGGTGGTTTCACATGTTATATGCACTCACACTTATATTGTATACCAGCTACACTATCCTGGTTGACAAAAAACAGTTACTACATAATTTAAATAAAAAAATAATAATTTTAACACTGCTTTCCTATATAAAAACAACTTGTCTGTTTTGGCACTCAAACCACAAACACCTACATGTAAAGCTAGGACTCTAACCACTACACTACCTCAGCTTGGAAATTTCACCTGTATATTTGTCTCTTATGGGATCTTTAAGTTATTGTTATGCATACCCACTTAGCTACGCTTAAACATTCCTTAGCCTAGAAAAAAAAATTATAATACTATTATTATATAATTTGTTATGTAGTGAGTATTGTGGTGTTCTGACAAGTCATTGAGGGTTGCAATTAGGAATTAATGGCTTAGATTTGGCTTTCAGGCTTCTATCCTTCAGAGATTCCTGCTAATACATATCCTGTTTTCTATCAATGTTCCAAGAGTGTGAGGGCAATATTTCAGATGTCTCCCTATTTTTAGTGTTTTGTCCCCCCATTATTTGTGCCTTTGTCCACATGGACTGCTATCAGGGAATATTGGCATACATTTGCTTTCAGACTTCTATCCTTCAGTAATTCATGCTAATGCATGACCTGTTGTTTATCAACTTTCTCAGTTTGGGAGGGCAATATGTATGATGTGTCACTTTTCAGGGATTTAGCCACCATTATACCATGACCCCCCATTAATATTCCAAAACGTGCGCGCTGATTGGCCAGCGTGCACGTTGTAAATCGACTTATACTAATGGAAAAAGGTCCGGTCGCCCAGACTTTTTCCATTAGTATAAGTCTTTTTTAAAACACTGTCTCGCTATGTTAAAGGAGTTTAACATAGTGAGACAGCTTTAAAAAAAGCAACGGAGATCTCCGTTGCTTTTTTTAAAGCTGTCTCGCTATGTTAAACTCCTTTAACATAGCGACACAGTATGTAAAAAGCAATGGAGATCTTGCTTTCTCCTTTGCTTTTTTCAAAACTGTCTCGCTATGTTAAATGGGTTTAACTTAGCGAGACAGCTTTAAAATAAGCAACGGAGATTCTCCATTGCTTTTTTTAAAGCTGTCTCACTATGTTAAACCCATTTAACATCACAAAACAGTAAAAATCAATGGAGATCTTGCTTTCTCCATTGCTTTTGCCCACAGAACTGCTGTGGAATACCAGACAGCTGCGGAAGGGCAGCAAGGAGGCATTATACAATGCCGTTATTTAAGAAAAGTAATTATTTTTTTTCTTAAATAATGTCATTGTATAATAGCAATAACCCACTTCTGGGTGTGGGTAATGCTGGATTTACCCAGGGTTGGCTTTACCCAACCGTGGGTAAATCCAGCATTACCCACACCCAGGTGTGGGTTATTGCTATATTATCTGTGCTTTTGTACACAATTCCTGCTTTAGCAGGTTGCGGAGGTATCTTCAGCACTTTTACAATGCAGGGGGTGTGCATAGAACCAATCACACATACTCTCCATTGCTTTCCTGCTGCCATATGTATTTCAGTGTCCATTGACACTGAGATGATCATTTATTTAATTTCAGTGTCCACGGACACTGAAGTACTGGCATAATATTTGAGAAATTCTCTAATATTATGCCAGATCATATTAGAAAGCACTGTATGGCACTTTCTGTGTGCAGGGGGCATGTTCAATGTCTATGCACTTGTTGAACATGCCCCCTGCACTCATTCATGGTTCATGTCCATGTAGGTTAAACATGAATATGCAAGGTGCACTACTGTGCAATATGGACACGAATCACTCCATGCAGGAATAGTGCTATTCCTGCATGGAGTTTATTAAATCCCAGGGTGTAACTAAATTTACAACAGAAATCAGTGTAATATAACAGAAGTAAATAAGCCATATTAATGTGCAACTAAATTAATAGCAGTAGGTATGACTCTAGCCCTGAGTAGCATCCTGCCTTCACCCAGAATAATACCACAGTATAAGGACAAAATGATTTACTTCAACAACTGGCTAAGCTTCTGGTGTCATTCAAAGAGGATCTAGTATCTGTCTGCCTGGGAAGACATGATCGACAGACCACAATGCTTTGCCAGAGATGGTCTGCACCTGTCACCCCTAGGATTTAGGTTACTGGCTAAGGCTCTTGCCACCCCTATAGTGCCTTTTTTAGGCAAAGTTCAAAGGACAAACCCACCACTGTAACAGGTACAAGCATGCAAAATCTGAAGGTAATGCTACTCAATGCTAGAAGTCTAAACCTTTAAATGTACTCTCTCGAGGCACTCCTAAAAATGAAGAACATCGATATCTGTGCAGTAACTGAGACCTGGTTCAAGGCTCCAGAGAGCACCCCTGCAATACCAGGCTACAACTCTTACCACACTTTTCGGCCACCAAACCAGGACCGAAACACTAAAGGTGGAGGAGTGTCCATAGTCACCAAGAATATTCACAACACCAGGCTAGTTGCCCAACATAATGCATCTGAAATCTCCAGGTGCAACTAACACTAGGTAAGACTGCAATCCAAATTGTAGCTTGCTACAGATCCCCCGCCATGCCCCAAGATTCTCACTACACCTTTCTAAACATACTGAAAAATATTAAGATACAACCAAACACCCTAATGCTAGGTTATTTCAACTACCCAGCCATTAACTGAGAAAACTACTCGTGTACCAACACCTTTGCCTAACGCTTCTTGGAATTCATAAATTCCAACGCCCTGGATCAACTAATCCTTAGTCTCACCAGGGGCTCCAATATCCTAGACCTGGTCATTACCAACATGGGAAATCAATGTTCCACACTTATTGTCACCCCCCTCATTGGTCAGGTCTGACCAGAAGCTAATCACCCTTGATATCCACATCCCACCCCTACCCCCCAGTAAGGAAACCTCCGTAAAAAACTTCTCCAAAGCCAACTTCATGCCACTCAAAACAGAAGTGAGAAACTTCATGACATCCATGCAGACAGGAACTGAAAGTTCAACTGCTGAATCCTACACTAAGGCACTGTACAAGCACATCCACTTGTGCATGAATCGTGCCATCCCCAATAGAACCAAGACACTATCTTCCAAAAAAGGGAAGCCAATCTGGTAGTCCCTTGCCATAAACAAACTTTACAACAAAAGGAAGAAACTGTTGCAGAAAAGAGGAAAATCCCAGGATGCAAAAAACTCCCTTACCAGCCTCAGTAAGAAGCTGAGATCCCTCCTAAAATCCTCCAAAGCTAGTTACGAAAATAAAGTTGCCAAAGATTCCAAAGACAACCACAAGGCATTCTATAGCTATGTCAATAATCTAAATGGCAATGCTCAGATCTTCTCTGAGCTACAACAGAATGGCATTAAATATACTGATCCCAAGGATATTGCCAATATCCTGGTAGATCGATTCAGTGCAAACTTTACACCCCCTCTCAACCCCTAAAGGGCCCATCTCAATACCAAAAGATTGCCAAATTCTGGTAATAATGACCACATGGGTAAAAAACACACTCTCCAAAGCTAAGAATACAGCATCCATGGGACCAGACGACATCCCAGGCTATGTACTACATGAACTACAAAATGAACCGGCACCTCATCTAAGTGTCATGTTTAATCATAGCCTCACCTCAGGCTTCATGCCCACTGAGTGGCACACAGCTACAGTTATCCCACTCCACAAGGGGGGATCCAACTTGGATCCTGGGAATTACTGCCCCATCAGTCTGATAAGCCTGATCTGCAAGGCCATGGAACGTATTATCATGGAACTTATAAACAAAGACATTAGTAGCCTTCAAACACTGGACCCCACTCAGTTTGGGTTCATGAAGGGTAGATCATGTCTCCTGAACCTGACTGACTTCTTCAAATCAGTCTCCAGAGCTGTGGACAAGGGTAAGGTGGTCCACACAGCCTATCTGGACCTCACCAAGGCCTTCAACACCATCCCCCACTCTGGAATCATAGATAAACTTACTAAGCTGGGTATTAATCCCTATGTCACTCGATTGGTTGCCAACTGGCTCACTGACAGAACCCACACTGTAAAAGTAGCCGACTCCAAACCCAGCTCCAGACACGTGACAAGTGGAGTACCTCAGGGTTCAGTCCTGGGACTGCTCTTGTTTGGCATCTACTTTTCTGAAGTACAGGCCAACAATAAGGGACTCTGGCTAACAATGTTTGCAGATGACTGCAAACTAGGAGCCATTATTGAATCTCCAGATGATGTGGATAATCTGCAAAAGGGCCTTACAGAAACAGATGCTTGTTGCCAGAGCCATGGGTTCAAGCTCAATGCCAAGAAATATATAGTTATCCCCTTTGGGAAAAAACATATACCTGTGAATTACCACATAGGTGGCAGTACACTAAACACTGAAAGTGTGATAAGAGACTTAGGGACACAGGTGGACAGTGGTCTCATCTTCGATAACCACATTGCCACAACAGTCAGGAAATCCTTCTATGTGGCACACCTCATCACTAAGGGCTTTTCATCCAGAAAAAAGAAGGTCATTGTCCCACTGTACTCATCCCTCATTAGACCCATTATAGAATACAATGCCCCATTTGGTATGTACCTCTCAAGACATCTGCAACAACTGGAAAGGCCACAGAAATACCTCACTAAAAAAATCACAGACCTAAAGCAGATGCCCTGTGCTGACCATCTAAAAAAACTCCACCTATACTCTGTCACATATCATCTACTCAGAAGCGATCTCTGCTTAACATACAAGGCCATGTCAAACCCAGAGCTGTTGGACATGCTACACTTAAAGAAATCCCAATCCCTCAGAGCCACACGCTCCAGGGATCTAAACCTTGCCATCACAATGAACAAAACATGCTGGAGGGATAGGTTCCTGACCCAGAGACTTCCCAGACTCTGGAATAGACTGCCTATACATGTCAAGCAGAGTGCCTCTTTGGCCCTCTTCAAAAGGAACCTTGATGATTGGATGGGAGATAGGAAATTCACCCCGGGGATCACGTCAGTCGTCCTGCTAGACAGGGTTCCAGGGAAGTAAATACTGTGGGAAGAAATAGCCAGGGAATTGTTATGATTAGGCCTAGTACCAGCCTATGAACCTATAAGGTGTTACCACAAAAACACAGGGCAATAAGGGAAAGGAACTGAAGATATCAAATGCCATCATGGAAGTACTGAATAAAAAAAAACTATAAAGCAGTTAAGACAAAATGTGTCACTGTTAGAAGAGTACAGGAAAGGGAACAGATCACCAAAAATACTTATAAAGGTAGATGTGATAAAAGCAGTGTGCTGAATCAGAAGAGAACAAAATCTATTGTACACTATTGCAAATAATAAACTAAGGATGTCAGCACTGGCAAAGATATTATAAGATATGCTGATAAATATAAATGAAAAGTATAAAATAAGCAATTCATTGGTGACTCAAAGTTTTACAGAGAATTGGGAAACAAGCCAAAAGAATAGAAATACCACTAAAAAAAAGAAATAAACACATTTTGGAGAAATATCTAGGAAAACCCTGTGGAATACAGCAAAGATGCTGAACGGATAGAAGAAGTAAAAGAAATAGTAAGAAGTTAAAATGTATAGGAGACAAAATGGAATGAAGAAATTCCCAGAGAAACTGAAATAAAATTATGAATACAAAAATACAAGGCATAAAACCTGCTTTATGCAGAGTGCCTTAAAGCCCTTTCACTCTACTCAGTCTCCTACAGATTGCTAAAGGGTGAACTATGCCTGGCTTGCAAGGCATCCGCAAATCCCACACTTATTATTTTCCTACAAATTCATATATCAAAGAGTACCAGAAATACAAGGCCTAGGGACCTGAATGTTTTTTGTAACATAAACAGAATATGCTGGAGAGACAGATATGTGTCCCAGAGACTGCCCCTCCTATGGAACAGGCTTCCCATACATGTGAAGCGGAGTTTGTCTATTACCCAGTTTAAGCACAACCTAGACAAGTGGATGGGGAATAGGAAATTTACACCAGGCCTGTGTATCTTATAAATGCCTGGCTGTCAATGTTGTATTTAGATGCAGGACATTATTATTCTTTTGGGCAAACTTCGCTAGGCTTAGAAAGGACCCTTGGGTCATTAGCCTAGTAGCAGTCTATGAATCTATGACTCTATCAGAAAAGCTCCTAACTGGAAAATGCCAGGCCCAGATGCAGTAACTAACTTCTGGATAAAAGTATTAACATCTTTAAACAAAGATTTAGCCTTGAGTAAGAACAATTCATATGCATATGCCGAACAGACAACAACCTGGTTTACAGGAAAAATGATACTCTTCCTTCAGAGTGAACCTGCAAGTTATCCTAAAAACTATAGACTAATAACTTGCCTTCTGACAATGTATAAATTATATGCTAGAATTGATGCCAACAGAGTTCATTGCCACGTAGAAGAAAACTCAGTCATGGCAATAGAACAAAGGAGTAATACAAGAAAGTCATAAAGAACAAAGGATCTTTTAATTTTAAATAAAATCCTAGAGGAGAACTGAAAAAAAGGAAATAATTTAAGTATGTCATGGATAGATTACAAAAAAGCATTTGACAGCATCCCACAGTCATGGATAACGGAGTGCTTACAGATGTATAAGATACATCCTACATTGATCAGCTACATTACAGTGACGATGAAACAGTGACAAACTACTTTGCAGCTAAGTCTTGATAAAGCCCAAATTATTATCCCGGGGATACAAATTCAAAGGGTGATATTCCAGAGTGACTGTTTGTCACTACTGTTGTTTTCTCTTGCCCTTAGCCCATTAAGCTGTCGACTTAACATATTAGGTCATGGTTACAATTTGCTCCTAGAAAACAACAGTGTAAAGATATCTCATCCTCCTTTTGTGGGTGATTTAAACTTGTATAGTTCATCAGATGAGCAACAGAAAGCACAACTTTAAGTGGTTAAAGCTTTCTAAGATGATATAAGTATGTCACTTTGCCTTGATAAATGTGCAAAACATTTAACGCTAGACAGTTGCAACACCAAGAAAATACAGGAATGTGATATAAAGGAACTTGAGCAGGAGGGACTGCATAATTATAAGGGAGTTGATGAAGGACTGAGAATAAAACATGAACAAATGTGAACAAAACTTGGTGAGGAATATTTTAGAAGACTAAAATTAATACTGAAAACAGCCCTGACACCTAGGAACAAAGTCTAACTATTTAACAATCTACTCTTCATGTTCTAACTTACAGTTTTAGGTGACTGACTTGCCCCAAAAGATATTGTATCAGTTAGACAGGAAAATAAAAAAAATACTTCACGCTTATCAAATAATATATAAGAATAAATGTATTCTTCTTCTTCTTTCATCTTTTTCCTGGTTAGGGGGTGCCACAGTGGATCAACTGTCCGCTTATGATTGGCAGTGAAGTTTTATGGTGCCGAGTTGCCAGCCTGGCAGCCAACCATCCACAGAAGGCACAAACATGCCCACACACAAACCTAGGGCCAATTTAGTGCCCAATCCACCTATAGCATGCCTTTGGGATGAAACCAGAGCACCTGGAGGAAACTCACACGACCACAGGGAGGACATGCAGACTCCGCACAGAAGGCACCATAACCGAGGATTCAACCGGAGAACTTCTTGCTGTGAGGCGGCAATGCTAACCGCCGCACCGATAAGGAGAACAAGTAAAACAAAAGAAAGAATGTAAGAAGGATCAGGTGAGAAAGCAAGAAATGTGGAAAAGGCATATATATAGTTGCAAGTACAGAAAACTCCTGGAACAACCTGTCGATCAGGATCTGATGCAGGAATGTTTAAGGAGAGGTGAGTTTAAACCAAAAGATGAAAACTTAATATTGGCAGCCCGGGACAGTACACTAGATGCACAATGGTTTACAACATCTGTTGATCATGTAGGAGAAATAGACAAATGACAGTTTTGTAAAACATAACTGCAGCCACACATCTTGTTGCTGGGTGTGATACACTAATGGAAGATGGCCTGTACACTGAAAGGTATAATCATGTGGCAAGAATGTTGCACTGGGGAATGTGCAAACATTGCAATACTGAAGTAGTTGAGAAGCACTGGAAACATCAGTCACAAAACATTACATAAAATTATGAAGTTTATATCACATGGGATCACCCATTACCAACAGCTCAGAACATAGACGTGAGAAAACCAGATATAGTAGTCCATGAAAATAACACAAAAGTAGCATTGGTCATTGACATTGCTATAACCAGTGATTACAATGTCTTACATACAGAGAGACACAAAGTCATAAAATAACAAGATTTACAGTAAGAAATGAGGACAATGTGAAATAAGGATACCCTAACAATTGCAATAGTAGCAGGAGCAACAATTGCAATAGTAGTAAGAACAATGGGTCTCATAAAAAAAATTACAGTTGTATTCAGATATGCTACTAATATATGTAACTGTAAGAATTGCAGAAGTAGGCAATTCTGGGCACATCGTGGGTGCTGCGAAGAGCCCTTTTAGCTAACATCAAAGATTCAAACAATACTAATTTCATAAACTTTAAACTTACTTTGAATTATGAATGGATTCCATTCCTGTCATGGTACTAGAAACCCAAAAACACTTGGAGAAATTAAACTGGCACATTAGTTGGGCTAAGCCATGCTTGTGTGAACAACTTTCTAGTCAGACGTATGGCATGTGCAACCACATTAAATTTATGCAATGTCACACTATTTAATTTTGAGGTCAAGTAGATTTTGCTTATGAGGTTTTGCCAGTCTAAGTATCCTGTATGCAGCTGCTGCATTATTCTTTTAACTAGATTTTAACTAGATTGCACCTCAGAGCTCAACACTAGTATCTGTTTTAAGCAGTCTTGCAGCACAAGAACCTATATGACAAGCCTGTGGATACAAAATTGAAAGTGACAGTACAATAGATATAAAAAGTGTACACAACCTGTTAAAATGCCAGGTTTTTGTGATATAAAAAAACGAGACCACAATAAATCATTTCAAAACTTTTCCCACCTTTAATGTGACCTATAACTGTACAATTAATTGAAAAACAAACAAATCTGTTAGGGGAAAAATATAAAAAATAAAAAAATGTATAATAAGCTGGTTGCATAAGTGTACACACCCTTAAACTAATACTTTATTGAAGTACCTTTTGATTAAATTACAACATTCAGTCTTCTTGGGTACACTATTGCCATCAATTCAAGAGACTCTGATTAACTCCAAATAAAGTTCAGCTGTCCTATTAGGATTTTCCTGACATTTACTCAGTTTCCTGCAACAGCAAAAGCCATGGTTCACAGAGAGCTTACAAAGCATCAAAGGAATCTCACTATTGAAAGGTATCAGTCAGGAGAGGGGTACAAAAGAATTTCCACAGCATTGGATATACCATGAAACCCAGTGAAGGCAGTCATCAAAAAGAGGAGAAAATATGGGACAACAGTGACTTTGCAAAGAACTGGATGTCCCTCCAAAATTGATGAAAAGACAAGACAAAAACTGGTCAGGGAGGCTGCCAAGAGACCTACAGCAACACTGAAGGAGCTGCAGGAATTTCTGGCAAGTACTGTTTGGGTACTACATGTGACAACAATCTCCTGTATTCTCCATATGTCTGGACTATGGAGTAGAGTTGCAAGACGGAAGCCTTTTCTTACACAGAAAAACAACCAGTCCTGGCTAAAATTTGCAAAACAATATATTGTCTCCCAAAAGCATGTGGGAAAATTTGTTATGGTCTGCTGAGACCAAGGTTGAACTTTTTGGTCACAATTCCAAAAGGTATGTTTAGTGCAAAAACAACACTTTACATCACCAAAAGAACGCCATCCCCACAGTGAAGCATGGTGGTGGCAGTATCATGCTTTGGGGTTGCTTTTCTTCAGATGGAACTGGGACTTTAGTCAAAGTGGAGGGAATTATGAACAGTTCCAAATACCAGTCACTTCTGGCCTAAAACCTTCAGGTGTCTGCTAGAAAGCTGAAGATGAAGAGGAATGTCACCTTTCAATGACTCCAAGCATACATCCAAATCAACAAAAGAATGGCTTCACCAGAAGAAAATTAAAGTTTTGGAATGGCCCAGGCAGAGCACAGACCTAAATCCAATAGAAGATCTGTGGGGTGATCTGAAGGGGGCTGTGCACAAGAGATGCCCTCGCAATCTGACAGATTTGGAGCACTTTTGCAAAGAAGAGTGGACAAATATTGCCAAGTCGAGATGTGCCATGTTGATAGACTCCTACCCAAGAAGACTGAATGCTGTAATTAAATCAAAAGATACTTCAACAGAGTATTAGTTTAAGGGTGTGCACACTTATCCAACCAGCTTATTGTACATTTTTTATTTTTTATATTTTTCCCCTAACAGATGTGTTTGATTTTCAATTGAATTGTACAGAGTATAGGTCACATTAAAGGTGGGAAAAATTTTGAAATTATTTATTGTGGTCTCATTTTTTTATATCACAAAAACCTGGCATTTTAACAGGGGTGTGTACACTTTTTATATCCACTGTAGCTGGGAGCAGATTAAGCTGACTGAATACAACTGCAACATGGCAAAATTAAATTGCTGTCTGTGGCAAGATTGTTAGACATTGTGCATACTGCAGGGGTTACAACTTAGGGATTAGCCATTAAAATCATATCCAAACACAACTATACATTAGTATACTAATACATTTGGCATACCTTCAGTCAGTCAATGACTCCTATTAGCGAAAATGAAAAAATGGATATTCTATAAGTAGGAAAAGAAGCTTGGAGGTAATATTTATCACTGTAATGTTATATGAATTACTGGTGCACTACATTCCAAGTCAGATGACATAAATTTCCTACAAAGACATTCAGCTGTAGCTTTGAAACCTCAGCAGTTAAAGATACTACTACACTAGGCTATGAGAACAACCACCATTATGTCATATGCTCATGAAAAAAAATGATGAGCATGATGAAAAACAGTAGTTCCATAAGCCCAAATAACCTCCTACGATGTTTCACTAGTGCTGTACAATATTCTCTTCTATGCCGGAGTTTGTTCATAAGCTATGACAAAGATCTAAAGTGGTTCCTATCTACAATGGATCTGCTGCTTCCTTTTGGACACATAGAACCATTAATGTTACCAGTAAAATGTGTTCAGTAGAAGAGGGTTATTGTACTTGTTCAGGTAGACATGCGTGACCTTCTGCATCTAGATAATAAACATCCTATCTTTATGAGATAATATGTTAGTGGGCAGGATGGTATCATGGAATATTAATAAATACACATAAAGGACAATAGAAAAGTCAGAGAAATCAGATGATGAAAATAAGTGAGGAGATTTGGTCCTTACCAATATGGGGCAGCTTTGCTCCCCACCAATTGTAACTTCCTCTACTGTCAAATCAGACCACAAATCATAACTGTTGACCTCGTAGCATAAGAAATATGGACAAAACCTAAAACAATGTACAATTACAAGCACTCATATCTGTTACCTACAACACTTTACAAATACACATGTATATTAACTAGTGAGGCCAGCTAAATATTGCTGCTTAGAAATAAGCAAACATTTTATGTTTTAAACATTGTGTGCTTATGATAATATTGATTAGCAATGGTGTTGTTTTACAGTAGTAGACAATATATTCACCAGAAGACAAGCAAAGATATATGGCAGATGAGGCTGACATTTCACACACATTACTTACATCTCCAAAGGTGGATCCCCCACACTTCAAAATGCATACATTGTACAGACAATGCTACAGTAAAGAATAAAAGGAAGCCATCAACACTAGGGAAATGAATGTGAGATGGCATGACAATAAAGGAAATGAATGTGAGATGGCATAACAATAAGGGAAATGAATGTGAGATGGCATAACAATAAGGGAAATGAATGTGAGATGGCATGACAATAAAGAACGAGGTAACACATTTACAATTGCTTGCATCTTTGAAAGATGTACCTAGAGTGTTTGTACACATTAGTATATGAACACAGGCATTCATTTGAAGCTTTATTTACAAACTGCAGAAACATATAAGAAAAATGCTTCATCTCAGTCTTCTGTGGATTGTCTCTAACTCCAGCTTTTCCATTATTGTGTGAACAAACTGTATGAGAAATCAAAGTGTTCTAATCATGGATCACTATGATACATCTACCTAACTAGGTTAATGTGGACAAATATACAGCAGTGATTTTACATTCTGCCAGTATGTTTTTTAAGTGTCTTACTGTGTATTTAATATGCTGTGAATCATCTAAGGAGGCTGCAGCTAGCAGCACATGTGTTCCTGTCCACTGCTCACCAACAAGCTAGGACTAACCTCAAACCACACACACATATTTACACATGCACACTTACATAATACTCAAATAATCTGTACAAATAAGCCAAAAAGTTGGAAAATCCTACCTACACATGGAAGTAACTGCCCCCCCATACCACAGTTAGACTAGGAAACTTAGAAAGTACACAAATCAGTTCCAATACTGCACAACATTACATGACTTGTGCAAAAATGCAACAAAACTGCACTAAACATGAACTTTGTGCTTCTTCCTCAATGTGCATGCAAAATACAACATCTGAAAATAAGCAATTCATCACAGTTCAATGAAAAATCTCTCAGAAATTATAACAGATATACATACCTGCAATATTCAACAGCTGCCGGTGCAGTTACATTACATTGTGATGCTACAGCAGTGCCGGTGCAGTTACATTACATTGTGATGCTACAGCAGTGCCGGTGCAGTTACATTACATTGTGATGCTACAGCAGTGCCGGTGCAGTTACATTACATTGTGATGCTACAGCAGTGCCGGTGCAGTTACATTACATTGTGATGCTACAGCAGTGCCGGTGCAGTTACATTACATTGTGATGCTACAGCAGTGCCGGTGCAGTTACATTACATTGTGAGGCTACAGCAGTGCCGGTGCAGTTACATTACATTGTGATGCTACAGCAGTGCCGGTGCAGTTACATTACATTGTGATGCTACAGCAGTGCCGGTGCAGTTACATTACATTGTGATGCTACAGCAGTGCCGGTGCAGTTACATTACATTGTGATGCTACAGCAGTGCCGGTGCAGTTACATTACATTGTGATGCTACAGCAGTGCCGGTGCAGTTACATTACATTGTGATGCTACAGCAGTCTCCTAACATGATGATTATCTATTTTTGAAATGACCCCTCAAAGACCTACCAAGTACCCATGCAAAAAAAAACATGGTCATTATCCCAAATACATTCCTCAAAAGGGTATCAATTCATGATTTTTCCTTTCACAAAATTCAACCAGTTTTGTTATAAATATAGGATAAAATGAATTAAGTAATATAAAAATATAGCACTAAACTCTCTTCCAACTTTTTCCTCTGACTGTAAGTTTTCAAATGAGACTAAAATTTATTTTATTTTTATTTATTTTACATTTGTTGACCGGGCTAGTCTAGCTGGACATGTATCCGTTTTCAGTAGAGGCCCGGGGAGAAAAGCTCCAGTACAGGCAATAAACAATGATTTGGCAAAAAAAGCATTAATATGAGTAAACAATACAAGGTAAAAAAGAAAAATCAATTTCAACACAAAAGAAATACTAAAAATAGGAGATAAACTTATAATATATACTACTGTATTAGACTTCTAAAACAGAAACTATAACACTACTACTAATATATACTACTGTATTAGACTTATAAAACAGAAAAAATAACACAAGATGAAGTTAAAAAAGGTTGCTGGTAAAGTCTACTTCTCAGATATAAATCTCAAACTATTGAAAGTGTTTGTGAGGAGCTCAGTAAGGGGAAAGGGGAGGAAAATTAGGTAAATGAGGACATGGTTTCAGTCGGGATTAGTACAAGGACACAACCACTGTGCTTTAAGATGTTCTCTGATGTGTTTTTTGAAAAGAGAGGTAGAGTTTTGATTAGTTATTTCTTGAGGGAGTTGATTCCAGTTTTTACCTATGGAATTTGAAAATAATGAATCCCCAGCTTTATTATATGATTTAGTTAGAGATACTAGGAGTTTGTTAGCAGAACGGAGTGTGGCTAGATTTTTATATGGTATGATCAGTTTTGTAAGGCTAGGGGTGGCATCAGGGTAGTAGAGGGTCTTTTGAATGATGAGTAGTTGTTGATAGAGAAAGTGGTTAGTTAGCTCTAACTAATCTAGCTGTTTGAGGTTAAGACAATGGTGTGTTCTTAGGGGAGTAGCAGTAATGAATCTGGCTATGCTATTGTAGCAGATAGAGAGTTTGGTAATGTTATTTTTGGATAAGTTAGCATAGATAGGTGAGGCATAGAAGAGGATGGAGATCAGGTGTGTCTGAGCAATGTTTTTTCTAGCTACTGGGGTAAGAAAGGGTTTAATTCTGTAGAGAGTCCCAATTTTTTTTGTTGACAGCTTTAATAGTGATGTTGATGTGTTCATCATAATTGAGACTGTTATCAATAGTTACACCTAGTAATCGAGTGGTCTTATCAGGGTTAATACTGGTTGCATTATTCGAGGAGATAGTAAAGAGAGGTGTGGGAGATTTATGAGTGGGAGTAAAGAGAAGAAGCTTAGTTTTTGGGGTTAAGGAGGAAGCAGTGTTGCATAAACCAATTTTCGACAGTTAAGAAGACTGTTTGGGTGAGGGACTGGAGGGAGGGAATATTTTTAGCAGTGCAGATTAATGTTGAGTCATCAGCATATTGAATGCAGGTGGCTTGTGGTATATTGAGATGTAGGTCATTGATAAATAATGAAAAAAGAAGGGGGCCAAGGATTGATCCTTGTGGAACACCAATATTTACTGGGAGTAAGGAAGATAGGTTGTTTTCCCATAGGACTGCTTGTTGCCTGTTTTGGAGATAGCTCTTAAACCACTGTAGCGAGTGTGGGCTGAGAGAATAAAGGTTTAGTTTGTCAAGAAGTAAATTGTGGTTAACCATATCAAAGGCTTTTGAAAGATCTATGAATAGTGCTGAGGAGAAATGATTTTTGTTTCTATTATTATTTATGGAGTCAGAGAAGGAAAGGAGGGCAGTTGTAGTGCTGTGGAATGGTCTGAATCCATGTTGACAGTCGGCTAGAAGTTTTTTTGAAGAAGGTAGTTAAGAATTTGTTTATGAACACATCTTTCCATAATCTTGGCTAATGGGGAAAGTAAGGCAATAGGGCGAAAATTTGAGAGTTCAGTTGATGAGCCTCCTTTGTGTAGGGAATTATATGAGATATTTTCCATAAGGTGGGGATTGTTCCCTCAGTGATAGTCCTATTAATCAGTATGGATACTGGATAATTGATAGCTCTTGCAGCTATTTGTAGGTATTCGGATGGGAGTTGGTCAGCAGATGGGGTGCAAGGTTTGAGTTTTTAAGAAGCTTATAAATAAGAGATGTAGCAACGGGTTGAATCTGAAAGGTCTTGGATGAGGGTAGAGAGGTATTTGGTAAGGAAGCAGTAGATGTGGGTAATGAGTTAGCTAGCGATTGAATGGCTTCTGTAAAATACTTATTAAAGGCTTCAGGGATCTGTGTAGCATTGTTGAGATGAAAGCCTGAAGGGGTAGGAGTAGGTGAATGTCCAGGTTTAAGAAGTTTATTAACACTTGACCAGAATTTTTGAGGGGTTTTTTGACTGCTTTGTTGAAGGTGAAGATAATATTCTTTTTTGTCTCTAACAATATCTTTCTTGGTGGCATTTCTTAATTGTTTGAAGAGGAGGTGGTCAGATGCACATTTACTACCTCTCCATTTGGCCCAGATTTTATTTCTGAGGATCATTTTTTCTTTTGTTTGCTTAGATAGCCATGGAGCAGATTTGGATCTTATTCTAGTAGAGTGAAAGGGGGCATGATGATCAAGGATTTGAAGAAAGGTTGTATTAAAGTAGGTCACTGCTTTATTAAGTTCAAGATGAGTTAGTGGTGACCAGTCGCATGCTTGCAATTCAGTAAGGAAGTTATCTGGGTTGAAGAACTTTTTTGAGCGGGATGTTCTTAGTTTATGAGTGTGTGGAATATTCACTTTTTGTCTTATCACATATGTAAGCATATGATCACTGATATTATCTGGAAGGGTTCTTGGGGTATAACTGCAAGGATGGTTATTAATAAGGATCCAGTCAAGAGTTGTTTCTTTTCTATTTTGTTTATGGATTCTAGTAGGAGTTGTTATTAATTGAGAGAACCCATAGAGATTAATATGGTTAGTTGGGTGCTGGTTTGAACAGGTTATCCAGTCAATGTTAAAGTCACCAAGTATTATGGTTTCTTGGGGTTGTTGGTTGGAAAGTGAACTAAGTAAGTTTTCTAGAGTCTGAGTATTATTACCAGGGGGAAGATACATACAAATTAAGTAGATTGATTTGTTGTTGTTAATCTGGAGTTTGGTTGATAATGATTCAGCTTTAGGGTCTATTAATGAAAGTTCATTATGGAGGGTAAGTTGGAGATTAGATTTATAGATGATGGCTACCCCACCACCTTTCTTGGTTTTGAGGTCGTTTCTGAGTATGTTGTAGCCAGGAGGGGTTATTTCCTGGTCCTGAGTAGAGGGTTTTAATCATGTTTCTGTAAGACATAAAATGTCAAATGAATGCAAGTCCAATAGTGCATGGAGGTGATGAACTTTGTTATTAATGCTTCTGATATTAAGGTGAGCTATAAGAAGGGAGTTAGTTGTTTTAGTACATGGTGAAGGTAAAGGTGGAGGATGTCTATTTGTGTTTAGTTTAGCCTTGGTAGAGGGACCAGGGTTTGGGTGAATATCTCCATGTAGGAGGAGGTAATGATCGGAATAGGATAGGAATTTAAGGATTTTAAGCAAGTTATTACAATTCTTTTTGTTAACATAGAATGTCATAAAAATCCTTTAGGAAATTGGAATCAGGTCCCACAAATAAAGTCTTCTGTACAGCTACTCAAAAATTGAAATTGTTATCTTTTCAGGGAAAAGCACTTGATAGTAAAGAAATATATAAGTCATACAGAAATAAGTCTGCCTCCACTGCCTCACCAAAATGAATAGGCACATTTTCACCCCATTTCACACCTTTTGTGGAATTCTCTTTGCTACGGAAATGTTTTCAAGTAACTATTGAACTCTGACTTGTAGCCAACAATGATGAAACCAGGCTTGTAGCAAAATACTTCTTACTTATTAAGGCTTTCTATACCACATATTATACCATTCTGTAATAATATTGCCATGATTTATATAGATGTTATTATTATGTAAGTAGAAAATGTTAGTCAAAATGTAATTAATGGTATAAATTGCAAAAACTGTGTTTTCTGAAGAGTGAGATGGAAAAAGTTTCAACAAAATGTTGAAATGGTACTGAACATTAGCACTAGATGTGTAGGGTAAATAGCATCTTCAACAGATAATTTGCAAACAAGCATATTTCCCTGTGTTCCATATAGGTGACTATGTGGTCACCATACCTCTCAACCTCTTAGTGATAGAAATCTGGATAGAGCCTAAAATAGTTGGGGAACAAATGCCTAAGAATAGAGAAAGATTTTAAACGTTGCTCTTATAAAGTTAAAAAGTTGTTAGAATAACAGGACTTGTATTAGCATGCATTTTCTGAAGACTCTGAATTTTCAAAATGTCTGTCATTATTAGTAACTTCAATCCTCAGAGATTTAACAGAACATAACAAATTGTATGAGAAACACATGAAAACATAAGGAAAAAATCTGAATAGCCTGTGAAAACTGGACAACTGAGAGATTAGGTGGTCACTGACCATGTGGCAGATGGCAAATAATGAAAAGTTGAGTATAAAAATTCATCTTTACTGAGATGTTCTCAATCTTATTTTCTATGAATGAATTTACTACTGCTGTTGAAACATGTAGAGTGATTAGGTAGACAGTACTGGTTTACATTCTAAAGTTACCTAAATTTCATGGTCTCTATTAGCAAATGTATATATTTAAGTTAGCGTAAAGTAAGCACTACAAACAAATAAACAAGAAAATATGAATAATCAGTGTAACCTATTATAAAACAATACATCAGTGGTAGAGCCTGGCTCCATGTCTTGATTACAATGTAACCAATTACAAAACAAAATGTTAGTGGTAGAGCCCAGCTTCATGTCTTGAACACAATGTAACCTATTATAAAACAATATGTTAGTGGTAGAGCTTGGCTCTATGTCTTGATCACAATGTAACCTATTACAAAACAAAATGCTAGAGGTAAAGCCCAGCTCCACATCTTGATTACAATGTAACTTATTACAAAACAATATGTTAATGGTAAAGCTTGGTTCCATGTCATGTTGAGTCCCAGTGACTTCCAGTTAGGTTTGGAAAAGTTACATGTGAGCACATATGTGGGTCTATGTGTCTAGTCCTTTGTATGTGCTGTGAGTGTTGTGTGTGTCACTGACAACCTGTTTAGTGTTTGTGTGTGTGTGTGTGTGTGTGTGTGTGTGTGTGTGTGTGTGTGTGTGTGTGTACATATATATATATACACACACACACACACACACACACACACACACACACACACACACACACACACACACACACACATAAAGTCTGATGATGATGGCTGTGAAATGAGTGTAGTTATCAAATTCCATTCTGATATTCAAAATCTCCAACAAGGACAACACCAAACAAATCCTTGGTGTGTCAGTCATGGGCTTACCTTCAGTGCCCTGAAATGCAGCATAGCTTAGCTTATGTTGGTAAAGCTTATATCTGTATGACTTATCATACAGGTATCTCACTCTGGCACAGTCACCAGGTAGTGGGGTCTCTTTATTACTGACAGATTCTCCTTTGACCACCATGCCTCTGTGGTTGTTGTAAAATACTTCTACTTTACACAGATTATCCTTTGTGGTATCTCCTCAAGTTCCAAATCCATTATACCATTGCAGTATTCATCCTTTAATGGGCCCATCATAGAAAACAATTCCCCCATTGGCACATATCTCACAAAGAACTGATAGCAACTCAAAATACTTCAATGTTTCCACAACAACAAGATCTCAGGTCTCAGTAACCCTAGCTACATGATATACTGAAAGATCCATCTCTCTACAAAGTGTCCTACACCAGGCTCATCCTCCAGCAGAAACTGAAAGAGTGAAAAAAAGTAAGGAGAGAGATATTAAAGATGCAACAACAATCCAAAATCTCATGATCGAGATCAGGAAACTAAAATGAGGTAGCTTTGGAGCAAAGTAAATCTGATATCATAGAATCACTTCCTGAAGTCTTCACATCCATCAGGAGCACCAAGTCGATTGGTGTGCTGCAGATATAACTTCAGGAAACCAGATTCCCTTATAATGCAAAGAAATTCTTTAGTGAGAGTCATTGACTTGCCATCAACCCAAGGGGTGAACTCACCCAAGAACACATGGACCTGGTAACTCAGAACAGAGTCGGTAATGAGGTTAGCGAATTCTTGCAAGAATGCAGTACCTTGGCTTTATCATCTTCTAAGCCTTATTTTTACCATTTACACCTAATCTTGCTCATAGGAAATCTTCACTAAATAAGCCTTCTTTATTAGAAGTCAAGATTCAGAAACATTTATTCACTACTTTTCATATTTAAATTTTTGGTTGCCAGAATAGTCAAGCGTATATAAACATAGTACAAACATGATTCGATTCTTGACAGTAATTCTCTCGTTCCCGGGCATTTTTATACAGTTTTACTTCATGCTAAACACTACTCAAAAAACGGACAGTTCAGAGATAATTCAAGAACACATGTAATTTCACTATTTATTTCCTTTTTACAATATTGTACATGAACACAAGCTAGACTTATTTTCTTAGCAAGGGCTTCTCTTTTCTGTTCTGTGTCAGACCACTTGGTGCTTGACAAAGAATCCAAAGTTCTTAACTGATATTTACATTATAAAAGTGTAAATGATATTGTGTAACTGTGGTTTTAGCCTTAAAATGTATGGAATACCACTCTGAAGGGCTGCTACATATACACACAGCATTACCTGTATATACCTCCTGTATTCCACTTTGTGGGGGATAGTAATTACAGGTTAAGAAAATTATACCCAGTGATTTCCAATCAAAATGTCCTCCTGGCCATATACTTTTTAACTTATTATCCAATGTCTAGTGCAGTAAAAGGGATATATGGAGTATCCAGTGCAAGGAAAAGTGCCTAGGGTCTGCAACCGATCTACTTTCCTTAACCAAGTAGTAACTAGAAGGCCTGATGTATTTGTTGTTCTGTAGGAGACATTTAGTCATTCACTCAGGATTCATGATAACATATAATCAATATTCAAACAGTATTTTTACTATTAGTGATTATAAAGTTTTTCTTTCCCAGTGCCTTTAACTGTCTTTCCTTTACTAAATTATTTTTACCATATAATATGCTGTTTCTAATCCAAATTCAGTATGGCCTCCTTACTTTAACCATTTATTCATACTCATAAGACAATTTCATTTGAGCAGCCTGCACTCTTACAAATTCAGCTAAGGTGAATGCTAAAAGGAAGAAGGAATACAAAGCTGATATGGGCTAGCTGCAGCAGCTGCATTTAAGTTTCTTAAAAAGAAAAACTTCACCAAAAAAAATAGAAAATGAAGTTTTCACCACAATGCAAGTTTTTGAGAAGTATAACTCCTAAGCATTACTCTAAATGGTTCTTATAATTTTGGAATTATGTTTCTTCAAAAGAGGTCTGACTGTAAACACAATTACAATAGCAGTAGAGCACCGATCCACATGATGCATGTTTGGCTCTATTAGAAACCACAACAAGGATTCAGATATCTGGTCTGTCTCTCTCTCTCTACTGATTCACACAAAATACTCAGTTTATGCATGAGTGTCCTATGAACTGTGTAAGTATGTGCTTCAAGTGCCTCTGAACATTGTCAGTCTATACATTTTCTTCAAGATGCCCTGGGAATTTTACTAGCAGGAAATCTTTACAGTTTTACCTCAGTTTTTAATGCTTAGCTAGAAGAAGCTGTCAAATAAGTTGTTTTTTAATTCCTTTTTAAGAGAAGGTATGGCTGCCCTTGCACAACACTGCTCACCAATCATCTAAGGTTGACAATTCATACCTGGCTTAGTAGTGTCCTCTTACTTTGCTTACCCAGTTATTAACTCATACATAAACTTTACTGCCACAGTCATATTTGGAAATCTGGGTCACATAATTAGGTTTAAGGCTATAAATGCACTGTATGCATTGTCCATTCTCCCCTCCTCACTGGATGCCAGAGCATCTCTAGGAAATAATAGACAAAGTGACAAATACCAGAAGGAAACAGAAAATTTCAGTGGTGTCCAATTTTTTTAAGTTATTTATTTGTCAACTGGCTAAGTGAAATGATCATCCTGGCTCCTTTTCAGCCTTGATCCTAGCTACAGAGGCAAGGGTAAATGCAATACATATGGACGTTTTTTAAATATCCAGTCAACTTGCTTACTTTATTTAACAATACCTTCTCAGATCTTGCCATATGTAACATTGGAGTTCAGCAAGAGTCAGTTCTAGGTCCCTGCTGTTACTATTCTCCATAAATGACCTCAAACAGGACTTCTAGTAACAAAATATAATAACGTATGGATGATATACTGATGATGGTTTCTAGGAAAACATACAAAATAATTTTACAGTATTCTAAAATCTGTTTCTTTTTAGCCATTTGCAATCAACTGTACCAAAACTAACATAATATAAAGTTATTCCGAAGTCCAAAGAAGTTATTTTCTTTACCAAATGAACTTCTTCATAACCTAAATGGAAATATTCTCAACATTAAGGAGCAAAAGTGTGTAGGACTTAACTATGACCCTCTTCTTAATTTCACAAGCCATACTCACAATATCACCATCAAAATTCACTGCCAACCCAAACTGTGAAATTGTTATCTCCCATCTATTCACTTCTGCTGCCCACAAAGCTATAACTAAAAATATTCTAATCCCCAAACTAGAATATGCCCTACCCTTACTGTCTATGCACGCTATTATTGTCAAAGACAGCAGACTGCAGATGTAAAAGTCTGTAAGTTTGCTTTCCTCACTATCACAAATATTCACCATTGTCATATACTCCACATACTGTGCTAGTTCTGTCTAACAGTGCTACATTCCTTCTAGCTACTTCTATTTTCAAAATCCTTCTCTTATGCAATTGTCCACCTGTCAGGAGAGAAAGCAAAGCTACTCATTTAGAAGGAGCCAGGATGACATCCTCTTTCTATCCAGGCAAAGACTCAAATAAGCCAAGGGAGAAAAAAGATTTTTAATAGAGCTGGCCCTGCTCCTTGGAATAATCTCTCGAACAATGTTAAAATTAATAATACCCTGGAAGCTTTTAAGAAATCTGTTAAGGTGAGCCTCTACAAAGATGCAAAATGCTCTTGCTTTTGAGATGCTGGCTAATGATACACTCTTCAGAGTTTCTTGAAGGATGGAGAGAAAAAAAAAAACATTAGTCTGGCCTAAACAGATGTTTCCTGTAAAATACAGTGATATCCTAAGCCATACATTATATATTTCACTGAGGATCTGTGCAAGTAAATGTTACAAATGTGTGAACTAGAATGTCATATGCTAGCATCCATGTATGTAGTGCACATATAAATATGGTTACTAACTATATCACCCAACAGTAACAAGCTTCTACATTTATTAATGCACACTATATGCATATATGTTTCTATTTGTATTGTACAAATGTATCTTCCTGTTTCAGGGAAATGACTAAACAGTCAACTAACCATTTCACTAGCATGGTAAACAAATTGTAAAATAAAATAAAGAAACCAACATGTTTGGGAATGGGAGAGGAACTACTTTAAGAGAAAATTCATGCAAACATAGGGACAGAATATGCAAATGTAACATACAGCAACTAGTCTTTAGGACTGAAGACCCTGGAGGTGTAAGACAGAGATCATAAGTCAGGTACAAAACCCTAGAGCTCTGATGCAGAGATTGTAACAACTTAGCCACTATGCTCATATGCACACAAAACGTCTGGTACAAAAATGGCAACAGAAAGCAATATTAAAGCTCATCTGTTTGGTTTTGTAATCATTTGTCCTGCTGATAGCTGAGGTGGTCACAAGCTGTGAAGGACACTTCAGACTGGAGATGGTGGGAGATTTCCCAGGTATTCCCATGCCACTTGAGATACATTTATCCTGTATGGTCTGGATCTGCCCCAGAACTGTACCTGAAACACCTCCAATAAGAGGAAATCAAGGGGCACTCTCAGTAGGTACCCAAACTGCCTGAATTGGCTCTTCTCAGTATAGAAGAACAGCTCTACTCCAAGATCTCCCAAAGCTGTCCAACTCCTCACTATTAGAAAGAGCCCAGCGACCCTGAAAAGAATAATTTCTTCTGCTTGTGTCTGAGCTCACTACCTACAAATCATTATTACAGGAGGTAAGGACAGGAACACAGAATGGTTAGCAAACTTGTAAAGTGACAATTGTAGTTTGTTTTTGTTTGGGTCATACTTCCTTAATGATTCAGCAAGAATCAAATTAGCAGTAGCCTCTGTAGATTATTGTAACAAATACAAATATAAAAGTTTTATTGTTAGTTATTCATTTATTTATCCTTTGTTGACCAGGTTAGTCCTACTAGGCTGATGGCATCTTTTCAGGGAGAGACCCAAAGTGGTATTTATACTACTAGGTTAAAGATGGCCAGGGAGTTGGGTAATTCCCCTATTCTTTGGAGCTGTTAGAAAGTGCTGAAGGGCTCCTACAGCAGCAAGGAAGTTGATTAAAGTAAGCAGAAACATGGAGAAAGAGAGGTTGGAGGTGGAAAGTGAGAATTTAGAAAAAAATGTGCTCGATGTGGAACTTCATAATTTAAACAAGAATTCCTGTGTGGTGGATGCAAATGAGCAGTGTTTAGCTGTCTCCATGGAGAAGGAAGTAAGTGAGTCTGCTGAAGTGGTGCAGATAATAGAACTGGCATCAGAAGGGCTCACAGATGATATTATGTTAAAAATAATCAAGCAGGATGATCCAAGTAAGAGTTCTGCTATTTCATGGGGTGAGATGGCAGATTACTATCCTCTTCATTTCTGAAAAAGATTTGTGGAAAATGAACTAGGTGTTGTGACAGCAGAGAATGCAGCAGTGATAGAAAGAAAAAGAGGAAAACAGCAAAAACCTGAGAAAGTGTCTGATTCTGAGACAGCAGATAATGCAGGAACTAAAATGTATGCAACTGTGATCGTTTGTTGCTGGTCTCCTTTTTTTGCCTGCAAAGTAAAACTGATTTTATAGAGAAGATCAACTGTGAAAATAAGAACAAAAAATGACACTATTAGGACATTGTCCCATACATAATATCTGACTGTTTTTTTAAAGCTCAAGTAATTTGGTCTTTTATGCATATTAGGGCAGAGACTTTTTATGACTTAACATTTGAAAATGATGGAGTGATGATAACATTTCTGGAACTGTGAAACAAAAGAGGAGGACATTTATCTGTGGAACAATTGTTTGTTTTCTAGTAGTAACTGAAACATTAAAACATATTTAGAACAGATGAAGTGGAAGACGACGATGTTAAAAAATGCATGCAGGATCTGTGTGAAACTGTTGGTAGCACTGTGAGAGTCAGAGATGAAAGAAACGTAAGGAATATAGATTAGAGGTTTGAAGAGGTTTTGAAATGTGAGGAAAAAACATGGTGAATCACTTGCCAAGTGTTATTTCTATGACTGGAAACAAAGATTTAAAGATTTAAATATTAAATTTAAAGATTAAGATAGGTTGTCCACCCTAAATCATATTTCTTTTGTGGGGGCTTTTCTCATTCCATTAATGATTGTGACAAGATACACTGTAACCAATTGGGAGAAAGACATATAGTGAGAAGTTATGTGCCCCTGAATGCATGATGTGTGAAAAAATACACATGTGGTTGAATTGTCAAGAACAAACAGTAAATAATAAAAAAGAAGGGGACAGGGAAGAAAACATGACGAAGGACAACAAGAGGTTGGAGGAGAGGATGAACTAGGTGAAAAAGAAACTGTAGTAGAAGAAAAAATATGGAGGGCAAAAATGAGAACAAAGAGTGCATATAAGAAGAGAGGTCAAGAAAAGAGACTGCTACTAATAATTTTTTGAACTTCTAGTCAGGAAAACATCTGGTCCTAAAGGTCATGAATCATACGTACATAAACACAGGAAAAATATTCCATTAGGAAAATAGTAAAAGTCAGAAAATTAAAATTTAAAAATATTTTCCCTAAACTTAAGAAGAAAGAGAAGTAACATTTTAGAGTACTTTCAGTAAATGTGAATAGTAGTATTAACACTATAGGAAGAGTAAGGATATTGGAATGGTTTGCTAAATGTGATGTGGACGTTATTCTGTTAGAGAATGCAAGATTCCTGACAAGTGAAGGCAGACTGCAAACAGAAAAAATGTGGCTGGAAACATAACATGTAGCACGTCAATATTGTTCTGAAGTGGTCATGTTATGAAAAAAAAGTGAAAATAATAGATGTGACATTGTTAAGGATAGGTAGGTTAATTGATATGGATATGAGATGGAGAGAACACGTTTACAGAATTATAGCATTATCTGTATGTGTGTGGGTGTGTGTGTGTGTGTGTGTGTGTGTATATATATATATATATATATATATATATATATATATATATATACACACACATAAATAACTTGAAAGGAAAAAGAGAATCTGTTTCATCAAATATTAGACTATGCAGCTTAACATGAATATTATGATTGCAGGGTCTTTGCGATTTTAGGGGAAAGGTAAAAAGAAAGTGAAAACATTTAAAATATAAAATGAAGTGATAAATGTGGTAAACTTGCTGTGTGGAACAAAAATCAATGGACTTATAGAAGAGGGGCAATGGATCCAATATTTTTTTATTATAAGAAAGCTTGGGGTATAATATGTTGATATAGACCATTCCAATATAGATGGAGGTGATGGATGAAAGGGAGCATATTAAAATATGAAAGGGAATAAAAAGAATAAATGAGAAATAATGGGATGAAGCTGGAGAGTGGGAAGTGTTGCAGTTATGAAAGGATCATATAATGATAAAGGACTTCCATAAGAACTAGTCTGAAAGGTGGACTGAATTTTAAAAAAAGTTTTTTCCGTGGCAGGATGATATAATAAAGGAAGAGAAAGTGAAGTATGGGAAACATACATACATACATACATACATACATACATACATACATACATACAAATAGTTCTTGAAAATATCTAAACTACCACTTGCTTTAATGTAATTTGGTAGTCAGTTACATGCATCCACTGCTCTCAGATAATCTAATTACTATACTTCTAATTCCTATAGAATCTTCTGCATAGGTTTCTCTAGTACTTTTTGATAACCCAAACATTTCCAGAGGTAGTTGTCTTTAAACGCCCTATGTCTTCTCTTACATATCTTTCATAATAACTTGAATTTTCACATCCATGTATGCCCTTGGTATATCTTTCCTGTACTCCTTCCAGTTTACTCATGCTTGTTTTCTTATAAGGTTTCCATAATGTTATTCCATACTCAAGTTTGGGTCTAATGTAACTAACAAACAATGACTTCATCATTTCAGATTTCCTAGACTTTATAAATCTTTTTATACAATTGATAGTTCTATTAACCAATTGGTTGATATGGTTAGAAAAAACTCATAGCTGGATCTACCCATATACCAAGGTCTTTAAATTAGTCTACGGTTTCAATCACTATGTGCTGTATTAAATATTCACTTTTCAATTTATGTCTCCCAAATCTCACATACTTAGTTTTTAATGTATTTACCAGTACATAAGGAAAATGTATAGAAATGTATTATAGAGTATTATGATATAGAATAAAAAAATAAGGTATTACTATTTAGTCAAAAATATTATTTACAAAGGACAAGGGCGGAGGTATCTCCACATTTGGGTAAAATAGTCAAGGAAGATATTAGTATGAGGGAAATGAAAAATGCATAAATAACAGGAGCAAAGTATGAATAATGTGGTACAGCATGCGGAAAATATGTATAAAAGAGAGTAAAACAAAGGGAAATAGACAATGGAAAGTAAAAAGAATTACAGGAAAACGTTAAGGAAGAATTTAAAAAAGAAATTAGTATTACTGAAATGGATGAGATACTTAGGAAAGCAAATGTTGATTCAGTATCAGGCCCAGCTGATACATGGTATGGAATGTGCACAAAATTAATGGACTGACAGAAACAGTATTTTGTCAATGTACTGAATGAATAGTTGAAGGAAGGGTTTGTTTATGAAGAGTTATGTAGTGGGATATTAAAATTTATATGGAAGAAAGATGAAAAGAATGAAATAAAAAAAATTGAAAACCCATCACACTAAATAACAGATTACATTATCAGAATAATACAGAGGAGAATGGATGAAAGTATATACATGGTATAAAAGGGAAGGCATGTCAAAAACTGTTACTGGTTGTGAGAGAAATTATTTATTATATTATAAGTAAAAAGGAGGATATGAAACTGATGGTAGGTGTTATTAACAAGACATTTGAAACAGTATGAGTAAAACAGTGGCTGAGTAAAGAAATATGCATGAAGTGTGGTATAAGACAAAGATGTCCCAAAAGTGGAATATTCTTTGCATTGGTGGCAAATGTGATAGTGAGCAAAATGGCTTGTAAAATGAAAGATGCTAGATATGCGATACAAAAGGAGGTGGTGATTCCAGTAGTTTTGACATACACAGAATAGTTGCAGGTGCCAAGAACAAAGTATGGATGACGGAAGTATTTTTTGTCTGAATGTATGTTTAAAAGAATTGTGAATGACCATGAATAAAGATAAAAGGGCTTGGGTAATGTGGCGAAAACTGGGGGTGTGCATTTTTCAATTAAGTCTTTTTGCTAACAATAAAATTTAGGAAAAAGTATGTAGTTATGAAGAAATAGGAGGGTTTGATAAAAGAAATGAAAGAAATATGTCTTCCATAGAGGATGTATAGATTAGTATTCAGGGAAAAGGTTTATCTGGTGAATTATGTATTAATGGCAAAAATAGCACACATGTCGAATGTTTATATCCATCCATCCACAACCCCATATTTTCCATTTTTGCACATGGGGGTCTGGGTGTATGACCCCAAAAATATGAAAAGGAAATTGTACAATTAGTGTTTTTGTTCACTCCCACTCCCCTTTATATCATCCTCTTATTCATTATGCTGGCCTTTTGACACACAGTCCACATGTTGTTGCACTCTCTCCCTAACTCCTGAACTGTAAAGCCAAGATCATTATCTTTCAACCTGTGCTTCTAATCTAACCTCTATTTTTTGTTGGTTCACAGCAGTCTTTTTCATCATTATTGGTAACATCACTTTCTGGTTTCAATTTACTTTAGTTCTAGGAATACTCTCTCTATACAGGGAGGCCCTACTTCTGGGGTATTTACCTCCACCTCCTCTGGTGATGACCACCTCCCTTTATAGCCACCTGATGGCAGACACAAGACATACAGCCTGTCCACTGGCAGTGTCTTGTCTGTTCTAATTAATTACATTACATTAGCATGACATACAATAAGTCATTACTGGGCACATTGCGGGTGCTGCGAAGAGCACTGTTTGGCTGACACCAAAGAGGGAAACAATACTAATTTCATGAACTTTAATCATACTTGGACTTAAGAATATGGCCCATTCCTGTCATGGTATTAGAAACCCAAAAGATTTGGAGAAATTAAAAAAAAAAAAAAGACTATTTAATTGCCTTTCCAAGGGCCCTTCAGTCCCTACATTCTTCCCATACTTTGATCACCTGGTCCATGCTTTCAAGAATGCTAGCATGTATTCCCTCTCAACTATGCATCTAGTCCATAACCCCGGCATCCAAAAATACACTTTTGGAGATTCATAGAGTAGTTAGTTCCAACAATATATACTCATATGCTAGTGCTGAAAATCTGGCATCTATCCAGGCTCAGCAAGTTAGATTACTGTATATTTTGACTTAGTCAGCAGTCTTGTGTTTCTCAGCAGAGTTTGTTTTCTTGGCAGTTGGGGGACATTGGTATTCAGGGGAGCAGCAGCAACAAACAAGCACAGATATGTGCACTATGTTGAAGGGCTTTCTTGTTCTTTAAAATACTACATGAAAAAAGTATTCAGTCGCCTAAATTAATATATAACTCTTTTTTGGCTGCCAGAAATAGTTAAATATCTAAATTGTTTCCTTAATTCAGTCAGCAACAGAGAGGGTCAGCTGGTAGACCAAACTATGGGCCTTTCTCAGTAAAGGCAAGGGAATAGAAATTAGTGAATTATGCCTTCACTTTGCTGTAAATCCAGATTAGGTGGTACATTAGCACAGTTAATTCACTGTTCCTTCACAGCAAATTATCTTTATCCTATGACTGCACAGAGCACTGCAGCACAATGGTTTTGATTTTAAAAAAAGAAGAAATTAAAAGAATTTGTTTTACTTTTAAACTGTAACAAAATGCTTGATACTGATTAGACTACTACAAATGTGATAAACTGATCCTGATCTTTGATTAATGCAATACTGGATTTTGAAAGATTTAAAATTAGTAGCAAGCAGTTGCAAGCAGTAGCTACAGTTTAGACCACACACACTGAGTGCTACAGCGCTCGGTCTGACCACCATTCCTCTCAACCTCTTAAAGCAAGAAATCTGGACAAAGCCATCAATAATGGGGGGGGGGGGCAAATGTCCAAAAATAGGGACACTTTTCAAATATTGCCCTTACAAATGTAGACAATTGATAGAATAAGGTTTTACATTAGCATACATTTTCTGAAGGGCATGAAGTCTGAAACTCAAATGTCTTTCATTATTTTCTGATTTAAGCAGGGAACCCAATCCCAGAGTGTCTTATTCCAGAGGGTAAATAAAACAGGACTGGAATACAGGTTTGTGCACCTTTTGTAAAGAAACTTAATGCCATGGGTGAGATAGTTACAATGTCCTTACTGATGTCATAAACAGGTAGGTGATTAGCTAAGTGGGTGGCAGTGTTTCAGCTTTGGTCGAGGCAGAAATGCAATTTTAGTAATGAGAGAGTGTCCCTTTAAATGACCACAAACATTCCTCACAAAAAAAAAAAAATCTTGGGACTAACCAATCCATGTTACCTTGAAAGATTAAAAACTTTCTTTCTATCCTTATTTTCATACTAGCTGCAACTGGAAGATCACTGCATAGCTTTTAATACCATAACAGACCCCACACATTGTGAACTCCTTTAGCGCTATAAACTAGCAGTATACCAAACAATCATGTAAAGACCCATATCTTTAGCACCACATTAACAATACTTACTGGCATGATAGATACAGGATACCCTGGTGCATCTGGAGTATCCTCAGCTTTGGGAACAGATTCCCCCTACATAGCAGTTAAAGTAATTCCTTTTCAGTCTTCAAGTTCAAACTTCACTAGTGGATAGGACATTGCAAATTGACACCTGAGGTATAGGAGAACACACTTCTCACTGGAGGAAAATAACAAATTCATAATACTTTTTAATGGATGTGAGCTTCTAAATGGTCATTCATACTGTCAGCATTGTATGACACTATGCGCATAAGAACATTCTATGGAAGTGTGTATCATTGTAATCATATATTGCCTTGTGTGCTCTTGCAGTAGTGAATAATCCATAAAGAATAGTACACATAACAATGCATACACAGTACAACCATTGAGAATAACACAGCACATCAAAGTGCCCAAAAGATGCTTTATCAGGTACATATGGTAGACACTAATGCATGACTGTGCTACAGTGTGCTCATAGTGTGCTGTGATGTTGAGAGCACATTTGTTAAAAGTACAGTGATTAAATATGCATTTAGTGACCACAGTAGAACCAAATATCAGATGCAACAACCACAAATCACAAACGACCAGGAATCCACCAAGCAGTTTTCTAAACAGTAGTATTTATTCAGATAAAATCTCTCTTAGCACTTTGGCTAAACAGCCTTTTCAGAGTATACTTTGTGGATTCCTGGCTGTGTGTGATCTATTGTTGCTGCATCTGGTTAAACATGCATGACTGATGAAGCAAAACTAGTTACACTCAGGAGTTTATATTATCAAACCTAACCTACAGCCTTAAAATAACAATGTGGTCTCAAGAAATGTATTAATCATGTACACACAAAATATTGTAAAAACAGCAAAAGTAGTCTCTAACACTGATGATATTGTAAAATGAAGTTTGAGATGCCATAGTAATGTCAAATGACTGCCAATCTCTGTGCAAGGATGCCATAGTAATGTCAATTGACTGCCAATCTCTGTGCAAGGACAAATATTGCCTTGTGCATCAATGTATTAGCAGGATTTACAAAGTAGTTTAATGTACCATGGATGTTAGAAAAGAGTACACAATTGGATGCTACCAACAACAACAAAAGTACAAGTGGACTTCACTGCTTTAATTTTGTATGACTTGAAAGCCATCATAGGTTCATAGGTTTATACTAGGCTATCTGCCCTAAGGCATTTATAAGCCTAGCCCAAAGTTATGTGGCTTACGCCACCCCTTATGTTAGAAATAATGTGCCCATTAGTTTGTTGTGCCTCTGTCCAGCAGTGACACAGAGATGATTCCCAGGGTAAACCTACGATCTCCCATCCACCGGTCAAGATTTCTCTTGAACAGAGCCAGCGAGGTGCTCTGCCTCACATGGACCGGGGTTTTATTCCACAGCATGGCGAGTCTCTGGGTGATAAATCTATCCCTCCAGCACATCCTATTTATATCCGTGCTAAGGTTTAAGTCACTTGCTCTAGTGGTTCTGGTGGATTTGGATTTTTTGAGGTGGAGCATGTCCATTAATTCCGGGTTGGTCATGGCCTTGTATGTCAGGCACAGGTCACCTCTGAGCAGACGGTATGCAACTGAATAGAGTTGGAGTTTCTTCAGTCTGGCAGTATATGACAGGTTTTGGAGTCCCTTTATCCTTTTGGTGAGGAACTTTTGGGGTCTCTCCAATTGCTGCAGGTGTCAGATGAGATACATCCCGAATGGGGCATTATACTCGATCATTGGTCTGATAAGTGAAGAGTACAGGGGAACAATGACATCACTTGACCTGGATGTGAATCCCTTCATGATCAGATGGGCAATGTAGAAGGTCTTTCGAACCACTTTAGCAACGTGAGTGTCAAACGAGAGGCCACTGTCAACCTGGGTACCCAGGTCCCTGATAACCTCTTCTGTGCTTAGTGGGTTGCCACCTATATGGTAGCTTGGGGTTACCTTGTTTTTCCCGAAGGGTATGACTATACACTTTTTTGCGTTTAACTTCAGGCCATGGCTCTGGCACCAGCTATCAGTTTCCATGAGATAATTGTATGCAGCAGAAGGGAATACAAGTAGGATTATGCACCGTTCTGGGTGGTTCACCTCTGCAAGGATAACTGACAGAAACTGCCTAGAAGAGGGATAACTAAAATTATGAAGACCTGAACCATAAACTAACCAAAGAAGGAGAGAGAGAGAGTGAGAGAGGGGAAGAGGATACTATGAAAACAAAATGTGCATTCTCTATAGTGAATGAAAGAAGGATGGTGAACAACAGAAATATTCAAGTTCCTACAATCTACAAATTTTAGAAGGACAGCATCCTGAGAACTGTGAAAGACAAAAGGTGAACTTGAAGATGGTATGTGACAGTAATGATATGCAATATGCTAGAGAATTAAATTTCATGTAAGTGTAAAAACTGACAACATGCCAAAAATATATCACTGAAATGGCACTGCAGTGCAACACAGTAGGCAAGCTACCATGAACTGCCATGTGGAGAGCTAGAGTATCACCATCCACTTACTTAAGTACTCCATTTTCAAGGTCAGATATCAGCTTCAAGGCAAACCAGAAATAACAGTTACTAAAACAAAACTTTTTATACTTGTTTTAAAGATGCAGACTAACATGATAATGACTATTGTTATACTCCTCCTATCAGTGATTCAACCACTTACAATAAAGAACCGAAACCAGTGCACAAACTGAACAAAACAGCCAAACTGAAAACAGAAAACAAAAAAGCCACTCGCAGAGGCACTACCAGAAGCTTTAATAAAAGTTAAACACTTTTTTCCTATTAGTTAAAAGGGCTTCTCCAAAACTAATAATATGTTTACAAAAACATAGTATTTAAATCAATCAACATACTCATGTGACCTCGTGATACCAAAATAATCTTGCTACATTTCTTAAGGAGAAGGCACTATTAAACAACAGTCAGATTAAATAACCCCCACCACTTTACTCATTAATATACTGGTAAATGACAGTGATATAGAAAAAAAAATCATTCTTTAATGTCATTCTATGCAGTATGACTATGCAAAGGGAAAAAATGTGGATTCTATATGCCCTTAGCTGCATAGCTGGAGACATGGCTTATATGTTAAGTGCTCTGTACACTAACAATTCTTTTGATGGGATGAAAAAAGCTGATGTTTTCCTGACTTAAATGTGTATTATTTCCTTCTAGAAAAGAAAAAGAATCATAAATAACATAGCAAAAATGCTATAATGAATTAAATTTATGGGTCCTATGATGCTGTTATTACTGACCTTCGCTGTAATACCTGATTATAAAAAAATACTTTTTCATTACTTTTGAATGTCTCTTCCCCGGCCTCTCTTCTCATATTTATTTATGTATTTATTTATTTATTTATTTACTCAGTTGTTGTTTGTATTATATGCTGCGGCACAAACACCTTGACCAACCACTCTGGTGTGGCCTGTCAATCAGCCATAGGTGGCAGTAGCAGTGCTATGACCACCACAAGAGGTACCCAGCAAATCTGGGGCACAACCTTCCAGAGTTGCCTGTACACCTTCTGCCTTTCCTGAACCATCTACATCAGATAGCTCTGCTCCAGGTGATGTTGTATTGTTAGCCACCAGGGGTGCTGCCAGTGGAGGTGGTAGTTTTGTTACCCCTCAGGAGTTGGCAAAGCTTGTAGGGGAGATTTTGAACAGGAGGTTTAATGTCTGCATCAGCTGTATTGAGAACATGGCCCAGCAGATCATTCTCCCCTGCCCAGCTCTGCTTGTAGTTACTGAGACATGACCCAGTAGTGACAGCTCTTGGAGTGAGGAGTGATCTCCCACTGTGTCAAAGCTTGGAGGCTAAGCATCTCTGGACATCTCATCCTATCCCAATACCTAGTGTTCCCTCTATCATTTTGCACCTGTACACAATCCTGTCATGTTATACAATCCAACCTTTAACATTGTCTGCCATCCGTTTGTCTGATGTCCCATTCAACGTGTTCCTCCTTCCTCAGTGTGTTACCCAAAACCTTATCAGTCATGTCTGTGTTTTCCTGCTACCTAACCTCCCACTAATGCCTATCTCTGTCATTATCGGAAATATTTAAAATTACAGATAAACAGAGAGGTGTGGTCCTATCCCACCTCCATCCTGATGATTCCTGAGTTGCTCATCTAGTGGTCTGCTCTTTGCTTGCTTTTCATTTTCATCTCTATCTTAACATCACATTTCCAAACTTTAATCTGGTCCAGAGATAGATAAATACAACACACACATTACAATGAATTTCTTATAAACAGAAATGGTTATTTCTGCATTAATTCACTGAATGACAGTTGGCAAAGAGTAGTGTCACTATTCTTTGGTGAATAGAGGGTAATGCTAGTTTTCATACTGTGGCAAAAATAGAAAAAATCCATTACATGCACTAAACCTTTGCCATAGGTTACACACCTGAGCTGAGCACTGGTGTGTGTTAGTAAGCAGTTCTGACAAAATCAAAATACGGTAAGATGATATGTCTCTCTGTCACTGCTTTCATAGTTTAAAGTATGAGTAATGAGACAAATCCATTCCAGTGCACTCAGTACAAGGTTTTAATCCATTGAGGGTGGAATGGTGTCACATTTTTCTTCACAGACTTGTTCATAGGTAAACGTATAACATTTGCAGACAGATATCGAAAGATTAAATGTTGAAATCCTTTCCATTTTTTGTTTGCTATCAGTCTGTAAATGGTAAACATTTAACTCCTGTGTTTCATTGATGTCCCCATACAGATTTACTTGCATCTCTGAATAATACACTTATATGGAGAATGTAACTATGAGAGGCATAGGTAGCACTCCATTGTGTTATATATGTCCTCATCATCTACCTCCATCCTGATCAATACCTACTTCACTACATTTGTATTTTCTCTTTTTAACATTCCCTTCAACCGTGAGTTGTCAGACACATGTACATATGTACTTCTATGGCTTCACATCAGACAGATGTATATACATACTTCTGTGGCTTCACATCAGGCACATGTATATACGCACTTCTGTGGCTTCACATCAGACAGATGTATATACGTACTTCTGTGGCTTCACATCAGGCACATGTATATACGCACTTCTGTGGCTTCACATCAGACAGACGTATATATGTACTTCTGTGGCTTCACATCAGGCACATGTATAAACGTACTTCTGTGGCTTCACATCAGGCACATGTATAAACGTACTTCTGTGGCTTCACATCAAACATATGTATATACGTACTTCTGTGGCTTCACATCAGACAGATGTATATACGTACTTCTGTGGTTTCACATCAGACACGTATATACATACTTCTGTGGCTTCACATCAGACACATGTATATACGTACTTCTGTGGCTTCACATCAGGCACACATATATACGTACTTTTGTGGCTTCACATCAGACAGACGTATATACATACCTCTGTGGCTTCACGTGATATTGCATTGATCTAGAATAAATCACTTTCTGAGGCATAGTTTTTATTCCATTACTGTGTACTTTGCTTCACATTTAGACACATAAATTGCTCCCTACCTCAATATTTCAATGTAAACAGCATATTTATCGCATAAGACATATGGGCAATAGATTTTAAAGTAAAATCAAATTGCATTCTGCATGTATAATGTTGTGTAATGGTTAAAAGAGAGCAGCTTTGCTATTCATAATTAAGAAACAGTAAATGATAATTCACATGCTAAAGCAAAAACTGTAGAAAAATCCTTTGGCCACACTAATATTATGATGACCATCATGTGACTGAGCTTACCATTGATTTGTGACAGAAAGCAATACTAATATAAGCATAAATTGACATTTTTTGGTTTAACTGGGACAGCTTCCATGGCTCAATGCACTCCTAATGCCATGCTCACATTAAGGTACATGTAAGGTACATGGAGGTTTGTGCTCCACCAATTACTGATTTCTGTTTAACATTGCTAATTTAGCAGTATCCCAAACTGCTGCAACTCTCCCTTCAAATGTGTGCTTTCTAAGAAATGCTGCATGATTTCTTCTGTGGAATCATTAACTATTAAAGAGGTCAAGATAATATGTGTTAGGCAAGCAGGAGCTCTGGCATGTATATGCAAACACTGACATGCACATTGTAGCAGTGTGATGTGCAATACTAACTTACTGTTTGTAACATGTTGATAGGTGGAGGGTTTTGACCCCCCCCCCCAAGTGCTATAGTCCCTTTTAACCATGCCCAACTTCATTCACACACACATTGTTGATAATATCCCTTCAAATAGGAGCGTTCTGACATCTGTTGTTTAACTTTTTCTATGGAATCAATTGCTATTACCCAGGCCAAAAGAATATGAGGCAGGCAATGATTCAAATACAGTGAGGGTATGTTATGGCAGTGTGGGAAGCAATATGTGACACATGATAATGATTCACTGAATAGATCTGTTGTGAGATATTTTAATTGGATTTAACAGTTTGACAGGTGGAGGATATTAATCCTGAAGTGTTGTATCCCTTTTTAACCATACACAATTTCATTCACACACACACACACTGTTTATAACATCCCTTACAAAAGTGTGCTTTCTGGCAGGTGTAGTATGACTTCTTCTGTGGAATCAGTAGGTAGTGCACATGTCAAGAGAATATGAATTAGGCAGGCAGTGGCACAAATACAATGAGGTTTATAATGGAGTGGTGTGACAAAGAATCCATACCTTGCAGTAGGTAGATGCATTGCGTATTGGTTAATAGTGGTAGCATAGTATGTGTAAGTTACAGCTTACCATTGTTGTGGACTCTGTCAGTAAAGTAAGGGGTGAGTTTTGACCCTCTCATTCTTGTATGCTGTGTAGTAATAATGAATTTTACAGTATTACACAGTCACAATGAAATAGTGACCTATGTTAAAGTCACTAACTTTCCAGTGACATCACAACACATACATGGACAAACAGGGATGTCACACCCGGACAACATATTTATCTTTGGGGTAGTTTTTGCAACACATGGCAAAGAGCATCATAGGTTTCCTTAAGTAACGCATAGAGAAAGGATACTTCTTATCATACAACAACCAATGAGAAAAAAAATTTGAATATGTTAAAGATTCAACTTCTGTTGTGCAACTGAGGTCACCGCAAATGCACAACACTGGTAATAAGTGATATAAGGTGACATTAATAGCTGCATTGTCACAATTTCCATGTGTCTTTGTAGTCATAATTCAATATGTGCATTGCCAATACATTACAGGAGGATTGTGAGTCTGTGATTGTTACATGTTGTGAACAGGGTCCATACCTATATAATGTTCGACAGTGTTCTAGCATTCCCTGGAAATCTGTGCATAAATTTAATTTTATGATAACTTCTTCTGTGTCATCACTTGATATTGTGCTAGTATGTAAAATATCAAGTAGGCAGATAGAAGCTGAAATCCATGATGATGTACCGTGCAGACTCCTGACAAATGTCATTAACATGTGCTGATAATGTGTCATGAGTATAAAATGCAGTTAACATGATACATGCTTCGTTGAGATTCCATGCCTCAGTCAATGCATGCAGTGGTAAGTACAGTAGATGATGTGTTTATTCCCCACTTCTTTTATATGATATGTCATTTTCCATTGCTCAGTTTACACTCCTTAACACTGTTTCAAAATGTCTGCAATATTTGTGTATTCACATCTCAGTGTACCTTCTTCAGTGGCTTAACTTACTAATGTCCATGAATATAGAACATCACTGTGAAAAGGCAAGGGTTTTAATGAAGAAATGACTGTCCTGCTAGCAAGTATTTAATTTCCATGAAAGATATTTTCCAGTTGTCTCTTTTATAAGTGTTCCCACAGCATGCCTTGCTAATACATTATTCTGTTGAAAATATACTTGAAGAAAGTCAGGGATTCAAACATGGGTATGTGCATTTCGTTTGTCTTGCTATCAAGTACTCCATTCCCATGAAATGTATTTTCCAATCATCTCTTTGATGAGTACTCCCTTACCAAGCCTTGCTATTACACTATTCTGGTGAATAAATAGGAACATGGGATAATAATAGGTAAGAGATCACATGGGTCAGAAGATGCCTAGCAATATTCACCTTTAAAACTTAAAAGTTCTTGCCACCCTTTTCAAGCACTTACTATTGCTTACCTACCAAATTGAGTAGGGCAGTACATGACAACCCTAGTGTAAATTTGTGTCTACTCATCCAGTCATCAAGACTACCCTTTAAAGGTAGCCAAAGTAGTACTCTGTTTGACCTGTAGTAGTAAATTATTCCACAGGCTAGGAATACACAGAGTTAGGAACCTATCTTTCCTGTGAGTCTTGCTTATTTGTTCATGCAAATTTAAGTCCTAAGTGCAAGTGTTTGTAGAGCCCCTGGATTTATGAAGCAATAGAAATCAAATAGCACTGGGTCTTTCATGGTTGGAAAAGTGAGACACAGGTCACCTTGCAGCAATCTGTAGGCTACCAACTATAAAGTAAGTCACAACAATCTATCTGTGTATTCAAAGGATTTAAGAGCTTTATTTTTTTGGTTAGATGTCTTTGAGGCCTTTCCAGTTGAGCAGTATGCTTGAATTTGTACATACCAAAGGGGGCACTGTATTTAATGGTGAGCCTGATAAGGGAAAAGCACAGTGTTAGAATGACATCTTTGAATTTCCTTGGAAGTGAACTTGGCCAGATGGAAGGATTTCCTGACTGTGGTGGAAGCATGATAAGTGAATGAAAGAAAGCCATCCACATAAGTGCCTAGGTCTCTGATGACTGTATATGTTTGAAGAGGAATACCATTTATAGTTTATGAGGTGGGAACAACCTTTCTGCCGACTTCTACTATGCTGCACTTTTCTTCATTTAGTTTAAGATGGTTTTTGATACACTATGTATGTACATGTTCTATCCCTTGCTGCAGATGTTTTGTATCAGTGGATGAGCAAATAACAGGGCTCACTTTGCAGTCATCAGCAAACTTTATCATCTGCACTTCTAGGATATTGGCTTGGATGTTTGCAAAACATATGTCAAAAAGTAGCTGGCCCAGAAGTGATCAGTGCTGAACCCCAGTAGTTACAAATTTACATTCAAAGAGGGAAACAACAACTTTCACAACTCAAGATCTTTCAGATACCCAATTTGCAATCCAATGGACAATGTAGGGGTTTACATTAAGCTTGTCTAATTTTTCAACAATTACCAGCAGAGGGGATAGTGTCAAAAGCGTTAGCCAGGTCAAGATAAGCAAGGTCCAAAGAATGATCACTGTCCGCAGCCCCTGTAAGCCTCTCAAAGAAGCTTACTTAATTCAGGAGACAAGACCCACCCTTCACAAAACCAAACTGATTGGGATCTAGATCAGTTAAGTTGCCTATGTCTGTATAAATGAGTTATGCTGTAATATGTTCCATGGCTTTGCATAAAAGGCTGATGAGGCAGATGGGTCTATAATTACCTTGGTCTGTAGAGGGGCCACCCTAATGTAGGAGTGTCACAGTAGCTGTTCTGCAGGTATCAGAAACAAACCCTGTATATAAGCTGAGGTTGAACAGTTTCAGAAGAGGATCACAAAATGCATTTTTGGCACTAATGAGAATGCTGTTGCAGCCTGTTTATTGTCTAATACCAGTTTTAGCCTTGAAAATGGAAGTGAAGACTTTTTCCAAGGTGATCACAGGCAAAACAAAATTCACGGGGATAGTGCAGGCAACAATATGGGTAGAAGGGGTAAAATTGCCATTAAATCTGACTGCTGATATATTAGCTATATCCTAGGGGTTAGAATGGGTGATATTATTATGTTGCAGTGTTAGACATTATTTCCTATTTTTCTGATATAACTGAAAAAAATGGGTAGTTTCCTTTGGAATGTGTAGCAACCTGAATTTCATACTCTGCTTTACGTTTTCTAATATTGTTTTTAAATTCCTTGCTGGCATGTTTCAGGGCAGTCTTGAGATAGGCAGGTGGGAATTTCCTACAACTTTTCATTATTTCCCTTCTTTTGTTGCACATTTTATTAATATGGGAATTCCACCAGAGAGGTTTATTCCTACATTTTCAGTTATATTTGGGGTGGATTGATACTGACTTTTCTATGCAACTGTTGAAGTGCATGTAAAACTCAGAGGTGAATGCAACATCCCTCTCAGTTGGTTCCATTTACGAGGGATTATTGGGCATTTTGCACAGGACTTCTACAAGCTGAAGTAGGTTTGCATTGGAGAAGTCCCTGTAGATGGTCTCATTTACAGATGGGGTAGTACAACTAGATCTGACAGAGACATTGACTGATTTGTACTTAAAGAAAGCCAGGTGTTTGAACACAGGTATGTGCATTTCATTTTTCTTGTTATCAAGTTCTCCATTCCTCTAAAACATTTTTTCTCCAGTCACCGCTACCACAGCTTCTGTGACATGCCCTGTTAAAAGAGTGGTGAAAAGCATATCACTGATACAGATAAGGGTTCACTTACAATTGTGAGCATTTCTTTTACTGCTGTCATGTGTTACATTCCCCTGAATGTAAACCATTCTGTAATTAATATGTACATTATATGGGGGACTTTGGCATTGCCTAACATATTTATCCTGCTGGATTCTTCTGCTACTATTGAGATGGGCATTTGTGGGATATGGGCTCCTAATGGCTATAATGGCTTTTCTGAATGATCTGTGTACTTATATACAAATGTATGGCACCTATACAATGACTGCTGTGGTGGCATCCTTCCCTATTGCGGTGTTATGATACATTCTAGTGTGGCAATTCTAAGTTTGATTCCCTTGAGGACTATTATCTCTTCATTTTTTGCAAGCTGTCTGCACATGTGATGCATTTCAAAGGTATTTGTTTTATGACCCCTTGTAATCTGAAATCTGCAGTACGATATGAATATGCTGGCATGTGGACTGAATTGCTGCACCAACCCACCACAGGACAACATATATTTCATTTTTAATTACTTTCATGGCATAATATGGATTCAAGGCTAATATTTCATTGTTGTCAGGTATGGTGTGGGTTGTTATGTCACATTACTGCATTATTTTATATCTTATATCTCCCATGTATACTTTACTTTCTTAAAATCTCCATATTGTTATAGACTTTCTATGGTATAACTTTCCATTAAATGTTTTGTTTTTCAACTCACTTTGCACTTTTGCGTTCACTCTCTCCATGAATGTTATTAGTGTATTCAACTCCAGCCTCAGCATCTTTATGTACCTGCTGCTTAAACAACTGTTAGCAAGCACTTGTATTGACTACTGTGGTTTCTTTTGAGCAGTGACTATTTACTTATTTGATTTAGATGTGGCCTTGAGGTGGCTTAAAATGAACTAGCCATGAACCTGTGCTGTGTGCATCATGAGAGGCTCTTCATCATGCACACTGACTAGGCACATGCAAATCTAATTAGCTATGATGCACATTGCTCTGGTAAGTAAGTGAAGGTAAGTAGTGTTGAGTCAGTCATAAAGCAACCAGTCTGTTAATGAAGCCTCTGGTTTGTTTGCAGATCTTCTATTTGAAATACTGCCAAATTGTCATTCTTTTTTGCAGTTTCTTTCTATGTACTGTGTTTGCAAGGAGCCCAGATTATGGCTAAAAATGATGAGTCAACCAACCTACCCACATAGCCAACAAACACACAGATATAACAAGAAATTATGTACTCACCATAACAATCCATCTGCATTGTTGTTCTTCATTTGTTTTCAACCTGTGGGTAAAGGCACCGACTTCGGTGTCGAGCCAGCCATATCCAAGCTACAGTGCCATAACTGAGCTCCTCCCCTACCCATAATGCCCCTTTCTCCCTCACTACCTCAGATCGAGTTTCGTGACAGGCTCCTGACCCAAATCCCTAGAAACATGGTGATAGTCAACAACCTCTAGAAGAGGAGGCATAGAGAGTGAACAGAAGGCCTCCTCTACCAGGCCAAGCACTTATGGAAAAGGGGAAGGAGGGAGGGAAGGTTGAAGACAAATGAAGAACAATAATGCAGATGGAATGTTATGGTGAGTACATAACTTCTTTATCTGACATTGTTTTCTTCATTTGATCTTCAACCTGTGGGACAGAGTCCCCAGCTACTTGATGTTTCGGAGCACAGCAGAACCAAAGGAAGCTCTGCTCCTAAATGAAATATGCAATTTGTAATGGAATATGAAGGTGAACCTAGCCCATGTAGCTGCAGCACATATCTCATCAACAGGTTGCCTGGAGGAAAAACCTGATGAAGTAGACACAGCCCTGGTGGAGTGTGCTTTCACTGCAGAAGAAAGAGAAACACCATGATTCTTATAAATAAAAGTGATACATTTCACAATCCAATTGGCAATGGTTACCTTGGAAACAGGCAATCCTAATCTAGAATAAGATATAAACAGCTGATTGGACTTCCTGAAAGATTTGGGTCTGTCTAGATTGAAACGGAGCTGCCTATGTACATCAAGCATGTGTACTTGATACTCCCCTTTATTTTAAAACTCTGGGAAGAACACAGGCAGATGAATGACCTGATTAATATTCTTCTCTGAAGCAACATTGCGCATGAAGGAAGCATTAGGCCTAAGACAAACATGATCTTTGTGTAAAATAAGGTACAGTGAGCTGAATGCAAAACGCTTGTAATTCAGAAACCCACTTAGATGAAGTAAGAGCTCCCAACAGAGCTGTTTTCCATGACAAAATATGTCGATCCACTCTTGTGGAGGCCTCAAAGGGAGATGACACCAGCACTTGAAGTACAAAGTTTAGGTCCCAAGGATGGACCAGGACCTTAACTGGAGGCCATAAAAGAAATGTTCCTTTCAAAAAGGCCTTGCACAATCTAGAAGTGGCCAGAGAAGAATCCTTTAGTCTGACATGATAATGGAATATGGCAGCTAGTTGGACATTAACTGTAGAGAAACTGGCACCTTGGTTGAAGATACAAGCCAGAAAGTCTAAAACCGAAGGAATAGAAGCAGTAAAGGATCCACCAAATTGTGGGATGCCCAAATGGAAAACTTCTTCCATTTACTAGCATAAATCTTTGTGGTGGACAACTTGTGAGCAGAAAGCAATATATGCTTCACAGGAGATGAAAGAATGGGAACACTAGCCATCACTGGAACTGCAGAAGCCAAGCTGTGAGCTGCAAGCTTTCCAGATTCGAATGATAATCACCTCCAGATTGGAAATCAGATCTGGACATCGATCCAGAATCCAAGGAGGACTGACACTGTGAAACCAAAGGAGAGAAAACCAACCCTGACGAGGCCAGAAGGGGGAAATGAGGATCACATGGCACCTCGACCTCTGTGCCTTTTGAAGGAATTTTACCATAAGAGAAAGCGGAGGGTAAGCATACAGAAGACCAGGGGGCCAAGCATGAACTAGAGCATCTGTGGGTTGGATCAGGGCAAAAAACTCATTGCACTTGACATTGGAATGTGAGGCAAAGAGATCACAGCTCAGTTGATCCCATTTCTGGAAGATCATGGTCACCACTGATTGTTTCAGAGACTACTCATGAGGAGAAAAAATGGTCTTGCTGAGTTTGTCCGCTAGGATGCTGGAACTCCCCAGAATGTGCATTGCAATAAGAAGGTGGCCTGAGGAAATCATGCTTTCCCACAATCTCATGGCCTCTCAGAAGAGAGGGTAAGATCTGGTTCCTCCTTGTTTGTTGATATACCAGACTACTGCCATGTTGCTTGTCTGTATATCAATCATTCCTCGTGGGAGAAATGAATGCAATGCCTGCAATGCCAGAAGCACTGCCCTCATCTCCAAATGTTGATGTGTAGATTAGTCTCTAACACTGACCACGTCCCTTGAACAGTCTGTCCCAGCCAATGCACCGCCCACACACAAGCCGAGAGGCATCTGTGGTGACTGTGGCCACAGGAGTGGGAGCCACAAAAGACAGACTTTCTGCTAAATTCTGAGTGTTTAACCACCAAAGTAGGGAGGACCTGCAGGTTCTGGATAGCTGAATGGAATGTGACAGGGGCTGGTTCAGGAGTGACCCCTGAACTAATAGGGTCCATTGAAGAACCCGCATGTGTGGCCTTACCAAGGGTAAAATAACAATGGTTGTGGCCATAGATCCCAGAACTTAAAGGATTTGTGCTGCTGATGGCAGAGGCATTTCTAGAAGAGCATGCACCTGAACCTGAAGAGACTGAATCCTGTCGCTGGCGAGAAAGACATTGTCCAGAGATGTATTCCACAGCACTTTAATGAATTCCAGGGAACGGAGAGGTTCCAATTTCGATCTGAAAAAATTTATTGTGATACCCAAGATTGAAGCTAACTGAAGGAATGGGTCCCTGGCCTAAAGAAGCTGATGCTTGGTGGGTGCAGCTAGAAGCCAGTCATCCAGGTAGGGGAAAATCTGTATTCCCTGCTGCCTGAGATACACTGTGAGTACTCCTACCACTTTGGTGAACACCTTGGGGGCTGTGGTGAGGCCAAATGGGAGTACCCTGAACTGATAATGCCTGGCTCCTGACTGGAAGCGTAGGAACCTTCTGTGATGCTTGTCCATCTTTATATGATAGTAAACATCCTGGAGGTCCACCAAGTACATCCAGTAGTCCTTCAGAATGTAGGGAAGGATAAATTGAATTGTAACCATCCGGAACTTTGTCTTGGCAACAAACCTGTTCAAGTGAGTGAGATCCAAGATCTGTCTGTGTCCCCCCCCATCATTTTAGGCACCAAAAAGAATCTTGAGTAGACACCTGATCCAGATATTCCTGGGGGGACAGGCTGGATGACTTGTAGAGCTGCTTGGAAATATTGTGTTTGGCTGCCTCCTCGTGAGTCGGTGGAACATCCAGGAGAATCTTTAGAGCCTTTGGTGGGTGAAGAAAGGGTATCAGATAGCCCCTGTAAATTATTCTCAGCACCCGTTGATCCAACATGATTGCTTCCCAGGCTGATGGATGCAGAGAAAAGCAGCCGCCAACTGCATCCTTGGTAGGACAGCTGGGTGACACTTCAGAGCCGCTGGAAGGGCCTAACTGGGTATGAGTCCAGAGACCCTGGTTCCCTCAAAGCCCTCCTGCCCCTAGGGCAGCATCTAAAAGAATCATTCCTAGATCTGCTTCTAGGGGAAGAGTCTGCCAGTGCATCTTGATGGAAGGCCTTGGACTTCCAGAACCACAACTTCTTACTACCTCTTTGATACCTGGAGTAGGAACACTGAGGAGGTGAAAAGCGAATTCCAATGGAAAACAGGGTCTTACCTTCCTTCTTGCACTGGGCTAACTTATCCTTCACAGATGGACTGAGCAGAGAAGATCCATTAAAGGGGGCATTTGTGAAGGATGCCTTAAAGGGATCAGAGAAATCACAAAGCCGCATCTAGGCATGATGCCTAGTAGCGATGCCTTAACCAGCTGCTCTAGATGCGCCTTCCATGACATAGGAGAGGAACATCATAGAGGTGTTTGAAATGGCTTTAAGAGTGGCCAGTGTAGAGGAGAAGATCTTCTTCTCCTCTGCCAACATGGACTCTGAGGAAGACGCAGAAAGCTTCTTGAGGAGTGATCTATGCAGTCTAGTAATGTGCGCCTTGTAATTCAGCGCCCTCAGAGAGAAGGTCGCTGATGTAAAAACACGCTTCCCCAGTCTGTCTATCACTCTGAACTCCCTGTTAGGTGGATTGACAGAGGATCTTTCCTGGGCAAGCTCCTTTTTCATGGCAGCTGCAACCACCAAGGCATCAACAGGGACACTCTTCTGCTAAAAAACCCTGTCTGGTGGGGGGGGGGGGCTAAGGACCTTATGAGGGCGTTTTGGTACTGGTTCCACCACATACAGTTCCTTCCATGCCCTGTGGGCAATAAAGTCTACCAAAGGGTCCATGGGGGGGGTCACCCAGGAAGTAGCTGGGCCTCTGCTAAACACCTCCAGGAACACTGACTCACCCAGATTGGGCTTTGGGGCTGACCATCCACCCTTCTGATGCAGAATTTCCATGATGTATCCAAAGGAAACATCATCAAGTGGAGATCAGGGGGAGCCCTTACCTTCCTCCCAGTCAGTGTCTTCGGTGACAGACTCAGGTGTGGAGTCAATGTGCCTCCTTTTGCACACATGCTTTTGATGGGCTTCTTCAGGGGGAGATTCTGAGGAGGAACTGAAAACTTGGGGCTCCAAAAGGAGAGAAATCTGGAGGGTTGGGACAGGCTATCATTGAAGTGGAGGACTGTAGACGTTGGGTCCATAGTCCAGCTGGAGCTGAAAAGGATCTGGAGGGAGAGGCATTGAAGATCTCATTACTGAAGTCAGAAGGACCCTCTCCACCACATTGAACACTGACGAAGAGCAGGAGATCAGCACTACAAGAACCTGCGCCAAGGTGCTCGATGCCGGTGGAACCAAAAACTCAGACCCCATCAACGTTGACAGGGTTGTCGGTACTGAGCTGCTCAGTGCCGAAACTCTGAGGGGAAGGGAAGGCACCAAAATCCTGGCTGCCAATGCCAAACCCTGAGAATCAGTGCCGAGCAGACTACAAATCCAAGAGTCCTCCAGCACTGAAGAGAAAGGGGCTGAGGAACTCAAGGTCATGGTCGGCATCAAAGAAACCAAAAATGTTGACGCCAGCCCCTTGACACTGACAACTTCAACATCCAAAGGTCCCAAAGCCCTGGGACTTAGGAAAGGTGGACACCCAGTAAGAGAAAGGGAAGGACTCCCCCCCGCTTCCAGTGAGGAAGGGGTGGGAAGGACTCCCAGCTGGATCTGAGCCCACAGGAACTGTTTCATCAGACAGTCAACTTCTCTCTCGGATAAACTATGAGGCAATCTGCAGAGGAAGCCACAGATGCAGGCCTGGAGTGGTGCCTGGGCAAGGCCGAATCGGGGGCTAAGGAGAGGACCCAGGCTGAGGGGAAGATAACTCAGGCCTAATCTTAGGAGAAGGTTCATCAGCAACAGGGGAAGATTCTGCAAGTCTCTGCTTCTCCAGGAGCCTGTCATTGCCTTTAAATTTCTTTCTCTCTCTCCTTCTCTCTCTCTGTTTTCTTGTCCATGTCCCTGCTTTTATTCTCAGGCAAATTAACTGGAGGTTGAGTCCCTGCACCCATACCAAAAGAACTGGGTAATAGACCCTTTAGAATCAACCTGTTGCATCTGTCCACAAGGGTATGGGAAGAAAACCCCACACAAATAGAGCACCCAGCGTCTAGGTGCAGGACACCTAAACACACTAGGTGTGACATCTGAGAGTGGGAGTTTATGCCCATACCCAGTGTATTTTTTAAATCCCATACCCTTCTCTGACTTTTTCAATTTATCAACTATGACAGAAATAGAGGAAAAGGGAACCTGACCAGAAAAGAATTAACGATATGAACTTTGCTCTCTACAAAGAATGCGAAGGGTAGGGAAAAGTTCATAAACTAAAATGAAACATTTTAAATGGTACCTGAGTACAAAGATTCTCAACAACTAGCCAAAAACCTGCAAAAAAATGGAGCTCAGACGACTTGCTTGCAGCTGGAATGGTGACAAGATCTGAGGAAGTGAGGGAGAGAGGGGCATTATGGGTAGGGGAGGATCTCAGTTTCAGCACTGTAGCTTGGATATGGACAGCTCATCACTGATGTTGGTGCCTATACCCACAGGCTGAAGATCAAATGAAGACAACAATATCATATCAGAAAATAAATACAGGCCTGCATGCATGCATATATACATATATACATACAGAGTAGCTAATGTATGGAACAGACTACCAAATTGCATTAAAGCAAATACTAGTTTAGATATTTTTAAGAACAGCCTGGGCACTTATTATGGAAACAAGTGTTTTAGTATATTGGCAAGCTAGAAGGGCATTAATGCCAGTGCTTGAAATATCTGTATGTATGTATACATACATACATAATAAAACAGGTAAACATCATTACTGGAATAATTATGTAAGGATGGTGCAGAGAGGTTACCCTCTTCAAAAACATGGCTACTATATTGCATTTCAGTGACTAGTAGTAATGTGGATTTTTCTGTTTTGGTTCTTTATAAAGTATATATATCATAGACATAAACATGCACACACTTATAAACACACAACTTATCTTTACCTTTTTATTTTTTATTATTTTTTAAACAAGAAATATCTCTATCAAATTACTACTTAAGACATAGGCAATCATATAACTGAAAGCAAACCATATTGACATATTTTCAATTGCAAACATTGTACATCACATATAATCTTATATACAGTCATTGACAGTCAAACATTACATAGCTCATTCAATTCCTGCCTTCCCTTAAACCTCATTCCTCCTCTAAAACATTATTCTACATATCTTGTTAACATAGTTCCCATGTATTCTATGTAATTTGCTCATACCGTTTTCTAAAGATCCAATTCTTCTGATCTCTGTTACTATATTCACTACTTCTAGTATGGTTGGTTCAGACTCTGATATTCATTTTCTAGAACTTGTTTTTTTGGCAGCCACCAGAATTAAACTCAGCAGGGCCCTACAATGTCTAGGCAATTCAGATTCTGTTTCACAGCTCAAAAACTAATTTCCTTAGTTACAACAATTTGCTCACCCAGTATTTATGACAGCATAGTATGCAGGAACTTTTTCAAGTCTGCCAACTCGTTCCACTCACAAAAAATATGTTTCCAATTATCTCTTTCTTCACCATCACACCTCCAACATTTGCAATTTACCTGAGAAAAAAATTCTTTGGAGTCTGTTTGGGGTATACAAATAATTATGCAAACACTTCCAAGCAAAGATCCTAAATCTTCAAGATTTTGTTGCATATTTGAGAGCCATACATATATTCTCCCATTGTTTCTTATAAACACACAATTTGTTAGTCTTTCTGTAAAAGGAAGTAGCTGACAACTCAGTAGTCAGCTTGAAGGATGGTGGTTTCAAGAGCAGTAATGAATATAGAAATGCACAAGATGGACAAAATGCAGTTAAGATGGTCTGAAAAAGACAAGTTGCATTCATTCAGAATTACCATTCGGAATAGGCAGAGAGAGTAACCTAAATGTATCTTATCTGCTGACAAAATGTGTGTACTGCAAGCCAAATGTCTAGCTCTGTGCAATCTGAATGCTGCATAAGTAGCAGAATTTCATTATAAAAAGACACTTGTATTACTTCTTACTTCCATATATTTTCAAGTATTTTTTTAGATGGCTGTTTGACAATGGTTAGTATAGCAAACAAGCAACTCACAATTCTCTTGGTAGACCCATTTAAATTTTTGTGGTTTCCCGCTGACATTCTTTGGAGTCTTAGCTATCACTCTTTGAGATCTTTCTATTATCTTTGTTTAATCTTTTGCAATTAAAACAGATTTAACTTGCAAAGCTTTGTAGATAAATTAAGTATATCTTAACCTTCTGTAACTAAGAACAAATCCACAAGCTCCGATTCTTCTTTACATTTCTGCTCCCCATGTTTTGAATATTTACAATGCATACTCTCATTACCATTTTAGTCTTATTCTTTGATTAATCAAATATGTAACTGAAAATTGCAAATATGATTGTAAATTTCAGTAAGAGTTTGATCTTAAAAATCTTGGTATAGCAATTTTAATTCAAGGTTCTGGATCTGAATCTTCAAATGTCACATCTTTAGAGATCAAGAAATTCAAAACTATTTCCATAATTACATTCCCTAGTTCTTTTATTCCCAGATGATGAACTTCTTTCCATCTCTTATTTTAAAGTGTGATCTCAATATTGTTGGAGTGCCTTTCTGCTTATGTCTAGTAATTCATTTCTAGACTGTATTCAGTTCTGTTTGTAGTATATATATATATATATATATATATATATATATATATATATGTATATGTGTGTGTGTGTGTGTGTGTGTGTGTGTGTGTGTTTTTTTTACATCATCCAATAACTTATTGAGAGACTTTCCCTATGGCAGTGTCGCCTTGGAATGACAATATATAAGGAGAGAGTTATGTTAGGCGAATATATACACAAATACATACGGGGAAAGCTGGTGCTGTAGTCTATGAGGTCTGTGTAAAGGAGCACTAGTGTCTAGATGTGGACTGGAGTAGACAGAGTGCTGCACCAAGTATCACTTTTCATTAACTACTAGGCCCTCCTTTGGTACGAGCACTCTACAACCACAGTGGAGTGGTGGATGTAGGCACCTATGTCAAGATGTTGAAGGAAGTATGCCAGGAACTAAAGAGTGTATTAAAATGGTGGTACCTTTAAAAATGAAATGAAAACTAAAGAAAAGCAATATCAGTATAGGGAATGAAAATAACAAGCATAAGTTTATGGTTTGATGTAATAAAAGAGCTGGTGACATTGCTATATTCACACACACTACCTGAACTGTTCTCAGTTCATGAAGTAACATTTATACATCAAATAATGAGATGTCATCAACACAACTATACCCAGGGCTTCCCACAAATGTTGGTGGTTATACTTCTTCTTGGGGGCTGACCTGTTTATTAGAAGAAACTCATACTTGGATAGTCAAGAAAGAGGTTATGTTGTTTATTTAAAGTGGATAAAAGTGTAGAATAGAAGGTCCTGTGGATGAGGAGCAGAAGAAAGGACTACCACAGAAATGTACCTTAAAAGAGAATGCCTTAAAGGTGGAATCTTTCCATGCTGGTAACTAGCTACAACATCTGAACCATTTTATGTAGGAATCATTGACAATAACAGGTTCAGAAACTCAGTTATAGCATAGAGAAGAGAAGAAGGAAGTCACAGTAATGGAGATCTTATTTCCAACACTATAAAAGCAAGGTGGGTAAGAAACAAGTTGAAGATAGTAGAAGAGCTAGTGGGAGATAGATTTAAACATAATGTGAGAATCTGCACAACGACTTCAGACATCTTTGACCAGATACACATCAGCAGACAGAACCTGCAACAACCACATTTTACAGAACTTCTAAGTTGCTGTGACCATACTGCAGTGTAGGTTGCAGTCCACACATGTGAAGATATAAAGGATAACTACGACAGAGGTGTAAGATTATATAAGAGTAATCTTATACATTCTGCAAATCTTGTGATAAGAAATATACATTTGTGTGAGGAACTAAAATAGAGAAAATGTGGGGATGCATTACTAAAGCTGTGAACCAAAAATGAGTATGTGTGCAAAAAAAATTCAGAAATGTGATGAGGTGAGTTAGCAAGCATTGTAAAAGAATAAAGAAAATGAAAATGCAACAAGGAAGAGTAGAGCTTTCTAAAGGATGGTATATAAAATGTGTGCAAAATGATCAGAAAATAAATGATAAGTGTAATCCATGTTAGCGCAGATGTAGAAAAGGAACAGACAGCAAGAATTATGGAAAGGAATACATTAGTTTACAACTGTACAGAGGAAAATGGAAGAAATAAGGAATGAGTGTGAAATGCAGGATACCAGGCTGAAATAATAAGCAAGTTTTTTTCCTAAATATTTGTAAACCAATTGAAATTTGGAATAGCAGCTTGGTAAGAAGGAGAATGACAGGGATATATTACAGATGAAAAGATAAAGAAATGACCAGTGGTAGCTGATGACTTCAAAATAAGTGAGGGCTGCAGGAAACTAGGAAATGGGCAGAGCTATACTGCAGCAGATTCAGCTTTGAGCATATAGTTTTAAATAAATAACTGGTTGCACATTACTGCATATGCTACATAGTCTTCAAGCAGTTGTCATCCTTTTCAGAATATATATCAGAGGTACTTTTTGTATGTGAGTTTATTTCAGATTTACAAGATGGTTACAGACACTTTATTAGTGGTGTACACTTTTGATATCCGATTGTGAGCAAACTGCTAAGCCACATCAAGTTCTTAAATGTGATCAGATAACATAAGCTGTAAGTAATTTTTATCCACAAACATTGTCAAAAAAACACCAGCTATATACTATACTATGTGTATACTTTATATGGTTGTTATCAAATAAAAATAGTAATAATGGTCACAATAATGTATTTTGGTATGTTTTACTCAAATATGCACTGCCACTGTATCCATCAATTGCATCCAGTGTATTGACGGTATACTCTGCATATGTCTGCTTGTGCTCAAATGTATAAATAAATAAGTAATGGCCATGGTAATGTACTGAGCACTTTGCTGTCAGACACATTCCACTGCCTTCTCTCCACATTCATGGATGGATAAACACATGCACTTGCTTGCACAAATGTCTGATTATGATCAAAGGAAGGAGAAAATAAACAAATGATAACTGCAATGAAGTAGTTGCTTCATTGATTTAAGACACATACAGTGTAATCTACTGTTACACCTCCTCAAGCATACATATACCCACCAATTACATTCACTATATTGATTGTGTACACCTCAGATATCAGACTGATCAACTGAATGAATGAATGAATACATTTATATATAAATAATGGTCAGAACAATGTATTAATTAGTTACTGTCAGACAATGCACCCCCATACACCCCTACACACACACACACACACACACACACACACACACACACACACACACACACACACACACACAAAGTATGCTTATCAATTACAACTAGTATTAAATCAGTTTACCTCAGATGTCTGACTGTAATCAAATAAATGAATGAGTGAATGAATGAAAAAAAATAATGATCACAATAAAGCATTTCAAATCTTTGCAGTCAGACACATAAAATGCCAGTCATTGCAACCCTTCCTCGTACACGTATATACACACACACACACACACACACACACACACACATTCTTACAGGGCATTAACTGTATAAAAGAAGAATACATGTTATCCTGCATGCTGATTGGCAATGGCACTATTGAGCAAAGGAACCTAGTCAAACAGTGTCCTCATACAGCATAGTACATTATAGTATTTGATATAAAAAAGTATTTCATCAGAAAAAATACAGGTTCCACAATCTCAAAGTGCCTTAGGCCTGAGTGATCTAAGGCACCCCTGACAAGTGGAAATGTCTGAGTGTTGCACTGACTTGCAGCCCAACCAGCCCCAGTGAAGTGCCATTTCTGCCCCACAGAAGTGACTATATTTATGGTATAAGGCATAATCACTTTATTCTCTATCAAGGAGCTTGTAAAAAGACTGGACTGCTTAGAAAACATTCCAGCTAAGTAAGTTGACATTTTTTCTTCAAAAGACAAAACTTGTCACAGTTCTGCATGCACAAAGTTACAAATCCTGAAAATGGAAAAGTCAGTTATTTTAAGAAAGACATGCAAATAAAAAAATTCACAACAGCTATTTATTGAGTAAGGTTGCATCTCAGCAATCCAGCACAAGCCACCCTTGGGGTCAGGGAAGAGATATGAGAATATCCAGCCAATAACATATAGATAACAAGGAATGATCACATACACTACCATCCACCCAACAAGCTGAGGGTACTTGTTGATATTGGGATAAGTACTAGAAAAAACTGTACACTTTGTTCAGTGTGGAACTATTGGCCCCTTTGTACAAACAGAAGTCCAAGAAGAAATAAAGCAATTACAGAGTACTCAATTAATTAGTCCTTTTTCTGCCTCAAGAATGGTTGTGAATATAATTCTGGAGACCAGACTGGTGGATTCCCTAAATACAGTATATTTAGCAGATGTGCAACAGTGTGAATTTCTAGAGGGAATGTTTTGCCCAACTCTCTTAATCCTATGCTATCAATGATCCATTCCCACTGTTGCTAGGAAGAATCCAGTAGACATACTGTATCTAGATTTCATTATAGATTAGGGCAGTTTGATCACAAAATACTGATGCTGAGGTGCCTCCTGTGCTGAGTCTGCATGTCCTCCCTGTGGTTGCATGGGTTTCCGCTGGGTGCTCCAGTTTCTACCCACATCCCAAAGACATGCTGTAGGTGGATTAGACACTCTAAATTGACCCTATGTGTGAGTTTGTGCATGTGTGTGCCTTCTGTGAAAGGTTGGGCGCCAGGCTGGCAACTCAACACCATAAAACTCCACTGCCAATCATTCTGCGGACCATTGACCGTGCGTGCGTGTGTGTGTGTGTGTGTGTGTACTTTGTAAAAATGAGAGTGTTTTTATTTTTTACCTTCTTACTCACCAGTCATAGTCAAAGTTTAATTTGAATAAAGCACAAATATTTTGCTTCTACTTTACTTTACCTCATCAATCTTTTTTTAATGTGTTACAGAATGTCAGTACTCCACAGTCCTACTAGATGTGGAAGGAGTTGTGAAGATTACACGTTAAGTAGTTGTTCAGATTTTTGGCCAGAAAATTAATGAAGAATAACTTTTCCTGAAAAAGGCACCATTGAAATGTTGCCAATGCCTAGTTGCACACAGCACAATTTGTTTGCAGTGGCAAGCACTGTTCCCATAGTTACAAACTGGATACTATTGGCATTACTTTATATTCTCACTCCAGCTATTTAATCAACAAAAAAGGGTCTGTTGCCATGGATATGAACTTTTGCATTATCTACATTACCAGCTTGGTTAGTATGGGCATCCTGAGGCAATGTAGAAATTGCCTCATGTTTACTGACAACCAGTTAATTCTTAAACAGACTGATGCAATATATGAGAGATATATTTTACACAATATCACTGGAGGCAATGTTCTCACACAAAAGTACTCCTAATGTCAACAAGGTTGTCAGTAGTACACATTCTATACCCATCACACACAATTCAAAGCAGACACATAGACCCACCAACCAGATGTGAAACCAAACTGGATGTGGTCCTCACTAACATGGGAGAGTGCCGCACACCCCCCTAGTCTAATGTATTCTCTGGTAAGGTCAGACCACAAAATGGTCTCCTCTGAAGTAAAAATAAAATGTAAAAGCTCAGCTAGCCCAGGAATATTCAGGAACTACTCTAAGGCTAACTTCCAATTATTAAGTGATAGCCTGGCAAAATTTCAAGCCTCCATAAACCCTGAGAACACTGCTGCTACATGGGACTGTTCACATAAACCTTGTGCAAACATGTTAATAGCTGCATAGAGGCAGCTGTACCCAGCATGAAGTATAGAACTGACTCAAAAAACAAGACATCCTGGTGGAATCACACATCAGTAGGCTGTATAACAGAAGGAAGAAAGGCACGGCAAAATTAGGAGGTAAAGCACCAAGCAGGATAAAAGCATTCTCATCAAACTAAATAGACAACTCAGAGGACAAATAACATCTACTAAAGCCAAATGTGAGGTAAAAGTGGCTTCCGAGGCCAAGGACAGCAACAAGGCATTCATTATACTATGTCTACAACCTCAAAGGCAATACACAACTGGCTGACAAATTCAGCTCCAACTTTACCCCTCTCTCCCCCTCAATCTTCCCTCAGGAAATACCATCACATATAACTCCCCCTGCCATCACTAGGGAACAGGTCTTTAATGCTCTCTAAGGCCAAGATCATTGCATCAATGGGCCCAGGTGAACCAAAAAATAACCAGCAGATAGTGGAAGCCATAAAATATATATTAATTCACTTGAGTCAAGACATCAATATACAATTACAAACTGGTTTCAGCTTAAAATTCTCTAAGTCTTCATCAAAGATACAATAAAATATCACACATTTATATAATGTGTCACTAGCCCATAAACCAATTACAGCTGTTCATTTAATCCTGGGGCAAAAAGCCCTGCCAGCTTAATGATCCATTTTCTCACTTTGGCATTCAGTAACTCATGCCATCCAGATTTATTGTATTTCATACCCAAAATGTTATCAATAATCATAAAATGGAAAGAGGCTGTTTGGTAGACATCAGTATGTTTGTAAAGAGCATTTGTATGTTTCTTATTTTTAATTTCACTGAGATGTTCTGAAATTCTATAATTAGACACTCTAGATGTTTGGCCCACATAAAAAGCTGAGCACTGACAAGTGGCCAAATATATAACCCAGTCTGAGCTGCAGTTCGCAAAGAAGGAAATGTCATAAAATATACTAGTATTTTTACTAGTGAATTTATTAGTTTTTAATATTCTTCTACAATGTGTACAATGACCACATGGGTGACATCATATAACAATTTGTCCCTGAATGGTACTCTGCAATTTTTCTTTAGGTTTATATCCTCCTTGTTTATAATGGTTAAAGATGGTCACCAAGTTACTGCCATTCCTAATGGAAAATAGGCAATCTGCTCCCAATAATTCCGAGAGCCTATTATATGCCTTAAGGATGTTCCAATTGCATTGTACACTATCAATAAGTGCCCCAACATTTCTACCATAAGTAGTCACTAATCTAGGATAAGCTGTAGTTCTACCCTGTTTGTCATGATATTGTAGGAGTGCTGCCCTGTACATAATATTGACAGCATTCCTGGCCTGCATAAGTCCTGGTTTATAGCCCCTCTCCCTGAATCTCTTGTTCAAGTCATCCCTGTAATGCAAATAGGTGTCGTCCTGTGAGCATATTCGTTTCACCCTCATATATTGCGATTTGGGAATGTTTCTGCATATATGGGGGGGATGAAAGCTGGAGGCATGGAAAAGGGAATTATACTCGGGGAATTTACGGTAGACTTCTATTGTCAGAGTATTATCTGAAGCCCTGCTTACCATTACATCCAATAAAGTGATGTTATTTTTATGGTAGTTCACCGTAAATTCAATTCCCAATTTGTTTTCATTTAAATGTTCCACAAACTCCATCAGATGTTCCTCATCCGATCTCCATACCATCCAGCATTGAACAATCATATATAATCTGCTCTTCTATATATGCCATATATATATATATATATATATATATATATATATATATATATATATATATATATAGATAGATATATATATATATATATATATATATATATATATGCATATATAGGAGCAAATGATGCCCCCATAGCTGTACCCTTGATTTGTAGATAGCAAATATTGTGATAGAAAAAGACATTCTTTATTAATACATGCTCAGTCAGGCACAAAAGCAGTGTATTGAAACCTAGTGGATACAATTCAGACCTGTATAACCAATATTCTAATGCCTGGATACCAGCCCAATGAGGAAAATTAGTGTAAAGGGATTTTACATCCAGGGTACAGAGTATCCAATCCTCCTCTTTCTGCATCTCAGGGATGACCTGCAAGAATTCAGTTGTGTCTTTCAGATGAACTCTCACCCATTTTAGTAAAGGTTTCAAATAGTCAAATACTGGGAGAGGGGCTCAGTCATAGAACCTCTACCGGACACTATTAGTCAGCCAGGAGGGTTATGCAGGTACTTATGTATTTTAGGTAGAAAGTATATGTACTGATTATTAGGATCCAGAATAGTGAGTTGTTTTTTGACATTATTGGTGATAATTCCTTCTTCCACAGCCAATGATAAAAAAATCATCTATTTGTTTTTGAAATTGTTTGGTAGGGTTATATGTCAGTCGCACATAATATCTATTATCAGCAAGCTGAATTTTGGCCTCCTTATCATACTGCTCCCAGATTTGCACCACCAAAGCTCCACCTTTATCCGCTCTCAAGATCACTATTTCGTGATTGTCAGCTAACTTAGAAATAATATTAATCTCCTGTGTAGTCACATTGCTTGCTTTGATATTGCTTTGCTTTGGCTATTCCTAGAGTTAAAGTGGAGGTCCCTAAGTGTAGAGTTTTGAAATGCTTGTACACATGGGTGCATTGGAGGTGAAAATGTAGATCTGCGATATCTAAACTGATCATGAGCATCACTATGACCTTTATCATGAAAGAACAGTTTTAAATTAAGTGTCCTACAGAACTCCACCACATCTTTGACAAAATAATCTTCAGAGACAAAACCACCAGGTATATATGAAAGAGCTTTATTCAAGATACTTATTTCCAAGGAGGAGAGAGGGTAGGATGAAATATTCAGTACATTTTCTACTAATGTTTCTGTACAAACTTCCGTAATAGTCCCTCCATATTCACTACGTTTTCTATGTTTTCTACCCCCCCTCCTCCTTTTTGGTTTAAATCTTCCAAATTACTGGAATTCCTCCTCTGTGCTGGTGAGCCTGTGGATACCATAGTTTCAGCCTCATATCCAGAAGAGGAATCATCCTCAGATGTATCAGATGCTTTTTTAAGTATTGATCTAGTTTGTTTTCTTTTTACCGGGTTCCTGTATGATTGTGAGAACCTACCATGCTTACCACTGTCCCTAGTGTAAGGGTCCCCCTGTTCATAGTCTGTTACATCCCTAAGGAATTTTTTCTTTTTTCTTTCTTTGAGTTGTGTTTCCAAATTAGTCAATTCAGTGCTTAGTTTCTTAAGACATAAAGAATAAGTGGGCTATCCCTCAAATTCCTTAGCTTGTTCGCTTAACTTAGTAATAGCAACAATTTCTGCATCTATAGTTCTGTCATAAAAGCCTATCAGTATCTCCACAAATTGCATTGTAGTTTTTTGCTGTGCCTCCCTCTATTGCTGAAGTAGTCCCTGGTCAGGATTGCTCACCATTGGTTGGGTTCTGACTCGCAAGCCTCTAGGTGCTACCCCTTTAACTGTATAGGCCTTGAACAGTTTATAATTCCATACATTGTTCCTAAGGGAATGCATAAGTTTAGTTAGAGTGGAAAACAAAGCTTCACATGTATCACTCCTATTGACCGGTGTGGCCCCATTCTCTAAAGTGGAATCCATCCCAGTACCAAAATTGCCAGGTCCTCATGATCGGAGGATAGTCCCTTTATCAAATTTGAAATATCCATAATGAGTGAGCATCAAATGAAATATATATATGTGATCCCAGATCTGTACTTGCCAGGACAATATCAGCCTAGGCTTTCCACTTGGATCAAATCCTATATTTCTTAGGAATCATAAATCATCCATAAAGATATATACCAACAATTCCTAGATAGCCCTGCTGAGTCCCACTTTCTCTGTACCAGTGTTGAGTCCACTATGACTCACGTCCAAGTAATCAAACCATGTAATCCTTCCATTCAGAACGGACATCAACCCCCTCCCCCCCGCATTCAAATATGATGCAAAAATAATAATTTATTAAACTTAGCAGTAGACGGTACATGGAGAACCTAGGTATAGAGCCAAACCAGTCACGTGAATATTTGTATTAATCCTATGTGGGTAAACTGATAGCCAATAAATAAACCAGCTCCAATAAAGACTAATTAGTCTCTAGGGATTATTATGGTAATATATTCAAGATTTCTGTATATGGATCCCAGCATCCACAAAACTACAAAAAATTAGAGAATAGTATAAACACTTAACTCATATGGAGCCCGCTGACCAGGAATACATTGAGGTGCCTAGCCATATATCTTAGCATGCATTGATAGTTAGATAATTCATCCGATATTAATATGAATTATAATCCTGCTCTTGCAATACATGTAAAACGATTTTCCACCTGTTATTTAAATATATTGAGATGCCTAATAGCAAGGTATAAGTTACCTGTCTGGGCTAACAGCCAATCAACATATAGTCCTCATATGTATTAATTTCCAATCATTAAGACATTCAAAATATTTAAACATTTCAATCATTTCTTGCCAATGGGCCCAGACAATATCCCAGGGTGTCTTCTAAACAGCATGAAACATGACCTACCAGGCAATATGGAATGTGTTGTTTAACTGTAGCCTCCAAACAGGCTTTATGCCTCATAAATGAAGAACAGCAAAAGTCATCGCTCTGCACAAAGGTGGGCCATCTACAGACCTATAAGCCTCACTAATCTCATATGCAAAACCTACTCAGCCTGGTGAACTTCTTTGAGAAAGTTATTAAAGCAATGCATGTGGGCAAAATGATTCATACTGTATACCTTGACCTGGCCAATGCATTTGACATAATACAGCAGTTGAGCATTCTTGACAAACTCAGGAGGTTATGTACAAACCCTTATGTCACCCTGTGAAGACTGGTAGAGATGGGTGAAGGCTGCCAGTCTGGCCACATAGAATTGTGCAGATAATTCTGTCATTTGTAAATACTGTGAAGTGTTGAACTTAAAATAATGTGGCAACATTGCCCTATGCTGTAAAGAAAGCTAAGTCAAGCATTTCTTGTTGGTCCTTTGAAATTAAAATTATTTCATCACTGCCTTTGATGTTTTACAAGTCGGCTCCTGTCCGGCTAGATGAAGGCTTCCTGCCTATTATTTTAAGGCTAAAGTTAATGACCAGAATTTACATATGGAATGTCCTTTATTGCTCTAAGTGCAAAAGAATGTAAATGCAGTTTCTGCCAGCCTGGGAACTCCACGAAATGTAAAAAGATAATGTACTGTTTCAGCAGAGCTGCAGTTTCAATTTAAACAGTGAAAACCAGAGATAATTAAGCATTTTTTGTCTGACTATCCTACTCACAGCACTGCCTTATGCTCTATATAAGTTATTTTAGAAGTGTGTTTTCTTGTAGCAATAGCTAGGAATTAGAAAGTTTAGACTACGTGGCTTTCTGTGATGTCAGAACTGTACTACTGATTTATTTTAAGTATTTCTGTGTGATCTCTGAATGAACTCTCTTGCCTAACACTGTGTAGTAGAAAGTATTGTCTTGTGGTTTTAATTATTTATTATTAAGAGTACATTGCATATGTATAAGGATCCTGTACCAGGTCACTTTAATAAGCCTTGAGACTGTTTAGTCACAGCTACCAACTGGATATTAATATTACACAGTAATAATTGGACACCCTTTTGAGGGCCTTTGGGTAGCTGATGATATGAGCTGGATGGTGGCAGCCAGTATACCATATAGTCTGGGTAAAAAGGGGGCACAGCTGGAGAACCTGTGCCAGCCTTCCCCAGAAGTGTCTTTGTGGTTGTGTAAACTCTTATGTCAAAGTGTGTGTGTGTGTCAGCTACTTGGGCAGGGACACGAAGCACTGGTTGGACAGAGAGGGTGCTGGAGATTTTATCTTGCCCAGCTAGGCTGAGATCTGGACCCTACAGCTGTGCCACTGAGGAGTTTTACTGGGGACCTGGGGAGCAAGGGAGTGACCAGCCCTGGACTGACTGTGATCTCTGTGTCCCCTTAAGGGAACTTGCACTTTACTGTGTATATTTATTATCCTTTCCTCTCATATGAGACACCCTCTCTGGTGTTAGTGGTGAGGATTGAGGCTCCTTGATTAGTGGGTCAGGACACAGGCATCACACACCCGATGTATAGTTAGCTGGCTCACAAAAAGGACCCAGGAAGTTAGAATTGAGGATTCCACCTCTACAAGTTGAGTCCCTTAGGGATCAGTCTAGGGACTGCTCCTTTTTGGCAGCTACTTCTCTGAAATCAAGACCAATGTCAATAACCTCTGGCTGACTAAATTTGCAGATGACTGCAAATTAGGACCCATCATCGAATCCTCCACCAATGCAAATGTTCTCCAGGAACTGTTGACACACCCAAATATCTGGTGTCAGAGCTATGGACTAAAACTAAATGAGAAGAAATGCAAAATAGTATCCTTTGGAAGTCATCCAAACAACCCTGGTAATTATCATATTGACAGGATACACCTAAGAGTTAACCCAGTAGACAGGGACTTGGGGACACACATAGACAGTAATCTAGTAGTCAGGAAATCATTCTACGTTGTGCAACATATAAACAAAGGTATGGCATCTGGGACCAAGGAAGTCATTGTTCCACTGTATTCAGCATTCATCAGACCTATCGTTGAGTACAATGGCCCCTTTGGTATGCATCTAACCAGGCATATTCTAAATTGGAATGTCCACAGAGATTATTCACTAACCACCTCAAGGCCCTATCCCTGTATTCTGTCTCCTGCATGCTATTCAAGGAAGATCCATGACTGGCATGCAAGACATTATCAGAACCCACTTTGAAGGACCTCCTGCATATCCACAAAACAAACAGCACAATAATTACCCATTCTAAAGCCTGTGATATAAATAGGACCTGCTGGACAGACAGGTATGTATCCCAGAGACTATCCCTTCTTTGGAAGTGGCTCCCCCATTCATGAGAAGCAGAGTTCTTCCCTAGCTCAATTCAAGAAGAATTGGGAAATTCATCCCTGGTTTGGCACCTATGTCTCTAATGGACACAGACAGCCTGCCAATGGTTAATTTCCCAGACCCCTGCTTACCAGTGTTTCATCTCCTAAGACCCTCCTTACATTTATCAGGGGTACTAAAACTTGTCAGAGATTTGGGATGCATGGCTAGGCTTGGAAAGGCCCTTGTCATTAGCCTAATAAACACATATGAACCTTTGAACCTATAACATGAATTTGAATGTAAAAAGCATAAAGTAATGCACTTTTGAAGAGGAATGAAATAATGGCTTATGATTTATATACTAAGATGAACACCTCTGTTTTGTTAAAAAAAATCTTACTGTTATAATACTTTATAAGAAGAAGAATTATATAATGCAACTAAGACAGCAGTCAGAAGGACAACTGAGACAATGGTGAGATGCATAACTTATCCAGGGCTGTGGACTATAAGGGTGCAGCAGTCACTCACCCACTAACTTTTGCACTAAAGGGGTCCCATCTAGGTGCATTATAAAAATGACATTTGTCAGAGGGTGGAAATAGAGTAATAGAAAGATGGTTAGGAAACTGAGGCCATGATATACAAGGTAAGACTTAAGAGTAGTAAAACTGCACAGTAGAGGGGAAAAGTAAAATGAAAAGTCTGAATTGGATGGACGGCATAATCAAGAAGCAGATTGTTGATACAGTAATAAAAAGCAAGAATGGGGAGATGAGGGGAGGATTTTAGATGTGTAAACTTGGGAATGTCACAGCGAAATACTACTTTAAAAACAGTATGTTAGGGCTTTAGAATGGCTGAGCATGAAATAGGTCACCAGTTGATCAGTGCATTATCAGACAAATAAATAGAGATAAATTAAATAAATGCTTTGACAGGGGGAATGATAAAGCTTTATAAGCTATATAACTGATTAATAGTTCCTAGGCAGGCGAAGGACAGGAGTGGAGAAGTGAAATTATGCAAAGCTTGCTGCTACAATGAGGTAGACTGAGAGGAAATGATGTCCTCTTCCATCTCTGTGTACAAATGACTATATGAGAAAGGAGGTCAGAAAGGTATAGAAAATTCACTCTCTAATATTCTATGCTTGCAGTGAGTTAGGATTACAGGATGTAGAATGATAATGTACAGTTCTTTCATTCATTCTTTCTTTCAGTAAAGCTAGACCCAATTTTGGCACTCATTAGACTCAATAGGCAGAAGGCATAGATACTCATCCTAAACAGGTGCAATATATGAGTGTATGCGTGGATAGGTGCATGCACACACACACACACACACACACACACACACACACACACACACACACACACACACACACACACACACACACACACACACTTTCACATGGTATCTACATCTACTGGCAATTATGAGATCATCATTTCACCTAAAGCATGCTGCTGGAAAAATAAAAAGAACTGTGAACAAAATTTATCAGCAGACAAACTGATTACACAACATGTATACACCAACTCAGATAAATAAGCTTGAAAATAACACTTTTATCAGTGGAACAGAATTGCTGGAGTCAGAAAAGGCTCTTCATTCCATTGTTATTAACATGTGATCTCCCAAACCTTTTGTATCAGAGGCACATAGGATATATGCAAATGATCCTTATGAACATCAGGTGTTTCAGCTAATTGGCAATTCTGAATGGCCATTACTTGTTTCATCATTTCAGTGGACAACTTCAGGCCAATAAAGCCAAACCCCACTAGCTGTGGATATGCATATTTTGGCCTTGTTATGACCTCATTGGCACAGCACAAGCAGAGTGTTTGACTAAGCATTAGAAACACAGGGCTGTTATACCCAGCTGATTTCCATTATCATTAGGGTCACTGCAAAAATATCCCAAACAACAAATTAAAACAATGAGTGAGAAGGTCACTGAAAAACCAATCAGTAAAAACAAAATGAAAACTCCAGCAAAGCAAGAACTTCCAATAAGTAACCTCACAAACCTCTTGTATCAGAGGCACATGGGATATATGCAAATGATCCTTATGAACATCAGGTGTTTCAGCTAATTGCCAATTCTGAAAGCCCATTACTTGTTTCATCATTTTAAGGGACAATTTCAGGCCAATAAAGCCAAACCCCACTAGCTGTGGATATGCATATTTTGGCCTTGTTATGACCGCATTGGCACAGCACAAGCAAAGTGTTTGACTAAGCATTAGAAACACAGGGCTGTTATACCCAGCTGATGTCCATTATCATTAGGGTCACTGCAAAAATATCCCAAACAACAAACTAAAACAATGAGTGAGAAGGTCACTGAAAAACCAATCAATAAAAACAAAATGAAAACTCCAGCAAAGTTAGCTGAAACACCTGATATTCATAAGGATCATTTGCATATATACCATGTGCCTCTGATAAAAGAGGTTTGGGAGGTCACTTATTGGAAGTTCTAGCTTTGCTGGAGTTTTCATTTTGTTTTTACTGATTGGTTTTTCAGTGACCTTCTCACTCATTGTTTTAGTTTATTGTTATTAATATAAATATTATTTCTTGTCTTCCCTTGTTTTACAATACATTTCCTCTATATTACTTAATAGTTCACTGATAAAAGGCATCAGCTGACAACCACAAGACACAAAGAAAACTGAACAACATTAAAATAAATAGTGCAAAATACCTTCTAATAATTTTACTATAAACTCATGAAAAATCTAATACAAGACATATTTATACATCATGGAGTTCTGAGTTGAATGAACAAACATCAAGCAAATATCTTTAGTGTTTCTAACATACATTCACCAAAACTGAGTATAAAACTTCAATTCAAGGACAGTTTGTTCAAATTATATTTTCAAACTAAAACAACAGTTTGAAACAGAATTGGAATTATGTGCTTCTTTGAGGCAACTCCTCACAACTCTGATGAAAGGTGTATCTCCCTACACTTATATAACCCATGCAAGGATTACTGCTTTTCAGAGAAAAATCATTTGCCCTCCAGCTACATCCATTAACAAAAATATAGTTTTAAATGACTGTATATTATTCCACAGATAGTTACTACACAGCATACTGCCTCTTCACCAAAAGTCCACTGATCATATATTTTTATTACATAGGAAAAATGTCCTTACTACCAGGCAAGAATCTGCATGGCAAAAGGCACCAACCTGACTGAAGCAGTGAAACTGATTGTTTCCATAACAGTTATAAAAATGTTAATCTTTACATTCACTACACTAAGTTATGCCATTAATGAGTAATGCAGGACTTGTCACATGTGTTAGGACAACAGATGGGATGGGATGGAAAATAATATCTTCTCAGGTGTGAAAAAAAAACTTATCCTGAATTTATTTGTCTGTGCTAAGATAATGAAAAGGCTAGAATTTACTAACTTTGAGGAGTTAATAAGACCAAAGGACTATCTCTAATACTACTACCCTATTGTCCAGTGCAGTGGTACTGCAGTGGGGATCACACTACACATTTTTGCTGCCTAAGACAAAGTCTCAAGTCTATATTATACCATAAAACACTGAGCACTTTCGTCTCACAAATGAGACTTCATCAGCATAATTACAAACACCAAGGCATTATATAGTATCTAAACAATTTTTCATTGGCTGTAGTTGAATCAATTGAACCTGTTCTTTTCATATTTTATGTTAAAGAACCCAGGTATATGAGACAGTTAGTGCATAGAAAACTTAACTCTTATTATAAACAGGGCACACACATAATTTGTGTATATGCATATGTACCAAGCAACATTATAACTGTAAATAATGGTAGAATAACCTATAATTTAGTAGCTTTTGTACTTAACTTAGGAGCAATAGACACATTTTACAGAATTCAATAAAATACGTGTAGGCTCCATGTGCAGCCTACATGGAATGTATCCATGTACACAGGCATGGTTCCTCCTCAGCAGTGTGCCATACATATTAATCATGGCACACTGCAGAGGGAGATTACAGTAACACAGATACTGAATCCATACAGCAACAATGTTGTTGAGGCTGTCACGTACTTGTGTACTGTCCAGAAACATTCTGGACAGTTGGTAAGCACAGCACAATACTGCCTGGACCGAAAGGTGAACAACAGATTGTACTACATGAAACTGTAATTTAATGTTTTTTTTTACATTTATGTGATGTTTGCACAATAAACACTGAAGATAATCTAATATGCTGTGAGCACAAATTCCACTGGAGTCGCTCGTATAAAAACACAATTTTATTCCACATAAAATAACCTCTGGTTAAGCGCTTTCATCCATATATCAATGGACTTCATCAGAACATGAGTATAATACAATTAGATCCTTAAATATCCACATTTTTTGGCACCAACAATTCCTAATAAGCTAAAACCCTATGCTTTTAAAGGTATACACACTAAAACCAAAACCAAGAATATGTTAGAATGGTACAATACATTAATCAGCTTTCCCAATCCATACATACTATATATAATAATATAATTAATTATAATAATAAAAAAAACATTAGTTTAAATCATTTTTCATTTAAAATGTATATGGAATTCATAATACATTACTCTGTTGTGTCAAAAATACACGTCATAATCACCATATGTATCATTAAACTGTTAAAAAGTTGTTGGTACATAATTATAAAACACAGTGGTGTAAAAGCCTAAATCTTGAGTTGTAAAATAGGCTTGATAGTTATATAATCATTCAAAAAGAAGAATTTATGATCACCTCTATTGCATAAGATGGAAAGATAAAAACAATACCTTATACAGACATATAGATAGGCATGGGGACTTACATACATTTAAATTTGCCATAGTGGAACAAGTGACTTTGGGAGTACGTGGAGGTAACAGTAAGGCAATTTAAGGGCAGAGAGAAGTCAAATGGCAGCTGTTAACTGATGCATCTAGTGAGCCGGGTTTGAACGATTATAAAACTATCAAACCTATTTTACAACTCAAGATTTAGGCTTTTATACCACTGTCCCAACAACCAGCTGAAAACACTCCAGCTTTATTATTCACACTCAATATTCCAATGACTAAGCGCTTTCGCCAATAGTTTGGCTTCATCAGAGTCATTGGATAATACAAAACTAACCAGTTAAATAGAAACACCAATTAATATATTAACCAATCCTAAAGGTAAAATTTAAATATCATTAAATATGTAAGTACAAAACCTGTGCTAAAATGATACCTAAAACAATTATTGTGCTGTCATTCCATAAATATATTAAATAACATATTTAAAAATCACATCTTGTTCAACTACATATTGATAAAATAAAATTCATGATGTAGGTTACTTAAAGTAAAATAGTACAAATCCCATAAGAAATTCTATAAAGAATTATGTACATTATTACTGAACAACCTTGTTAAACAACATTAGCCCTTTGTTTCAATACTGGGATAAATGAGGTACCCTAATTTAAACCTGGTGGATATGTGGCATTAAGCCTAAACTGCCACCTGAGTTCTTTGGTTTCCACCAAGAGTTTGTCATCACTTCCCTTCTCAATTGATGGAACATGGTCTATTACAAAGAAAATACATTTCTTAAAGTTACGACAGACTTTACTATGTCCAAACAATGCGTTGTGTGTGTTTCTGGTATTTATAGCTCTCAGATGTTCTCCAATACTGTCTTTAAGTCTCCGAATTGTTTTGCCCACATAGAAGGCATGACAGCTGACACACGTTGCTACATATACCAGCATAGTTGTGGTACAGTTGCATTTTCCTGAGTATGAAAGGGCATATTCATATCCTTGTATTACTACATATGGACCATCATTGATGTAACAACAGTATCTACAAGCCCCACATTTGTACATAAGTGACATGTGCCATCTAAAGGTGTCCCCTTCTGATATGTTCTTGACATTCTTCCCTCTGCTGTAAACTACCTTGGGGTGACACCCCAACTTTTCTTTAGTACTGTCATCCAAACATACCTGCCATGTCCTGTTTATCACCGCTATAGGAATTGTACTTCAAAATGAATACATCAGAACTTGCTTTTTGATTTAATGTTTCTACATTGACACTCGATGTCAATATAGGTGAAAAAGAAGTAGGTCTTCTACCTATAACTTCATGTCTCGTGTTTAATAATAGTCTTAAAGGGTAACCTCTTTCTAAAAACATTCCTACCAAGAAATACATTTCTTTAAGGAATGTTTCATTGTCACTAACAAGCCTTGACAGTCTCACCGTTTGTCCCTTACCTGTGCTTTTTCTCTGATGGTAGGGTTGGCAACTGTCAAAGTGTAGTAATGAGTTTGAGTAGGTCTTCTTCCTAAAAATTCTACTCTTCAAACTCGTATCTGTTTTTTCCAGGTGGATGTCAAGAAAATCAATTTCAGATGCATGCCAGGTATGTGCAAATTTAAAAAATGTGGTAGTATTATTCAAGTAGTCTAAAAAATTCTTTAGCTCATGGTCCTCACCTTTCCACAGAATTAAAATGTCATCCAAAAATCAATTGTATGATAAGATTTTGTCCATAAATTCAGAGGGAAAAATAAACATTCTTTCCCAGTGTAGTAAGACCAAATTTGCATAAATAGGTGCATGTCTAGCGCCCATGGCAACACCTGTAACCTGGTGGAACAGTTCACTTTCAAAACTTAGGTAGTTGTTCCTAAGAATCATTTCCATAAGTTCTACTAATACATTTATTTTGGTCTTATCTATCTTACCACTCTTAAGTAGTGATTCCCTAAAATACTTTAGTCCTTCTTCATGGGGGATGACTGTAAATAAGTTTACCATGTCAATGGTAAGGAAGGTGTATTGGGTCTGCATGTCTATTTGTTTAAGACGCTCTAAACAGTGCTATGAGTCTCTTAATATGTGTTCAGCTTCTTTCACTACTTGTTGGGTTCCCTTGTCCACAAATGCTGCCAGGGGTTCTGTATTGGACCCCTTGGCTGCCACTATTGGTCTAAATGGTGGATTGTTAATATTTTTGTGGATCTTCAGGATCCCAAAAATGACTGTGGTAATACGATGACTTACACTCTAATATTTAATTTCATTTACATCCAATGCCCCTTGGTATAAGTCATCTGATAGATACAAGTCCACTCTGGTGTAAGCCCTATTCATTTCATTCCTTGACACCCTATTGTATGTTGTAGTGTCATTAAGGATGTCATGCATTTTGGATAAATAATCAATATGGCTCATAATAACAATGCCTCCACCCTTGTCCGGCTTCATAAATCTCAATTCCTTGTTGTTAGCCAGATTAATCAGGGTGAATCTTTCCTCTTAGCTTAAATTGTTAGTGTTCACAAAATGTTTTTTACTTTGGATTACCCTTCTAAATTCTATTTCACACATCCTTTTAAACATGTTCACTTCCTTATGATATGGGGGCATAAACAAACTTTTTCTTTTCAGTACATCAGTGGTGTTCTGAATTACATTATTCTGATCATTGGAAAAAAAGTCTTAAGTTTATTTGTCTTGTATATAGTTTAAGACTAATGAGAGCATCCGCTACATCCAAGATAAACAACGGCAAAAATGTAAATCCCTTACTAAATAACTTAAAATGTACATCGTGTATATCTAAGTTGCTGAAATTATAAATGCAAAAACCATGGTTCCTCAAAATGTCACACATCATGTCATCAGGGTGTTCAGGTAAACTAACCAGGCCAAGGTTGTCAATACCCACATCCAAGTCTCCGTCAAGCCCTTCAGAAAACAAGTCAAAATCATAAGCATCATTTAGTATCTGTTGTACCTTTAGAAGGCACAAGGCATTTATGTACAAATGTGGGGCTTGTAGATACTGTCATTACATCAATGACGGTCCATATGTAGTAATACAAGGATATGAATATGCCCTTTCATACTCAGGAAAATGCAGCTGTAACACAACTATGCTGGTATATGTAGCAACGTGTGTCAGCTGTCATGCCTTCTATGTGGGAAAAACAATTCGTAGACTTAAAGACAGAATTGGAGAACATCTGAGAGCTATAAAAACCAGAAACACACACAACGCATTGTTTGGACATAGTAAAGTCTGTTGTAACTTTAAGAAATGTATTTTCTTTGTAATAGACCATGTTCCATCAAGTGAGAGGGGAAGTGATGACAAACTCTTGGTGGAAACCAAAGAACTCAGCTGGCAGTTTAGGCTTAATGCCACATATCCACCAGGTTTAAATGAGGGTACCTCATTTATCCCAGTATTGAAACAAAGGGCTAATGTTGTTTAACAAGGCTGTTCAGTAATAATGTACATAATTCTTTATAGAATTTCTTATGGGATTTGTACTATTTTACTTTGTTAAGTAACCTGCATCATGAATTTTATGTTATCAATATGTAATTGAACAAGATGTGATTTTTAAATATGTTATTTAATGTATTTATGGAATGACAGCACAATAATTGTTTTAGGTATAATTTTAGCACAAGTTTTGTACTTACATATTTAATGATATTTAAATTTTACCTTTAGGATTGGTTAATATATTAATTGATACTTCTATTTAAATGGCTAGATTTGTATTATTCAATGACTCTGATGAAGCCAAACTATTGGCGAAAGCGCTTAGTCATTGGAATATTGAGTGTGAAGAATAAAGCCAGAGTGTTTTCAGCTGGTTGTTGGGATTGTTTGTTTTTTTTTTTTTTAGTTTTACCCTGGTTGGGTTATTGTTTGTTTTCTTTAAGTTGTTTATATCCCACACCTGTTGATACACTTCTGCCTACTGCCTTTATTAGATTTTATTTATGGAGGCAGCTATCTTGGAACTGACGACCTCGGTTCAGAGGTTGATTGCACTATTGATGAGAGAAGAAACAGGTGGGTGTACAGTACTCACACTGACAAGTAAGCAGGCTGAATTATTCACTTTACATTCACCAGTCCTGGAGGAGACCCACACTGAAAACAAGGGAACTACTTGAGGCATACAGAGAGGAAATGACATCAAGAAATGGCTCTGTGTACTGAAAATCAGCTTTTCAGACACCAACACCAACCCTAGTTTGGAAGACAGACCCACACTGAAAAAACAACTTGATAATTTTGAAAGGATTTGCAAGAAGTTCAGGGCTCTCTGAATGGACAACTTATTTCTTAGCAAATCCTTGGCGCTCAAACAAGTGCCAAAAGGCTTAAGAATTTGGAAACTCCCTTTTGGAGTTGAGAAAGAAACAACCGCTTACAGGGAATTAACGGACTTATTTGATAAAACGGGTCTCGAGATGTTGGACACTCTCATCAGGAACAATCAAAGTAAGTTGTCAATTTTGGAGAAAGAAATCACAGTTTTAAATACAAACATTGTCACTGACCTTGTATTTCCCCAGCACACTGTCAGTTATCAGAAACTGTTAAAGAATTTAGATGATTTTGTTAAAAATAATGCCAGTATAGAACAGAAAAAATTAGCAAGGGATAAAAATGACTTTAGGAACAATTGTGTATATGATGTAGGAAAGCAGGTAACATCTTTGATGTTAACGATAATGTACTGAGTGAACAACAACATAGAAACAACAAAGGTCAAATTGTTAATGCTGAGAACAGTTCAGGTACCAATTACAACAGGTATGACAGTTTTTTAGACCAACAACCTTAGGTGAGGAGGTCGGAATGGTTAAAGAACAAAAGGGAAGGGGGTTCTTGGAACCAGAACAATGGTTATTACCAAAACAGGAACTTTTACAACAGGAGGTACCAAGGGCCGAGGTACAACAGATACTAACTGATGCTTCTGATTTTGACTTGCTTTCTGAAGGGTTTGATGGGGACTTGGATGTGGGTATTGACGGCCTTGACCTGGTTAGTTTACCTGAACACCCTGATGACATGATGTGTGACATTTTGAGGAACCATGGTTTTTGCATTTATAATTTCAGCAACTTAGATATACACGATGTACATTTTAATTTATTTAGTAAGGGATTTACATTTGTGCCATCATTTACCTTGGATGTAGCGGATGTTCTCATTAGTCTTAAACTATATACAAGACAACTAAACTTAAGACTTTTTTTCAATGATCAGAATAATGTAATTCAGAACACCACTGATGTACTGAAAAGAAAAAGTTTGTTTATGCCCCCAAGTCATAAGGAAGTGAACATGTTTGAAAGGATGTGTGAAATAGAATTTAGAAGGGTAATCCAAAGTAAAAAACATGTTGTGAACACTAACAATTTAAGCCAAGAGGAAAGACTCACCCTGATTAATCTGGCTTACAACAAGGAACTGAGATTTATGAAGCCAGACAAGGGTGGAGGCATTGTTATTATGAGCCATATTGATTATGTATCCAAAATGCATGACATCCTTAATGACACTACAGCATACAATAGGGTGTCAAGGGATGAAATGAATAGGGCTTACACCAGAGTGGACTTGTATCCATCAGATGCCTTATACCAAGGGGCACTGGATATAAATGAAATTAAATATTTGAGTGTAAGTTATCCTATTACCCCAGTCATTTTTGGGATCCCGAAGATTCACAAAAATATTGAAAATCCACCATTTAGACCAATAGTGACGGCCAAGTGGTCCAAGACAGAACCCCTGGCAGCATTTGTGGACGTGGGAACCCAACAAGTAGTGAAAAGGCTGAACACATATTAAGAGACTCATGGCACTGTTTAGAGCATCTTAAACAAATAGACATGCAGACCCAATACACCTTATTTACCATTGACGTGGTAAACTTATTTACAGTCATCCCCCATGAAGAAGGACTAAAGTATTTTAGGGAATCACTACTTAAGAGTGGTAAGATAGATAAGACCAAAATAAATGTATTAGCAGAACTTATGGAAATGATTCTTAGGAACAACCACCTACATTTCGAAGGTGAACTGTTCGACCAGGTTACAGGTGTTGCCATGGGCGCTAGATATGCACCTGTACATGCAAATTTGGTCTTACTACACTGGGAAAGAACTTTTATTTTTCCCTCTGAATTTATGGACAAAATCTTATCATACAATCGATTTTTGGATGACATTTTAATTCTATGGAAAGGTGAGGACCATGAGGTAAAGAGTTTTTTAGACTACTTGAATAATACTACCACATTTTTTAAATTTACACATACCTGGCATGCATCTGAAATTGATTTTCTTGATATCCACCTGGAAAAAACAGATATGAGTTTGCAGAGTAGTATTTTTAGGAAGAAGACCTACTCAAACTCATTACTACACTTTGACAGTTGCCACTGCTACCATCAGAGAAAAAGCATAGGTAAGGGAGAAATGGTGAGACTGTCAAGGCTTGTTAGTGACAATGAAACATTCCTTAAAGAAATTTATTTCTATTATTAAACATGAGGTGTGAAGTTATAGGTAGAAGACCTACTTCTTTTTCACCTATATTGACATTGAGTGCCAATGTAGAAACATTAAATCAAAAAGCAAGTTCTGATGTATTCGTTTTGAAGTACAATTCCCTAAGTCCATCTTTGATAGAGGTGATAAACAGGACATGGCAGATATGTTTGGATGACAGTACTAAAGAAAAGTTGGGGTGTCAACCCAAGGTAGTTTACAGCAGAGGAAAGAATGTCAAGAACATACTATAAGGGGACACCTTTAGATGGCACAAGTCACATATGTATAAATGTGGGGCTTGTAGATACTGTCATTACATCAATGACGGTCCATATGTAGTAATACAAGGATAAGAATATGCCCTTTCATGCCCAGGAAAATGCAGCTGTAACACAACTATGCTGGTATATGTAGCAATGTGTGTCAGCTGTCATGCCTTCTATGTGGGCAAAACAATTCGTAGACTTAAAGACAGAACTGGAGAACATCTGAGAGCTATAAAAACCAGAAACACACACAACGCATTGCTTGGACATAGTAAAGTTTGTCGTAGCTTTAAGAAATGTATTTTCTTTGTAATAGATCGTGTTCCATCAAGTGAGAGGGGAGGTGATGACAAACTCTTGGTGGAAACTAAAGAACTCAGGTGGCAGCTTAGGTTTAATGCCACATATCCACCAGGTTTAAATGAGGGTATCTCATTTATCCCAGTATTGAAACAAAGGGCTAATGTTGTTTAAAAAGGTTGTTCAGTAATAATGTACATAATTCTTTATAGAATTTCTTATGGGATTTGTACTATTTTACTTTGTTAAGTAACCTGCATCATGAATTTTATGTTATTAATATGTAGTTGAACAAGATGTGATTTTTAAATATGTTATTTAATGTATTTAAGGAATGACAGCACAATAATTGTTTTAGGTATAATTTTAGCACAAGTTTTGTACTTACATATTTAATGATATTTAAATTTTACCTTTAGGCTTGATTAATATATTAATTGATGTTTCTATTTAAATGGCTAGATTTGTATTATCCAGTGACTCTGATGAAGCCAAACTATTGGTGAAAGCGCTTAGTCGTTGGAATATTGAGTGCGAAGAATAAAGCTGGAGTGTTTTCAGCTGGTTGTTGGGAATGTTTGTTTTTTTTTCTTAGTTTTACTCTGGTTTGGGTTATTGTTTGTTTTCTTTTATACCACTGTGTTTTATAATTATGTACCAACAACTTTTTAACAGTTTAATGATACATATGGTGATTATGACATGTTTTTGTGACACAATAGAGTAATGTATTATGAATTCCATATACATTTTAAATGAAAAATTATTTAAACTATTTTTTTATTATTATAATTATTTATATTATTATATATAGTATGTATGGATTGGGAAAGTTGATTAATGTATTTTACCATTCTAACATATTCTTGGTTATGGTTTTAGTGTGTATACCTTTAAAAGCTTAGGCTTTTAGCTTATTAGGAATTGTTGGCGCCAAAAAATGTGGATATTTAAGGATCTAATTGTATTATGCTCATGTTCTGATGAAGTCCATTGATATATGGATGAAAGCGCTTAACCAGAGGTTATTTTATGTGGAATAAAATTGTGTTTTTATACGAGCGACTCCAGAGGAATTTGTGCTCACAGCGTATTAGATTATCTTCAGTGTTTATGGTTGTTGGTTTAAATGGTTTTTGACTTTTCGATGTTTACACAATGCTTAGTGATGACAAGCTACACTTATACATGTACAGAAGACATCTGGTACATATCTAAAAATAAACATTGGATGCTTACTGTAGGCATCTGCTAGACATCTAAAAATAGAAACCAGATGTATTCAGTTGTTGTCATCCTGCCATGCTTAGCAATGTGCAAACACATGCAGTGAAGCTGCACAATGCTAGCAGGCATCTTAGTAGCATATGAGAAGATATACTACTTCTCTTTACTATGCAAGTGGCTAGGTAGGTTGAGTCATGACCTACAATGTAGTAGGTCCCAGGTTTGAATCCTGAGCAGTCATGCATTTTACATTTATTGCTGTGAAAATGTGTCAGGTGACTGAAACATCAGTTTAATTTAAAATTAAAAAATTGTTACATTTAGAAAAGATGTGCAATGCTAAGCAGCACTTAAATATGGTCAGCATTCTGCTCATATTTGTGTATTGCTAAGCTCCACTTAAACATGGTATGTGTGAGTTTGCATAATGCTAAGCTCCACTTCCATGGTTTGTGTGAGTTCACACAGTGCTAAGTGATGTGGCACTTTTTTGAAAGTTACAGTATGACATGCAAGGGCGGGAATGCAGCCTATTTAAAAGCCAATAGGTGAGAATTTCACAGCATTCTTTGGAGTCTTCTCTTGACTGTTGATAAGCCTCATGCTGTTGGAGAGGGAGTGTGCTTTTGGGTGCACAGGTGGGGTGTGCAGGAGTCCAGAGTTTTTGTTGGACTCCTGGTTAAGAATTATGAACCCTGACTGCTGCAGGGTGACTAACAGGATTCACAGTGTAAGTCTGAAGCCTGAGAATGGTGGGCCAAGGCACTTACCAGTGCTACTGGTATCCCCCACACTGGTGAGTAGAATCACCACTACAACGGCCTGAGGTGCAGAAAGAGGGCAAGGGGAACCTTGGACACCTGGGTCCAAGAAGCTAGGGCTGGGCTAACCCCACAGAAATGTCAGATTTTAAGGAACATTATCAATAACGTTTAAGACAGGATTGTGCTTTGATATGTAATCTTTTCAGTTAAGTGTTCATTATTCCATGTGTCTAAATGCCAGATTTTAGGGAACATTATCGATAAAGTATAAAACAGAATTGTGCTTTGATAAGTACTCTTTTCAATCAAGTGTTCATTAGTCCTCTATTCACTGCATATGTGTTCTAATCCAACAGCAGTCAACTGTTGCATATTAACTAAGAAATAATGCATCAACAAATTTCAGAAATGCATGTAGTGCAGTACCTAGATTACATGTAAGGCTTCAGTTCAGATAATTTTGTCCTGAAATATGCTGTAGATAACACTCAGTAAATGAACAGGGTAGACAGTTAGTTCAACAGATGTCCTACACAGCCATACATATGTGTAACTGCCAGAGATTTCATGTAACATTAAGCATTACCATGTAAAAGGTGATGGTGCTTTGATAACTACTGTTGCCAGCAAAGTACTCATTATTCATGTGGTCACTGAATTTTGTTTCCAATGAGATACCACACAGCTGTGCATGTGTGTAAATGTATGATTTTACACCAAATGTAATAAAAGTCTTAAAGTAGATGGTGTTTTGAGAATTCATTATATTCAAATAAAGTGCACATTAATTCTGTAGTCACTGCTTGTGGGTTCTAATCCCATGCCAGCCAACTGAGAAATTGCCAGCTATCTAGTGAACTTAGTGTACATGGACATACCTCTCAAATGTCATGATTTTGCAGAATGTAATGACTAATGCCTCATATGTTTGGTTCTTGATTAGCAGATACATGTCATTACTTGGAATGCAATTTATTGGCAAATCCATTATCAGAACAATTTGCTACTAATGTCTGAGCACACTATGTAAAACTGTTCCTTGTAGTTGTGCCTCTGTACCAACATGTGTTAGGGCTTGACTCATGCTGTCCCATGCTAACAGACTGAGAGCTATGTACATGCAACATCATCTATACAATAGTTGCAGTCACTGTACTCACAACTAAAACTGTACATATGTAGAAGTATGTAGTCATAGTCTATGTTGTAATATTACCTGCAAAGTTAATAATGATATTTTTTCTCTCTCACATCACCCCTTCTTTTCTTTAATTTATTAATGTAATGTATTATTATTATTTGATATTAATATATTTTGTAACTAGCTCTTATCTTGGCCTTGTGTATAATTTCATATTGCTTTGCTGTTAAAGTACTTTCATTTACTTTATTTATTGTTGTGTTCCTCATTATATCCCTTTCTATTTCTTTTGATTAATCATTATTATCTTCTATTATGGTAATACTAACATTTGTTTGGTTATGTTTATTTTCACCTTATGTTTATATTTAATTTACTACAGTGTGACAAGCTAGGCCAGTTCCAGATGATCCACCTATCTTGGCTCACCTGGCCGTGGCACCGGGGACCAGCATATCAGGGCCGCAGCCTGGTAATGCCCCCTCTGCTGCCCCTGCACTAGCTTGCTGTCGGGTAGTTCTGTCCCACAGGCTGGGGGGTTTCCCCTGGGAGTGGAAGTGGAGGGAGTGATTATGTCACCCATGAGGAACTGCCAGGCATGATACATGGGTTGTTGTGATGAACTGTTGGTGCACGCCTATGCTGAACAGTGAACATGCTGTCTATTTTGGTGGGGCACCCTCGCCCCTGGCACCAATGTCAGCCACTGCCTCCACAGGAACAGTGAAGGAGCAGTGCTGACAGCCCCATGGGTGAGGACTTGAGTCACACTGCTACCGTGTCTGTCGTCCATGGAACTCGGATTCCACAACATCCTCCCCAACCAAGGTGTTCACCCTCCTCGTGTCACACACCAACCCTGTCTGCTGTCTTGTCTGTATTTTCTGTCTGCAAAAGCTTCCTCAGCATCCCTACTTATGTTCCCCACACATAGCTATGTCCCTTCCCCAACATTCCACTCTCACTTTAAAAAAATGGCCACCTGTCCCACAAAAAAAATCATCCCATACACAGCTTTCCATTTCATGCATGTCCACTGAACACATTTAATTTGGTCCAATTGGCTTGACAATGTACTTGTTACTGTCACCCCTTTCTAGGGGTGACAGTCCACATTCAGCTAAAAAAAATCTGTTAAAGTGCACAGTTGTTGCTGTTCAAGAAATGGATGGCTATGGTTCTTTACTACTCCCTTCCTGCACATACCTGTCTTTCTTCCTGCTTGCACCCCATTTCACCATGGTCCTAGCTCCCCATTTTTCTTTTCTTTAAAGATTTTTTTTTGCATGATGCTGCACAATGAGCAGCATCACTTAGCTATGCTAAATACTGCTATATTGATATATGCTTTTGAATAAATATTAATCACATTCATATTGCCCTATTTTGAACCCAGGACCATTGCTCCTGAAAAACAGTGGATCAACCTGCCAAGGCACACAGATGTTAATTAACACAAGTGTTTTAATCAAAACATAATAATGCTCATGTTCCCATCATTAAGCATGTTTAAGAGATGCTGCACATCACACTGCACTGTGAAAATCAGCCAAGAGATTTGTAGAAAAATAATAGTGTAGTTGGGGCTCTAGTAAAGAAATACATCAATATAAAGCCATACGCATAAGAACAGACATAAGTGAGGTATCAAATAGCAGGTAACTCTCCAATTATATCTACAACATGTAAAAATACACTTACTAAAATATTAATGGAAAAATAGGATTTTAACTGGGACTCTGGTAGACAAATACAGCACTATAAAGCCATACATATAATAACAGATATAAGTGAAGTATGTAACAACAGATAACTGTGAAAATATATCTACAGCATATAAAAATACACCTGCTATAACAGTGATTCTGTAATTCAGTCTGTAAAATGCTTTGAGAACATTACTTTTTTGGTCCACATGGTCCTTGGTTCATCATACCTCTCAGCCTGTTAGAGCAAGAAATCTGGACAAAGCCATCAAACATGGTGGGACAAAGGCCCAAAAATGGGGAAACTTTTAAAATATTGCTCTTACAAACTTAGAAAATTGATAGAATAACAGGTTTTACATTAGTCATTATTTTCTGACTTCAACCCTCAATAATTTGCTAATAATTTGCCAGAAAACCACAATTTTATGAGAAACAGACCAAATATTTGAGACAAAAATCTGGACATTCTGTGAAAATCTGTACAGTTGAGAGGTATGAAAATTTTAACTACAGCTGCATCTAGCAATGAAAATACATGTATGTGGACATCGCCATTATAAATTGTGATAGGTATGACTGTTTCATCATCTATTTATCCACCCAAAGCAGTACAAATAGAATGTCTGCTTCTAAATAATAGAAAACAAAGGCTTACAGATAGGACCACTTTTAACTACTCCTATTACAACACTAACAAGTACAGTGTGCATGAAACTGTGGCCCAGTAATATCAAATTGCAGCACACAATGATTTGCCGGTGATATTACAGACAACCACAGCTGCACAAGTAGCATACATATATGGAGCTTGTGCTAGATACAAGGTTTGCTAGCACACACATAACAGGGGACTACCATGACATAACACTTGACTTTGCAGTTGTCCAACTGCTTGACATAATGGTTAATGTACCCCCTACCTTTTTCTAGGACACACCAAGTTGCCTTTTATTCTGTTAGTGATAACTTTGGCTAACATACTTACTTTAAACACATAACTTAGTTTCTAGTAGGATGGGCTCCCTCAATCTCTGGCAGTACACTAAGGCTGACACAGGTCCCACACTTACTCTTAAAGCTTGTTGTCCTGCAAAATGTTGAACTTCTCTGCCTATGCCTATTGCCTGCAGCATCATCAGCTTCAGCCTGTAGCACACACATCTGTATGTAAAAGGTAGCTGCTACAGACATTCTCTTTGTGATGATGTAGTATCTTGACCCCAGGAATTTCCACCCCAACATATGAGAAAGGGGTTGGAATCAACATTGAGGCCTTATATCTTGTCCAGTGGTTGCATGGGATCGACTGATTATACTGCAAATCAGCTGTGTAGGCTGAAATTAGCATTTCAGAAGCACAGATTGGTTCAGAGACAAACACCTGCTAATGAGAACCATGTTAAAAAGGCAAACGTTTAGCTAGGGGAACCATTGTGTATGAGAGTTACTTTGCATGGTGAACTCATTGGCGCAACATTTATATATCTGTATCCTTCAACAGAGGAGTATTGTACTCCATCAGGTATTTGACCATTTTGTTTCCAACATGATGCATATGTTTGAATATACTCAGGGGGAATGGAGTTACATCATTAAGCCTTTCTTAGAACTGTACTGATGACATGCCATTGATCTCCAGATGTGTTACACCTACAGAGAAAATAGAATACAGTAAGGGTAAAATGCTTTCGGTTAATTGGGTACACTGGTCTCATGGAAATTTCCCTTAATAGCAGTAGCAATAGTACACTGCTATTTGTTTGGCACTGTTGTTTTTGTATATTATTGAGGGGTTACATTAGGAGGTACATTGCAATGGACTCCTGTGTTGGGTGTGTGATCATACATCAGTATCTGTCATAGCACAAACAGGAATAGCTGCTAACTATTGCAAATATCCTAGTTGCGTCCACACTTTTTGTATGTTGAATATGAGATGTGTAATCAAGTAGTGAATATTGTTAGCCTTCCTTTATTGCTGTATCTCTACATACTTTATTCCCACATATGGGATCCTGATGGGTTCTTATTTTGTTGTCTTTCAGGAAATATGCATCCTGATGCTGAAAACCTTTTACAGATGTTGAAAATGACATCATCCTGGAGGCTTTGCGTCAACACCATCAACTCCTGATGTTCAAGGGTATGGCAAACAGGGAAGAGTGGGCAACATTGTGGGCTGACCTGGTCCGCAATGTGAATACTATTAATCACCAGAGCAGGACATATGAGCAGATGCAACACAGTGCCACTGACATGATCTAAGACCGCATGCAGAAGAGCAGCAGATGTGGCTAGGGATTGTGGTGTCACTTGTGGAAAGCTTGCTGCAGAGCAACCACTGTCAGCCACTAAGGAATCCCTGGCAAACCTAGGAACCCAAGACAGCTCCCAGGTATCCATCACACAGTATGTCGCATATGTGGGTGCCACCATTTCCACACAAGAGGAACATCCAGGTATGTTTAGTTGGATCAGCAATGGAATATGATAGCATTCAGTATGTCAGTGTGTACATAGTTTTACGTGGCTGTCAGGTGTTTTTTTGGGGGGGTTAGTTGCAGTTTGAATCTCATGCTCATATTGCGACCAACACATCAATTAATATAGTAGCTACTGTAAATGTGAGATATTTGGATTTGGATGTATTACCCTGTTATAGTGCAACATGTGGTGCTGTTTACATTGACTATCCCTCATATTTTCACAGGACTGTCAGGAATTTGACAAGGCCATGCTCCTGCTTGTGTTAAGCACAACACTGTTTTGTTAGAGAGATGTAGATTTAGTGCAATGTATTCACTAAAGTGTTATCCCTGGCCTGCTGGCTGGATTGATGCACTGTCTGCATGATTGCCAACTGTACAGATATTTTCTGACTGTACACAGTTTCGACTCATACCTATGCCTTTTAGCTATGACCACACTGATTGATTTAACAGTATTATTAGGACATCACAGATTGTCATATGTGTCAACTGTGCAGAGTCTTGCCAAATGTCAACAATGTACATCATTGCTGCTCATGAGATTCTTGTTTAAAGAGCTTTTATTTACAAGAAACTACAGATTTTTGTTAGAAAATAATGTCATGTCCTACTATACAGGGTTGGGGTTAAACAAGTTTGTAACAGTGACAACAGTCTATACCACTTAACATATATTTCAACATAGTACTCAGAGCATAGCAGGACAGGTATTAATGTACTGCTTTTCCCTTTTTATCACAGATGACTGTTGGGGGGTTGATCTCTGTCCTTTCACAACATGATGTTAATGTTTCCTCAGACTCTGATGATGATGGTGGCCAAAGTGAGGCACAGGTGGGGGTTGCAGGGGCTGAATCTGTCACAGAGGTTTACATCCCTCTTCTGCCCTCATTATCAGTTTATATAGTCAGTATGCCTATGCATAGCCAGTCCCCTGAGGCCACAGATATTGGACAGTCAGAGGATGGGGACATTGAACAGGGAAGTGTGGCTACTATGACTGCAGTGAGTATCTATACTGGCCATAGCCAAAGAGCTGGTGTGGTTCCACACAGGTGAATTGATAGGGATTCTCGTAGCAGGCCTGCTGTCCTTCCACTACCTGTTGCAAGTGTCTCATCAAGTGCCACTCTGCATATGTTTAGGGCCATCATAGAGGCACAAGCATGTTCTGAAACAAACTCAAGATGAATGTTCAGGGTAATGGATGTAGCTCAGGCTGACATCTGTGACTGCCTCCACCACATTGCTGATACCTTGCATCAGCTGGCTGATGCAAAGGAAAGACATTGGTCTGAGACAGATTGCACACAAGCTGTCTTGGAATGCACATTGTCTGTGATGGAACATCTGGGTGGAGATGAGCATCAGACTCATGGACATAGGTCAGCAACTACATCTGTTGAGAGTCCATGTGGCTGTGTACAATCATGCTCCCATAGTGGCAGTACATCCAGTGCTCCAGAGGGGAGTGTGCTGTCCACACCAAGACTTAGCAGGCCATGGGCTCATGTTCCTGGGTGTTCCCATGGAGGACACAGTCCCAGCAGACAGCAGTCACCCTCAGGTAGTAGCCCTGCATCTGACCTTGGGCATGGAAGTACCAGTGCAACCACTGGTAGAGCCAGTTCTTATGTTCGGGAGTGGAGACGAACTGTTGGCTCTACCATGCGCTGCTCAAAGCTGTCCAACATACAGACACGTAGGGCTAGTACTGAGCTGGACTATGTTCATGCACTTACATCACTGTCACAATCAGGTCACCTACAGAAACACATGCCACATTTCCATGGTCCATCTTGCCTGCTTCCCTTCCTGACACACTTGCCAACCTATTGGGCCAATCTAGGCCTCCTGCACCACCAAAAAACACCCTGTGCAAGTGATACCTGTGCCACACCCCTATCATCTTTGTCATCGATGTGGGGAAATGAAGCTATGTGTCTGATGCACAGGGTGACTATCTAAATTAATATGTATTTGTTTTATCTATTGTTGCCTTTGACATGCCACTTGTACTGGTCACTGACAGATATTCTATGCTGCCATTTGTAATGAGTAAACCACATTATTTTGTGTATGTTACATTGGATGATGTTGTAATGGCTGTATACTTAACACAATGAAAGATTTCTCATGTAAATGTTTATTTTTCAGTTTTAGGATTATGTAGAAAACATCTATGGGTACACAGCTACAATTAACCCATCAATGTCAGAGCACAGAATGGAATGTCAGCACAGTAGAAAAATGTCTTTAGAAAGGTAAAACAGTATAGGCGCATGGCTCCACAGGTTCATATGTGTATAACAGGCTAACAAGAACAATAGCGTCTTTCAACCTAGTCATGCATCCCTAATCTCTGACAAGGTCTGATACCCTTGATAAGTGTAAGCAGGATTTTGGGAGCTGAGACATCTACAAGCTGTGGTGTGGGAAATGAACCATCTACAATTTCCCTGTGTCCATTAGATACATGTGTCCTAAACCATTTATGATTTTCTTGTTCTGCATCCCACTGTGTAACTTGCACATGATGTGTGTTACAGCAGAAGTGTGTATCACATGGATGCAGAGCCTTTTACATATAGGGTGTAGTGTTTGGGTTACATACCTGTCTCTCCAGCATGTCCTATTTATACCACAGTCAAGGTGTATGTGCACAGAACAGGAAAATCTTGTGCTTGGCCTTCCTTGGATAAGCAGGAGGTACACAGTGGGATCTGACATCTTTCTATATGGCAACCATACACCTCTCCTCCAAAGCATGTAGGAGACAGAATACACAGTTACAGCCTTGACGTGATCTGCATAGGGCATGTTATATACACTGTATTGGTTTACTGTGGAACCACTGTGGAAGTTACAGTTGTTGTATATGCCTGTGTATTACATACCAAAGTTGATATTGCACTTAATGATAGGTGGGATGAATGTCAAATACAGTGCAACAGTGTCTTTCTGGGATTTACATGCCATACCTTTCTCGACAGGTTGTGCAACATTGAATAAATTGTCACATCATATCGACCCATGAAAGTCAAAGCCTAGATCACTCTCTGTGTCCATAAGTCCCTGACTACTATGAAAAACGTTGTAGGTGTGCAGACAATACAATATTTACCAGGGATGGATTACTTTCCAAAGGATAGTATTATATTTAGTTTTAGTCCATGTCTTTGACAACAACTGAATGTGTGTGTCAGCCCATCCTAGATAACTGTTGTGCCAGTGTGGGATTCAATGACAGCTTCTAATTTGCAATCATCTGCAAATGTAGTCAGTCAGAGGCCACTGACAGTGGCTCTGACTGCAGAGAAGGAAATACCTAGAAGGGGTAGTCCCAGAATGATTTGTGAGGGAAGTCCAGTGGTGAATGGCCTCAATGTAGCAGTGGACTCCCCAAAGCTAGGATGATGTCTTTCAGCCACTTGGCTATCCACAGGCTGACATACTAGTTTGTAAATAACCTCTAGAGTTGCTCAACAATGCCTGATGGCCTAATAGTGTCAAATGCATTGTCAGGCCATGGTAGATGTGCATTGTTTACCACTCATTGAGGTCCACCAGTTAGCGTAGGTATGATCTGCCCTTGACAAAACCAAAGTGAGTTTGTTCCAGTGTCTGTAGGTGTAGTACATTGTTATTGATCATTTCCATGATAATTCTTTTCATGGCTTTAAATATCAGACTATTGAGACTTCTGGAGACAGTGCTTGTCACTGCATGCTAGTTGTTCTGTGTGCAACTCAATATTACAGTCCATTCCATCAGGGTTTCCAAGAAAATTGTCATCCAAGGTGTCTGAGTCTGTACAGAGCACAGGCAAACAATGGAGATGATAGTAATATGTACACCCTGTGAAGGCAAGGAGGGAGCATTTATGCAGTTATTCTGCAGTTCGACACTAATCCATCAGTGTGTACTGAAACAATACAATGACCTTGTGAAGAATGCTGAAAAGAAGGGAGTCCCCCAAATTGTTGGTGCCTGGCTACTACTAGTGCTGGTCTCACCATAGCCACTCTCTCCTGGAATACCTTGCTCCTATACTTTTTCTCTCACCAGGAGCAAAATGTTAGCGCCAAGTACAAGATGAGAAGCAGGCCACAGCCTGTTTGTTCATCCACATACTTGTCCCACATCATGGAAGGCTCTGTAGATTTGACATACCCTTTTCCAGGTAGTTGCCTTGATTAGCAATCAGAACAATCATTTGAGTTTTGCATGTATTATGACTTGTGTTCTGGGGTCATTAGGATTTGACTAGACTACTGACCTGATGGTGATTAGGATCGCAGCTACAGCATCATGATATAATGTTCATTGTCAGGTGACATAGATGTCCAAGCTTCCTTGAACAGTGGCAGTGATCCATGTTAGGTGACAATTTCACAGCAATTCATGCAGGTTGCCATTCAGCAGTGTAATGGTGGACATCTGCATTACATGGATCTAAGCACTACTGCAGAGGAGCGGCCACCATTGGCCAAAGTGTTTCTACCTACCACATGTCCTAGGTATATCATACTGTACATTTATGTTACCAGAACACACATTTTTGTTTCCATATCATGTCACACAACATCCAATTTGATGTCTGGTTGCTTTACAGGCATTGTAGAATTGCAAGACCAAAGTAATGACTGCAAACTTGAGCAAGTTCTCTGTGCATGCACAGACATCCACATCTCCACTGCTAGGAGTGACTAAAGACATTGTGTTTGAGACTGTCAACCCCAAGGGTGTAGCAGCATGACCCTGACTTTGCTGGAGTTGTACATTGTCATATTTGTTGGTATGCTATTGCGACCATGCCTAATAACAAGATTATGGTTAATGCAAGGGCCACATGCCTGGCAAAGCATCGTACTCACTCAACCATGTTATGGCACATTGTCAGGTGCTGTTTTACTTTAAAAGAACTACATAAAAGATGATATGTTACATTTCAGCACCTGTCATGCCACTGCCTAATAATGGCCTGCTGTGGCGTACACACAGGCAAGACTGTATTGCTAATGGCATTATCAATGACTGCTAATAAGGTGTGGAAAGTGTACCCACCCCTCTACTCCTATGCCACACAAACACAATGTGTGAGAGATGTGACTATATTAAAAACCATGATTCCATGCAGTCTCACACACCAGTCAATACATATGACAATGAACAGTTTGCCAACATGCACATGTCACCTCCTACTCCACCCACACCTACACCACACATACCTACATGTGTGGAGCTCCTTACCAGACACATACACAAACACCAGATACCTCAGAAACCCATATGCAAGCTCATTAAATGTAATCACACCTCTTCAGAATACAGTACACATAATAGCTCACACACCACTGTCTCACCAGTCAAACAACTAATGCAAAACACAAAATCAAACCTATTACTCACAGGCTATCACATCATTAGACACATTGATGTCCCTCTTACCAGGCTACATAAGGGAAAGGTCACAGTCAGCTGTCTGTGAGGTTCCAGGATATGCCATACCACACATGCATGCAAGTCTGTCAACATCAGGTACCATTATGACTACGTCATAGTTCCTGCTGTTGGTGTGTACAACTTGAGACATACTTCTCTGCTCAGTATGCTGAGACATGACTGAGCCTACAGACTCTGTGTCTTTGGCAGGTTTGCTCAGTTTACCTTTAGAAACTCGAAACAGACTTGTGCGAATATTCACTTCCGTGACTCGCATAAGCAAATTCATAACCGCAAAATTCAAATAATGTCGAAAATCAAATAGCGGAAATGTTTTTCGACTTTTTCGAACTGCTTCAATGTGCCTGACGTCCCGTGCTTTAGTGTTGTGTCCAACTCACAATCTCCAATAAACAACTGCAAACAGGAAGTAGTAGTGCATTAGAAGTGTCCCATTATCCCAAATAAGGCAATCCGTTGTAAAACACATTTAGACAGCTTCACAATACACATTTAAACACACAAATCAAAGTCCCTTCCAATAAAAGTACAGAACTATAAGCATCTCTATGAAAATGAACAGTATTTTGCAACCAGCTTTACGAATCCCCTTGCTGTGAACTCATTTCTCTTTGCAAGTAGATTGGTGAAGCTGTATTCCTTATCCAACAATCTTCTCCTTTTTGGGGATGAAGGCAGACAGAGCAACTGTCTACGCCTAAGATCATCAACATAGTTCTGCTCCAACTGTACTGCATGCAGCATATCCAGCATGTACAATTTTTTTTACCCATTAAACTCCATAGTCTCCTGTGCCACCACTCTACTGCATTCTGACTGCATGGGTATCCCATCACACATGTATCATGTTGGTTCCAGAATGAGCTGTCGAACAGAGGGGGGTACCCTCTCAGACGTATTCCCATGCATTCCATACCTACGTGGCCTACCATGGATGTATGTTTCTTTAACAAAGGTACATAATGGCTTGCCCTCCTCCTGCATGTCAGCCTCTATTTCAGCAAAGGTGTTACTGATATTCTCAGGTGCCACAAACGCCAACACCAGCATCTCTTTGCATAACATGGCAAAAGACATACTGCTACCGAAGGTGCCCACCAGATGCAACTTCTGGATGTTCTGGCACACTATTTGACATAAATGGAACCAACAGCCCTTAGCTAGGGTGTTGGGTAGGTGTCTCCTAATAGACTTAACTGTGGCACTTTCGAAATTGGTAAGAACCATGTTGGGTAACAGTCTCAGTTCATTGCCATTGCATAATTGCAATATCATTCCCCAAAATTTATCATAACAATCCTCGCTTTTACTGGGCAGTATCCCATACACCACTGGTACTACATTTTTGCTCACTCCGCCATTAAGTGTACAATGTAAAGTATAAACCTGTTTACATTCACTAGTGCTGATGGGGAAGGTCTCATCTGCCATTATATATTCCAACTTGCACATCATTCTAAGATTATCCATAGTGGTTATAACAACAACATTTGTGTTGCAAGGCATATGTACGCTGTGCTGTATTACAAATGTACCTGTCTTCAAGGGTAGCATATCGGCTGTAGATTTCCTCAAGGAGCGGAAGTCTTTAAACATGGCCAATTTATGCTTATACCTCCACCTACCAATACTTTGCTTCAGTGCTGTGGTATTAGGTAACTCATTCACCATGTCTGCTGATGTACCAGCTAGCACCTCAGCAACTATTTTACAGGGGTCTTCTACAGACTGCTCTGCTCGATGTTTGAGTTGATCTTTAACTCTCATCACCTCCTCTTACAGCACATCAGATGCATGATAATGGGGATTGCTTTTAACCAATTTATAACCATCCTTGTCTGAGTCTGTAACACATTTATCCTTACATCTTTCCTTGTTTTTACATGTACAACACCAATACTGCCTAGCTTGTACATACTTCTCTTGGTAGTACTGATAACCATCAATCATTAGCAGTGCATGTCCTTTCTGGGTCCTGCTTGTAGGATACACTGTATTCACCGTACCTGGCGCATACTCCTGTGAACCACCTTCCCCAGGCTGAAAGACAGGTGACAGCACACTCCTTATCCAGTGAACAACAACAGAAAATACATATCAGCACAGACAGGCCAGCTATGATGACATTAGGGAATACACATGTTATCTTTGCTTCTGGTGTTTGCTGTTCCACAATATGCACTTACAACTTAAAATCAACCTTGCCACTTACTGCACCATTTTCCATAGCATTACATACACGAGCCAAGCTTTACAGGATTACCTGACCCACTATATCAAACACACACACACACACACACACACACACACACACACACACACACACACACACACACACACACACACACACACACACACCATGCTCTCCATTCAATACAGTTTACTCATTCCAACATGCTCTACAACAGTAGTTGCGACTGAGAGACGAACATATGGCTGGCATAGTTTCACCACTAGGTTTGTACTGTACATTAAATACTATACACTATATGCCACTCAGGTCACATCATTCTGTACTTATTTCAAATACTTGCACATTCAGTTACTGTCAGGTATGCTATAGGGACACATTACGTGGATAACTGACTACAGATGGCATAATACTTCAACATGAAAACGCATTGGAAAGTGAACGGAACTAGCAGCAGTAGTTACATTGCAGTCTTTGTTTATAATTTCCCTTACAACAGTCATTCACAAGACTTCATACCTCCATTCTTCTATGATATCTGCTGTACACAATAATCCACAACAATGAATAGAAGGATTTCAGCTTGCTACCACTGAATTTGGAATAGTACTGCCTCACACAGAATGCAGAAACTAAGTACACAAGTATGCAATGGCTTTTAAGGTTGTACTCACATTGTGGGAATGGTTAATGGTAAAACTCAATACAGCAATCAACCTTTAGTCTTTCAAACATTGTCAGGTCGAGATTATGTGATTTTGAAATTGTACTTTTGAACATTTGCTATACGCCTGGGTGTAATTCACCTTTGCAAAGGTAAACCAGTTTGCTCATGGCCTTCAGCTTTATTTGACCTTCACCTAGGATGATGGCTCAATACACATGGAAAATGATGGAATTCAATAATTGCCTTAGCTGTGGTGTCATTGTAAGGGGATCCACTACATGTCAACCTGGGATGACTTGCTCAACAGACCTTGATGCTTTGCCAGAGATGGGCTTCATCTGCCCATCTGGGATTTTGTGTACTGCCCAAGGTTGTCGCCTTCCCCATAGTGCATCTTTTAGGTGGTGTCTCAAGGGTAAACTTTCCAGTGAAGAAACACCATCTACAAACAACATCATGTTTATGGTGCTACATGCTAGGAATGTCACTATGAAACTCCACTCAGTGGAAGGTGTCTCCACCTTGGAAAATGCAGACATTTACGCAGTCACTCACAGACACCTGGTTCAAGGCTGTGGACAGCACCACAGCCATACCAGGCTACATATCCTTCCACATGTTCAGACCTCAAACTTAAAGTGTGCAAAGCAATGCAGGGGATGTATACATATTCATTAAAGATAAATACAAATCCATATTGGTTAAACAGTGTGATTCACTGGAGAAACTGCAGATGCTATTCACTGCTGGAAGTGCACCAAACAAGCCATTGCCAGCTACATGAGCAACTCCATGAATCAGGACACCCATTGTGCTTATTTGAATTTACTTGTGTCTATCAATATACATCACAATAACATGGTTTGGGGTGATTCTAACTACCCACCAACTGTGTTGGCTATTCATGCGCAAACTCACTTGCCCAAAGTTTACTCCACTTCCTTAGCTACAATGCCCTGGACCAGTGGTGTGACATCCTCAGAAGGGGAGCCAACATACTGCATCAGGTGCTTACCAGTATGAGTGACCACTGTAGCACCTCCACTGTGAGGTCCTCCACAGTGAGATTTGACCACAGATCAGTCTCATTAAAAGTAAGAACCACGCCTGCCCCCCCCCCCCCACATCAAATACAATAAAAAACTTCAAGAAAGCAAATTATAACCTGCTATGGGATGGTATAAATAGCTTGACTGCACCTCCCCTCAGATGGAATAGGCAACTACGCTGAGCTCTACACCAATGCTTTATGCAAGCACCTGTACAACTACATAGACTCAGCTGGATTTGACAGGAGCAAAACAAGCTCCTCATGGCACAGCAAACCTGCCTGGTGGACAACTACCATTAGCAGGCTGGAGAATGAGAGGTGGACATTGTTGTGTAACAGTAGGAGGGAGGGGCCCCCAAAAATGTAAGCACACCCTCCTCAGCTTAAACAAGCAAATAGTGTTTTTGTGAAGTCCTGAAAAAGGAAGTATGTGACAAAATTAGACTCCTCCACAAAGGACAACCACAAGACATTGTGTAGTTGCATGTGTAACCCAAGAGGAAAGGCCCAGACTGTTGGTGAACTCGTAGTTAATGATACCACGTAAAATGAGTCTGCAGATATAGCTAACTTGTTGGCTGGCAGTTTCTGTGACAACTTCACTCCCCTGTGCCCACCACACTTATCACATGACATCCCTACAACCTGTTCCATACCTGCTATATCTACAGAGCAGGTCATAAATGGTCTCTGTAAGGAGGAAACACATCATCTACTGGACCTACTAACATCCCAGAGTGCTTCCTACATGGGATCCAACAAGGATTACTAGCATCATTAAGAACTCCTTGCAATCACAGTGTAACCACCAGCTGCATCCTAGCTGACTGGAAAATGGTAACTGTTATTCTCTTGCACAGAGGTGGTGTATCAACCAGCCACAGGAACTATAGACCTATTAGCCTAAGTGTCCATAACTGTAAGCCCATGGGACAAATCATCATGGACCTTATCAGTGAAGATATATGTAATCTACAAACAGTTGACCCTACACAGTTTGGATTTCTGAAAGGCAGATCATGCCTGTTAAACTGGTGGACATGTATGAGGCAGTCACCAAGGACCTGAATGAGGGAACATCTGTACATACAACCAGCTGGACTTAGCCAAGCCATGTGACAATATCCACCACTCAGGCATCATTGACAAACTCACCCAACTAGCCATCAACAGTAATATCATTAAATGGGTCACTAAGTGGTTCACTGATAGAATTCATAGTCAAAATAGGGGAATCCACCTCCAGTAGCAGATCTGTAACCAGTGGTGTTCTACAGGGCTCATTCCTGGGTCCGCTATTGCTTGTAATCATTTATCCAAAGTACAAGCACAAAGTGATTGTTTTTGGCTGACAAGGTTTGCTGATACCTGCAAACTGGCAGCAGTCATAGAATCTCCAAATTATTTCAATATCCTACCAGAGGGTCTTTATACGAACAAATGCCGGTTGACATGCTCATCACCTTAAACTCCATACAAATATATGTAGTATAATTTCCACTGGTAACAGCAATGTTCCTGGTAAGTAGAACATCAGTAACAACACCTAATGTAAATATTCAGGTGTGAGAAACCTGGGCATACAGGCCTGGCCACACAGGTTTACATCTACCCTACCTTAGATTACCATATCTCCACAGTGGTAAGAGGGGAATTATAGCTTGCTTATGCCATAACTCAGGGAACTGTCACCCAAACATGAAGTGGTTATAACCTCCATGTATTATTCCTTCAGCAGGTCAATATTTGAGTGCAATGTCCATTTTGTCATGTACATTTTCAAGCACCAGTGGCAATTGCACACAACAAATGGTTCCTCACAGGGGAACTTCAAGTCTTCAGCATCTGTTTTATGTGGATCCTCTAACATAACTGCCACTGTAGCCTGTATCATATTGACTACTGAGAGGTGATCTCTGTCCTGCTTATGGGGCAAAGTCTGACCCTGCTTTATTGGAAATGCTGCTTATCTATAGGACAAATGGTACATGGATTACTCGCTGTAAGGACATTAACCTGGTAGGCGACATTAATAATATATGCTGGTGGGAGAGATATGTCTACCAGACTTTAACAATCCTTTGAAACAGACTCCAACCTAATGGCAAACAGAGCACCTCATTGGCCCTCTTCAGATGTAATCTGTATGACTGGCTGGATGACCATCATTTCATCACAGGATGTCTGCCGGTGTCCCTCTTGGACAGGGCCAATATGTACTTTCTGTGTAAATAAGGGTAAGGGTGTAAATTCCAATGATCCTATGATCTTATACGTTGATGTAAAATGCTCTAACATCCACATGCACTAACTACAGTGAGAATAGTATCACTACCAATTAATGTTTACAGAACACTGCACAGCACACACACACCCCAAGTTGGCTGCAATTAGATTATTAACCTTACCGTTTTAATGGTACACACTACAGATGAAGGTACTTAATGCATGCTCCACAGCTCAAGTCTGCTATTAGCATGTCTTGAGGTAATCTTATGCTACATGACATTAGCAGTCCTTGTGGTGGTCAGGAATTTGGAACCCATGATTCCATACACTGATGTAAAATGTGCTAATATCCACACAAACCAACCTGACTACAGTGAGAATAGAACCACTACCAATTAATGTTTACAGAACACTGCACCACACACACACACACACACACACACACACACACACACACACACACACACACACACACACACACACACACACACACACACACACACACACACACACACACACCAAGTTAGCTGCAATTAGATTAGAACCCCTACCTGTTTCATGATACACATTACAGATCACACTACTTAACACATGCTCCACAGCTCAAGTCTGCTATTAATATCTATTTAGGTAATTTTATGCACATGACATCAGCGGGCCTTGTGGTGGTCAGGAATTTGGAGCTCTGCATCACCTGCTACAACCAAAATACTGCAAAACCCTATTTCTTTCTAAGTCAGTGTGGTGATTACATTTATTTTACATGGAGATACATACACACAAATGCACCAAGTGGCCTGGAGTGAGATTAGAACCCCCCACTTATTTAGTCTTACACATTACAGATCACAGTACTTATCCCATGAGCCACAGCTTAAGCCTGATATTAGAATGGTAGTTGGTAGTCTTTGACATCAGCAGGCCTTGTGGAAGTAAGACAGGAGTTTGGAGGCCTTCATCAACCGCAAAAGATAAAACGTGCAGAACCATTGCAGTGTGGTAGTCAATGGGGGATTGTCAGTTGTTTTGCAGGGAGATGCACAGAAACAAACATACCAAGTGGCCTGGAGTGAGACTAGAACCCCCACCTATTTAGACTCATACACTACAGATCACAGTACTTATTGCATGTGCCACAGCTTAAGTCTGATATTAAAATGGCAGTTGGTAGTCTTAAGGTACATGACATCAGCAGCCCTTGTGGAAAGAAGACAGGAGTTTGGAGGCCTGCATGAACTGCAACAGCCAAAAAGTGTAGAACCATTGCAGTTTTACAGTCAATGGGGGATATTCAGTTGTTTTGCAGGGAGATGCACAGACACACACAAACACACCAAGTGGCCTGGAGTGAGAATAGGATCCCTACTGATCTAGTCTTACACACTACATATCACATGCACAATGGCTTAAGTGTGACATCAGAATGGCAATTGGTAGTTTTAAGGTATATGACATCAGCAGACCTTGTGGAAGAGAGGTGTTTGGAGGCCTGCATCAACTGCAAAGACCAAAAAGTGCAAAATAATTGCAGTTTGGTAGTCAATGGGGGATTGTCAGTTGTTTGGCAGGGAGATGCACATACAGACGCAAACTCACCAAGTGGCCTGGAGTAAAGTTAAAACCTCTGCTGATCTAGTCTTACACATTACATAGCACAGTACTGTTCACATGTGCCATGGCTGAAGTCTGTTTTATAAAAGACTGCAGGCAAACTACTTGTGGAGGACATCAACTAGGCCTTTGTTGAACAGCGTGAACCTGCAGAGTGACATTGCTTCTTACTGTCATCTGCATCTAGTAGTCTAGCAGTCAGATAAGTGTTTTTTTATCCTGGCTATGTGGCAACAGTAACCATTTTGGCCATATATGGCTGTTTGCATTTGGGTGGGCAAGCCTGCGGGCAAAAACAATTTACCCTGCCAATGCATGAGTAGACAAAATTATACATTACATAACCTGTTCATTTGTTGATGTTTGTGTGGTGACATCCAGCAGGCACAGGAGCTGTAAGTAAGTGTATTATCTACTGCTGAGCCCGTACTTTTGGTCCTTTGCACATTATATATATATATATATATATATATATGCCATAGTGCAGCTTTAATCACCATTTTCAGGGTATGAAGGGCAATACAGACATACACCCACATATAAACATATATATTTATGCATATAACAGGGACATATATATAAATGGAGGTGTTTGTATGAGATATATATATATATATATATATATATATATATATATGTGTGTGTGTGTGTGTGTGTGTGTGTGTGTGTGTGTGCATGTGTTATGTAGATATATGGAGGGAAACAGAGATGCAAGCCCCCCTGCACCCTCACTACTTATATATACTAACTCCGAGGTCTCACTAAAAAGACAAGGACACTATATCCACCACTACATACTCTAAATTCCCCTTGCACAAACACACATCACATATTTGCAAACATCACCACTATCAGCAGCTACACACTCACACCCATACCTACCTACCCTAACCTACACCTAAAACTTCCCAAAACACTCACATACACTCAAACCCCTAACCAAATCCCTTAAAAAATAGCACTTACCTGAATCTCCATACAGATCCACACAATGGCAGGCAAACCACAGCACAACACACCTTACCAACACAGTAAATCCCATGTCATGTACCACCACAGCATCGGATTCGGCATTCCAAATTTGAACAAGTGCAGTTTCACTCAACTGCACTTTCGTCTCTAGATACTGAAATTGGAGATTTCAGCATTTCAAGATTGTAAAGTGTTTACACATGCTCGACTAGCATGTGTCCGAATCACAAAACATCGAACACACATACACGAAAGTGATTACTATCAAAAAGTGCTTCTGTGTATGTGTAGTTCAAAAAAAAATCTACGTTTCTGCAGGGAGGGCTTCACCCCCCTGCAACCCTCACGTGGGGGGCTATGCAAGTGAAGTTAATCCTCATAGGGCTACACCAGGTACCCGACATACTAACAACAATAATTTGTATGATTCAGAATACCCCCCCTCTCAGAAGGTCAGCAAGGATGCAGGACAAAAATAAATATAGGGATGAGAATAATGTTTTTTTAGGGACAACGGGGGAAGGGGGAGACGGAACAGTTACAGGAACCAAACAGGTTGGAGAAAAAACAGTTGCCACCAGTCTTAGTCAGTGATGAATGTCCTGGTTTTGGGATACAGGAGATTATTATGGTTAAGCATGATGGTTTATTACACACATACAAAGGATTTAATATTTTTAATTATACAGGAATTGAGATTAACAAAGAATTATTTCATCTTCTTATGAAGGGGATTAAATTTGTTCCTGCTACTAGGGAGAATATTTGTGACACTTTAATTGAATTAAAGATCTTTGTGAGAAAGTTGAATTTAAAATTTTTATTTAAAGACCAACATCATAATAATAGTAGTATGAGATTAAATGTTAAGAAGAAGAGTTGTTTTAATCCGCCCTTACATCCTTTATTGAGTTCCTTTGAAAATGCATGTTCCCAAGAGATTTATCAGAATTTAAGGGAACATAGGTCAAAGGTATTTAATTTAACTAAAACTGAGAAACAACTATTGGATGGTTTCAGAGGTGATGTTAACTTAAGATTTATGAAACCTGATAAGGGTGGAGGCATGGTGATAACCAATACTGAAGACTATAACAACAGAATTTTCTGTATGTTACAGGATGACACAAAATATGAATGTGTTTCCAGGAATGAAATTAACATTTCTTACAGAAAGATCAAGTTGTTTTTGGAGGATTCATTGTACCAAGGGGCTATCAACGAGGAATGTTTTAACTTTCTTAATGTTGACCATCCTACCATCCCTATGGCTTTTGGTATTCCAAAAACACACAAGGATGTTTTTGAACCCCCATACAGGTTGATCATATCTGGTCAGAATAGTATAACTTACCCTTTGGGTGTTTTTATTGATCGTACAGTAAGGAACGTTTTGGCTCCCATTGACCACATTCTGGTTGATTCATGGGATTTTTTGCGGAGGATCAAGAGAGACTATTATGATAAGGACATCAGTTTCTCCACAATAGATGTGGTTGATTTATTCACTTCTATACCTCCTGATAAGAGATTAGAGTTTTTTTATGAGGTTTTGGTAGAGAAAGCTAGTTTAAGTAACACTATGATTAATTTCATTACTGAACTTATGGAAGTGATTCTTAAAAATATTTTTTTTAGTTTTGGCGGATAATTCGTTCGACAAACAAAAGGGGTGGCAATGGGTAACAGCTGTGCCCCTTTGTTTGCCAATCTTGTTATGTACAGGTGAGAAACAATTTTTGTTTTTAAACCACCCTACAATAAACATTGGTTAGTATATCTAAGGTTTCTTGATGATCTTTTTATTTTATGGAAAGGGGGTGAAATACACAAAAAATTTCTTGACTTTCTAAATGGATTATGTGATTATTTTAAATTCACTGGGAATAGTGGGAACTCCCATATTAACTATTTAGATGTTAGAATAACTAAGGATGTGAAGTCCAATTGTTTTGAATCATGTGTGTATAGAAAACCAACATTTTCTAATGATTATCTTGAATTTACAAGTAGCCATCTAACCTTTGTAAAGAGGAACATTGTAAAGGGACAAATGTTCCGTGTAGCTAGAATGTGTTCAAAATTAGACCTGGTTAGGTCAGAAATGGAACTGGTAGCTAGTATGTTTAGAGCTAGGGGTTACCCTTCGGACTTTATTAACAATATCAGGGACCAGGTGTTTGGTGAATGGGGTACTAAGTTCAAGCCACTTCTTGGTGATGAGGAAGGTATTGTTAACCAAACCCCTAGTCAAGATAAGGATTTTACATGGACGATGGTGGTAACATATGGGGAAACTTCACTAGGAGTTAAAAACGTTATTAAAAATAATTGGGTAATGTTCAAAAGGGAATACAGAACTATTGAAAGTCTTAGGAGATGAGCTTTGTTTTACATATAGGGTTAATAGAAATTTAAAAAATTTATTGGAAAACCAAATCCCGGACAAGAAAGGTTATAAAAAAGGAACTATTAAGTGTGGGGCTTGTGAATACTATAAATTCATAATTGAAACTCCATCAGTGGAACTTGGGCCCTACAAGATTGTTGTCAACTTTGTTGCAGGTTCTTGCACCACCACAGGTTTGGTGTACCTTGCTGTTTGTCAGGCCTGTGGATATTTTTACGTAGGGAAAACAGAAAGAAAACTGAATAGGAGAATTTATGAACATATGTACAGTATTTTAAGGAAGGACAATAACAATGCCCTTTTTAAACATATTGCCAGCTACCCGGACCACTGTTTTCGGTTTGGGATTTTGGAGGTTGTGGCCAAGAATATTAGGGGAGGTGACTGGGCCAACCAACTGCTTAGAGCAGACATAAGATGGTAACTTAGACTAAACGCCACTGTAGTTCCGGGGATTAATGAGCATATTAGTTTAAAGCCCGAACTGAGGTATCGGGCAACTAAACTTTGAAACAGCCTAGTGGCTTCTATTTTTAATATTTTTAACATTTTTTTTTATTATTAGTTTGCCCCATAAACAATGTAATAACATCTTCCACCATTCCAACACTATCATATTTGTTTCAATATACATATTATTTGTTTTAATATACATATTATATATACTATGTTTTAAGTTTTTAGTGATTTGTAGACTTTTAAGTGAAATTCTTATTTGTCATATTATCTTTTAGCTCTGAATAACACTGTCACTTTAATTTAGGGTTGTTTCATTTAATTGATGGCAGTTTTTTATATAAAAAGGTTAATTGCATAAGTATTGAATTGTTCTGATGAAGTCTACTGACGAAAGCGCTTGACCTGTTGTGTTCCAAATGGATTTTACATTGTGATTTTTTGTCGATTACATTTGCGAATTGTGACCTGTGGATTAATAAACTTGTTTTTTCAACTGCGGTCGTAGGTTGTTGGCTTTAGGAGTGAATTTTAGTTTTTTTACCCCCCACACCCCCCTACTTTAATATTCTCAGTCCGAGATCGCACTACAGTGGGGAAAAGGGAAATCTCCTTACCCGCACTGTAGTCTGATCTACGAAACAGGCACACATACACGGAAGTGCTTTTCGATGTTAAGCGCTTTCGTGTATGTGTGTTCGATGTTTTGTGATTCGGACATATGCTAGTCGAGCACGTGTCCGGATCCTAAATATATATATATATATATATATATATATATTTATATATATATATATATATATATATATATATATATATATATATATATATAGGTTTACTATCATTAATTCAAAAATCAAAACAAATCATGTCTTTATTTTCGAATTTTTACATCGGAAATGAACATTTCCGAATCAACCTAACCTCGAAAACAAGGGTGTATTGTCGAAAATGTCGCTCGTGACATTTACGGCAATACACAGCACGCCCACCCTTCCCATAAGCACCTATCCACCTAACCTAAACACACAGTTATGCAGGGGGGCTGCACCCCCCCATGGGGGGCTGTGCCCCCCACCCCCCCTAACTTAATATTCCAACTCCGAGATTGCACTACAGTGAGGAAAGGGATGTATTTCCCTAACCGCACTGTACCGCGATCCGCTCCCATGAGCAAACGTTGGAATTGCGAATGCACAGTCCATTCGCAATGGCAACGTTCGCTCACATCACCTGCTGCAATATGAAGTATTCGAACATCTGTTGTTGGACTACTTCATAGCCGTGCAAGTGCACGTCGGCATTGTGATAGTAAACCATATATATATATATATATATATATATATATATATAGAGAGAGAGAGAGAGAGAGAGAGATAGGGAGATAGTGATAGACATATATATATATATATATATATATATATATATATATATATATGTATCTATAGACATAGCTATATATAACCTTGATCTCGCCAAGGCGTTTGACACCATTCCTCACTCGGGTATTATAGAAAAACTCACCAGCCTGAACATAAACCCCTACGTCACAAGATGGGTTGCCAACTGGCTTACAGACAGAACTCACACGGTAAGAATAGCGGGCGCCAGGTCCAACTCTAAACCAGTCACAAGTGGTGTCCCACAAGGCTCGGTTCTGGGACCCCTACTGTTCGGCATATATTTCTCAGAAGTACAGGCAAACACAGGAGGACTATGGCTAACCAAGTTCACCGATGGCCATAAATGACTCTCCGGCTGACACGAACATCCTTCAAAAAGGCCTTACTGAGACAGACACCTGGTGTCAAAGTCATGGCCTCAAGCTAAATGCCAAAAAATGCATAGTCATCCCGTTTGGGAAAAAAAACACCCACGAATTATCACATAGGCGGCAGCCCCCTTAATACAGAAGAGGTAATAAGAGATCTGGGGACCCAGGTAGATATTAATCTCTCCTTTCACAATTATATTGCCAAAGTAGTTAGGAAATCCTTCTATGTGGCCCATCTAATTACTAAGCGGTTCGCATCTAGAAATAAAGATGTGCCCCTCTACTCGTCACTCATCAGACCCATCATAGAGTACAATGCCCCATTTGGGATGTACCTCACAAGACACTTCCAACAGCTGGAAAGACCACAAAAGCACCTCACCAAGAGAATTACTAGCCTCAAACATATGTCCTATGTAGCCCGACTGAAAAAACTCTGGCTGTACTCAGTGGCATATCGCTGACTCAGAGGTGATCTCTGCCTGAATTACAAAGCCATGTCCAACTCAGAATTGATGGACATGCTCCACTTAAAGAAATACAAGTCACTGTAAGCCACGTGCTCTAGTGAGCTAAACCTGGCCACAACAATAAATAGAACATGCCGGAGGGATAGATTCCTGTTACAGAGACTCCCCATGCTTTGGAACAACATTCCTAACTACATTAGGCAGAGCCCCTCACTAACACTCTTCAAGAGAAGCCTTGACGAGTGGATGGGTAACAGAAAATACACCCCTGGGATCACTTCATACACCCTTGGGATCACTTCATTGGCTCTGCTTGACAGAGGCTCATTTAATTAATCAATGGGGTGGTGAAAGCTGACACACTCTGGCTAGGCTTATAAATGCCCTCGGGCAGATAGCTTAGTACCTATCTATGAACCTATAAAAAGTCATTGTGAAGGAGCAACAGTTATAAACTGACTGCAGCCCACACCTACCTGTACTCCAGTCTGGGATTTTGTGTGTTACACAAAATGCCATCTGTCCCTGTTTCTCTACTGCTGCCCTTCATTCAAATTCGTTACAAATTTCTAAAGTTGTCTGATGGAATTAATAGGTGACAGAGGTTAATAATACTACAGCACACACAGACTGACAGTCTGCAAGACACAACTTAATAATATCTCACATCCAAAAGAAGTGGATATTTGTAGATTAGAACCATGAATGCCATCACACAAGCTAATTGCCCTAGTTCTGTGAGCCACACAAGCTGCTTGACAGACAGAGGTCATTCATCACAGTCACCTGCATAGATATGTACAATGTTATTCCTGCATTACCTAAGACATACAATGTAACATCAATCTATATGTCACTATTGTGAGACTGACTGGAATGCTTATATGTCATTGATGAGTTGAGTTACTGTTACAGCAGTTACAAGGGAACATTGCTGTTTTAGGGGTGGGAGAACAACACCATATGTTCTGCTGGGATACACAATAGTCTATCATTTAAACGCACTGTCTACATCTCCCTTGACTGATGTACCAGTAATCTGTTGCAGTAGGAATGCATGAATATTCCATGCATGAGGCCTAGTGAATATTAATGGATACATGATAGATGAATGGGTATCTGTAGTCCCATGCTGTTATCACTTCTGTCCAACTATTCCACTATATTTACTTGCATAATGTACCAGGTCCATACATCATAATAACCTTTATGAGTATTGTGTAGGTTATGGACTTACCTTGCAAATGCACCAGTTGGCACAACTGTAGTTCAGAGCTGACTGTGCTGATCCAAGCAGTACATAGCCATTACAGAGATAGGTACAGGATGTGTGAGTTGCCTGGCATCATATTTGTATGTGAGTAGGAGTAGGGTGTCAGTCCCGAGGTTCCTAGATTGTTAATGAATGTGCTATGTGCTGTCTCTTAGCCAAAGCCAGGGTGTACTGAGCATGCTTACGACTGCCTACAGAGACATCAGTAGGGGGTTCATCCTCCTAGTCCTCCTGCGACTGTGGCTGTGGTGACCTAGGCACTGACAGGGGGCTGTGTATCCCTTCACTTTGCTGATCCTGCTGCAGCTGTTTCTGCAGGATCAGACTGTGAAGCATAGCACATACTGTGACTATATGTGCACATGTGGCTAGAGAATACTGCAGGGTTCCACCATATATATTGAGGCACCAGAACCATGACTTCAGAATTCCAAACACATGCTCTATGATGTTCCTAGTTTGTGGATGTGCCTCATTATGGTATTCTTAAATGGCTGTGTGTGCATTTCTGATGGATGTCATCATCCAGGTTTCATGCTCTATGATGTTCCTAGTTTGTGGATGTGCCTCATTGTGGTATTCTTCCATGGCTGTGTGTGCATTTCTGATGGATGTCATCATCTAGGTTTCCAGGGCACAGCCAGCATCCTCCAGTAAATGGTCCTGTGGGATGTTCCCCGTAGCAAACATCTGGCATGGCTGTGATGTATGCCAGATTTGGGAGTTGTGAAAACCACCAGGGTTGCCAGCACACACATTCAGGATAATCTCCTGGGCATTGCACATAACCTGGCAGTTGATGGAGTGGTATCCTTTGCAGGTCACATAGCTTGTACCCTGCTCATAAGGCGGTGCCTTGATGTGTACATGAGTGCAATCTATGGCACCCAATACTTCAGGGTAGTGTGCTACATGGTAGAAGTGGTGCATATTGCTGGTCCTTGCCTCATGGAAGAGGGTAAAGATATGTGCTCGCTGGCGTGTGACAGTATAGCATCCATGAACTGGTGGAGTATCCTGGATACAGATGCCTGTGACAACCCCATCATGTCTACAGTTGGTCTGGGAAAAGAACCTGTAGCTAGTCTCCTAAGGGCTACACATACCTTTGTTTCTACTGGGATGGGCTCCCCTCTGTTAGCTTTGGCTCTAAGTTGAGGGTGGCAGAGCTCAGTTAGTTCTTGTAATATGTCCCTGTCCACCCTCTAGTACTCTACAATCTCCAGCTCATGTAGCTCCTGGAAGGTTTCCCAGGGCCTGAACACCTTCTCCTTCTCAGCCTAGGCCTATTGTCAGCAGCAACAGCAGCACTAACTTCAGCCATAGTGCATACAGATGTAGCATAGCTGCAGCAGCTCCTATCGTTATCTCAGTTAAAATTCCCAAGTCTCTCCTCCAATGGTCCAGAGAATTGGGGGAAAATCAGAATGTAGGGTGTATGCGTACTTTATAGAGGTCTGCTGTAGGTCCACCATTTGTGATTGGCTAATTATAATGCTTTTCATCTGCCTAGACTGTAATTAACATAATTTAATGGACCTACTTTAGTGCGCAATGTGGCACTATGTTCAGTGTCGCACAGCATAGCTTATACACAATAGTAAATATTCATTGAATATATCTGTTTTACACTGATTGCTGCCTACATCATCAGTGTCATATGGGTAGTGTGCCACGTGAACACATTAAGCTATGCACTGCACAGCACAGGTTATGCAGCAGTCCAAATTATTAATTGAATATATCTAGTTTTTATCACTTACTGCCTAAATCATCACTGTGACCTGGGAGGTCTTTCCACATGAAAATGCTCAGCTATGCAGCACACTACACAAACATGGGCACCGAAAATTAAAAAATCATAATAGTAATGGGACACACCCCCTTGATGTCATCCACATCCAGTGGAAATATCAACCTGGTGTAGGAGCCTACATGAAGAGGATATGTGGACATGCTTACTTCTTTATGCTATTCAAGACATCCACCTCATTTGCATACATATCCATGCTGACAGCTTGGAAATTACACAGTTCAAAGCCGTATGAACTGAGTAACAGCACCAATGCACCATTGTCTGGACTGATGCAAGGAACTATAATACATTTCTGACAAATATTATAAAGCCCTTTTTTTTCCATTAAGCATGTTTGCACAGTGTGTGGCATAGTGCAAACATGCCGAGATTATTAAGGAAAAAATATTATTAATGTAACTTATTCCCTTCTTATTTCTGCGGAGTCTGCATGTCCTCCCTGTGGTCGCGTGGGTTTCCTCCGGGTGCTCCGGTTTCCTCCCACATCCCAAAGACATGCTTCAGGTGGATTGGACACTCTAAATTGGCCCTAGGTGTGTGTGTGAGTGTGCCTTCTGTGGAAGGTTAGGCGCCGGGCTGGCAACTCGACACTGTAAAACTCCACTGCCAATTAATGTGCGGACAAGGTGATCCGCTGTGGCGACCCCTAACCGGGAAAAAAAGCCGAAAAAAGAAGAAGAAGAAGAAGATTCCCTTCTTATTTCTGACACAATGTTACTTTTGCACATATCTGTATCTGCTATAACATTTTCAGGGGAGGTATGTCCATATTTGAGGACTTTTACATCCTGTTCTGTCTGCGTAGACTCCTGTACATGGAAATATTCCACATACACTATGGACACTGACACTGAGTTTACATGGATGCCTTTCTGCTTGTTGGATCACTCAACCACGCACATTTCACAGTTCCTTAAATTGCCATAGGAACTGTACCATATTTATTCTCCATTAATGTTTTGAAATTAGGTGCTGTTTTAGTAATGAAAGTGAGTTCATTCCAGCAACTGATATTTTTCAGAGTTAGTCATAAAAATGCAAAAAATTCTTTTAATGATGTATGTGACCTCCCTGGAGAACTGGTTATGTTTTACTACCAAAGCCCTTTCATATTTATGTTCATTATTGTTGTTAGATGCAGTGAGTCCATTACCTAGAAGTGGTTTATATCTGTTTTCCCACTCATTGTACACTTTTAATAACACGGTAACTAGAATATGACCAGGGTACCCCCTTGCTGAAAACATTTCCCTTAACTTCGCTAACCCAAGCCACACGTCATCCATCAGAGAGGTCATAGGTGCCACCCTAATAGCTTGTCCCTTCACTAAGCTCTTTTTTTCCCCAAATAGGGTGGCAGCTGATGAAGTGTAGATATGAGTTGCAAAAAGTTTCTTTCCTAAAAATGTTTGACTTGGAACCACTTGATGTGTGGGAAATGAGGGTGTCAAAATAACTTATTTTTTCTCTGCTCCATGAGTATGTAAATTTCAAAAGCTCCATAGCATTATTCAAGTATTCTACAAAGTTATAGATTTCAAAGTACCTCATCTTCCCATAAAATAAATATGTCACCCAAAAAGTGTACATATAAATGTAGATTTCTGGCAAACAAACCATTCAATATGAACTGATCTTCCCATCCTAGCAATACCAAATTTTCAAAAGCAGGGGCACACAATGCTCCCATTGCTACTCCTCTTGTATGCTGAAAAAAAACCTTCAAAATAAATGTAGTTATGTTCTAGACATGAGCCATTAATTCCATGACCAAATTGATTCTTTCTTTGGAGTTGGTCGACCATTTTGTTAAACTCAGGTGGAAATATTCTAGACCTTCATCCTTAGGAATGACAGTGAACAGGTCTTTGACATCAGTTGTTGCAAATACAATATTTACTTACACATATGTTCTTTTAGATGTCCTAAGAAGTCGCAGGAGTCTTTGATTAAATGTGGAACTGCATCATATACACGTTTAACCTATCTGTCAATCAGAGCAGCTGAAGGGTATGTTTTGGATCCACTAGCAGAGACAATGGGTCTAAAAGGAAATTGCAGTACCCCTTTATGAATTTTCAGGATCCTGAAAATAACTGGTATAACGGGGTTAGGGTTGGATAAAAAAATGATAGGTATCAACATCTATTTGCTTGTTTAATAATACTCTTCTAGATGCAGATCAATTCTTCGATATGCTACATGTATTTGATTTTTGGAAACAAGTGTATAAGTATATACATCATGCAAAAGTTCCAACATGGTATTGGAATAATCCTGTGCATCATAAAAAACCATCCCCCCTTATCTGGTTGCATGAGGCATATGATTTTATCAGCATGCGATTTTTCAAATAAAAGTTTTTCTTAGATAAATTGGAACCAAAATATTTTTTATTCACACAGGGTTTGAATATGTCTTCCATAACCACCTTTTCAAAAACAGACATAATGGAGTGTAAAGTGGAGTTAAAAGTACTTTGATTCCTATTCAACCTACCCCATGACAATCTATTGTCCACAGCACAAATAAGGACTCATATACTGAAGGCATAACCTTAACCAGTAAGTACATGGTGTTGAGGTACCCGCAACTTGCATGACCACATGTCAGTGTACATGTCCAGTCATAACCTCCTTAAAATCAGAGGCAGAAACCTAAAGCAAATCACATAATAGTAGGGCAGGGCATGCATGCAAAATGCACAGTATTGTATAGTATGCTACTGCATACTGTCTACACTGGGTGACATCCAAAGCTAGATTGAAAGGGCTTTTTGTACCTCTGTGGGCCTTATAACCTGAAACCGGGTCTACATCACATAGTCGAAGTTCCATAACTTTGACTACCATATGTACGAACACATATGTTCGAAGTTACAGAACTTTGACTATGTGTAAAAAAAAAATAAAAAAAGGGAAAACAAAATAAAATGTTGTATGCAGGGGGAGCAAGCCCCCCTGCACCCCCCCACACCCCCTGCTTTATAAATATACCAACTCCGAGGTCATGCTACAGTGCAGTAAAGGGAACATTTCCTTTACTGCACTGTAGCACGACCTCAAAGTTGGTATATTTAAAGAGTGGGGGTGCAGAGGTGCTTGCCCCCCCCTGCTTACAACTCTCAGGTACGTCATTTTTGTTTTTATTTATTTATTTTTTTTACAATTAAAGTATGACAACTTTGAACTTATTGACCATATCAAGTTCAAAGTTGTCATACTTCAACTATGTGATATAGACCCCCTGAAACCATGTCTTTCTTTGTCATTAAATCTTAATGACAATGGGTTTTGGTCCTTCTTGCCTGAACTCTGGGATAAGACATGGAATATGAAGGAATGAAAGGAATTCATACAGTAAATATTCATATACAGGAAGGAAAATACATTCATAATTACACTCTATGCCATAGAGAAGTGAGTAGAAGAGCAGTTTTCTTTATTTACATCTTTCATTATTTAATGCACTACTTTACATTATTTACACATTCATATTTATAACATACATTTTGTAATTTCTTTGAATTTTTTTTCTAAACATCAGCATATAATGTACACAGAAAAGAAAGCAATTATTTCCATTTTCATCATTTTAAGAAAATAATTACTTTTCTAAGTCGACTGTTTCTTAACATTTCTTAATCCCCAACCTTTCTTCCACAACCAACTTACATCTTTAGCATCTCTTTCTATTATACAGCAATCTATCATATTTTATCTTTTCCATAATCTCCACATTGCTACAAATAGCATTCTGTCCCATTTCTCAACTACACATTTTTTTCTTTTCTATTTTCCATATAATATCATACCCATTGTTGTATTTTTAAACCCTTCCCATTTTTATTCCCCTTTAAAACTTTTCCAAAACTGTTCATTTATTTGCATTTTAAAAAAAACAATGTTTTGCTTTTTCTTCTTCATTATACTCTTTACATTATCTTTCTTTCTGTACCTTATATTCCATGTCACTTTTACTTGGTAACCTATTCAACAAAATTCTCCGGAGAAAATCCCCTGCTTCATAGAAATTCACAGACCTTTCCTTCTATTTGTATTACCTTTTTACATGTACTGGTATACCATATAATATTTCTGCATAATATTCTTATTCCATACTCTTCTCTTATCATTAATCTCATTAATTTTCACTTAATAATATTACTTCATTCTCATATTTGTTTCTTTCCATTTTTCTTGTTTACAACTCCTTCATATTTTCATACTTTTTCATACCTTACATTTAACATTTTCCCCATCATTTACAGCTCTGATTCATCTTTTGCATTACCAAGAAAAAAATGCATAAATACTAAGGACACTACAGGATTTTTTTAGGCTCAGACCTTCTTCCTCTTTGTTATTGTATATCACCATTCTTTTCATTGGATTCAGTCTTGAATACCAAATAAAATTAAAAGCTATTTCTAAGAAATCTTTCTCCAGTTTAGCTGGAAACATCTGCTCTCCTCTAAATATGCTAATTTTCTTAATATGTAGGTATATAACATTTCCACTTTTTTGAGGAATGACAGATTTAAACTTTTCCACCATGATTATTATAACTCTTTTTCCCATTTTGGCTTCTTTCATTTCACTCATACATCTTTGATTTCTTGCATTCAATACCAGTAAAAACAGACACGTAAGTTAATGGAGATCTTTGTTTAATGCCTCTACTAATTTTTATCTTAAGTCCCATCCATCAGTTTACCATAACTTTTACCTATGATGTTTTCTAGCTTTAAAAAAAAAAAAAACATTTTTTTCCTCCTATCCCATATGTCTCCAGAATATTCCATGTCCCTTCATGATTAACCTTATCAAATACTTTAGACATATCATGTCACTAATCTTATTTTGTTATTTTCCTTCAAAATCATATCCTTCACTTCTCTCCCTTTGATTCTGAAACCTATTCTCCTATAATGTCATCCAAAACATTCTGCATCCTTTTTGTATTATTTTCATACAGATTTTAGAATCTGCACTTCCCAGTGTTACTGGTCTCCAATTGTTTATATAATTTGCTTCATCTTTTTTAATATAAACATAATTATTCCACCATAAATCCCCTCATCTGTTATTCTTTTCTCTATCCATTAATTTAATATTTTACAGAATATTAATTTCTCACTTGCAGTCATATTCTTATAATATTTATAGCCTAAATCATTTATTCCTGGTGCTAATTCTTCCCTTCCTTTTATGTCTTGCATTTATCTCATAATAATCTACTTTTCTAGAGAAATCTTAACATTTTCAGATTTTTTTTTTACAATCCATATTTCTTGTACTATTTCATTTTCATACATTCTACCCACAATTTTTTTCAAAATTTCCATTACATCTTTCTGCCTATATTTAATATTTTCTTCCTCGTCAAACATTGCATTCATTTTTTCTTCTCTTATTTTACTGCTTTTCCCAAAACTGGAGACATTTCCTTCCTCTTTCCTTTCAAAAATATCTTCGTCTAAACAACACATTTTAACCTTTTCTCTACTTTCCATACAGCTCTCTTTCAATTTCTCTTATTCTGCCATCAGTTATTCTATTGCTTTTTTTCATTACTTTTTATGACTTCATTACATACTCTCCTGTTCCTTTGCTTTACTCTTTTTTTTGTACAGTCAAAAACACTTTCTTGTATTTTTATTTATAAGCACTCTACCAATTTATCTAGTTTTCATAATGTACTCTCATTGTCATATGCTGTTCTCATAAAATGGTATGTTCTTTAATCTCTTCTGTTTTATCAATGTCTCCAGTCAATCATTTTATTCCTTTCCTTTCTTCTGTAACTTCTCTGTCATCTCCTAATCTATCTCGAACTGCTCTATGATCTGAAAACTCATCCATTTCTATCCCACGTTATTTATTTTATATCTTTTGAATTCACCATATAATATATTTCAGTTCTAAAAGTCACCCTTTTACATGTCTATTCCCCATTTTCTCTATTTTAACCATCCATATCTAATAACTTCTTTCACTATTTTAATATCCTGTGTTATGTTTTCACCTCTCCTTTCTCAAATTGCAGTCAACATATCCTACCATAATAAATGACATATTTAATGGGACAATGTTAAGTTCCTTCAAAATCTTTTTCTTTTCCATCATATTGGTGTATGCATAGACTACAATTACACTTAAACATCTATCCCCCTTTCCTTATATTACATAACACTAGTGTTCCAGGCACTACTAACTTCACAGCCAGTATCTTTATCTCTTCACTTCTGAAAACAATTCTGTTCCTTTACATATGTCACTCCTAAATAATCATCCAATCTATTTACCCCATATTGCCTCAGTTCTTTTCTTTTTCTTCCCTCACACATCTTGTATCTAACAAACATGTCACATCTATACTTATTTTTACAACATTCAGTCACTGCCACACCTCTATTATTTCAAATGCTGTTTACATTTAATACCAAAATTCCTATCCCTTTCCTTTTTTAAACCTTTCTTATTTTCAGTTTTTCTTTTTCTTCTCCACACCTTCCCCAAATGGATTTATTATAATTTTCTTCTTGTTCTTCTTCTGTCTCAAATTCTCCATCTTCCCATTCTTCCCTTCCTAATGATGCACATCTGTTTTTATCTTGCAGTGAAATATTTTCTCCACCAATATCTTCCGTTATATATCCTCAAACTGTCTTTCTTCTGAAATATTCTCTCTCTGCTTCTTCTAATCTTAAAGGAGAGTTAAACCAAAAATGTCCAAATTCTTTGCATTTTCTACATTTAGGCAAACAACTTTACAATATGTCCGCTTTCCTTGCATTGCACACACCTTCTTTTATTATAGTTTTATGCCAAGTGCTTCTCATTGCCACAAAAAAAAAAGCTTTAGGTTGAACCCAATACTTTATTGTTCTGTTTCCCATTTACAATTATAATATTTGAAATCTGTTGTAATTTTCCTTCATGAACATCCAGTATCACCCATACCTCCCACCATCCTCGTCCAATCATCTTTCATCGTATATATTTTTATTTTATGCACCTCATTACAAATTGAAACAAAGGCTGCCTTCAACTCAATTTCCTCTATATCAAGTGTTCTGAACTGTACATTTATTTATTTTCTTAACTGTAGTCCCATGTTTTGAAAAATGGAACTATATCACTGCATTGAAGTGACACTTCAATGAATGGCATTTCATCAAAAATTCTGTTCATCAAATTGTGCTCATATGGGGGGCTGCACCCCCAACACCCCCACTAATTTTATATATATATATATATATATATATATATATATATATATTCCCAATCCTCACTGTACTGCAATCACAGTATGAATAGTTCAATGAATGACATGTTCAATGCAAGTGCACCAAAAATGCCGTTCACTGAACTGATAGGGACTACTGAAAAATATAATCATTCCATAGTACAAATGAGCTCTTTTTCTCTACTGCATTCATATTTCATAGGTAGGTACTAAGCTATTGGCCCTAGGGCCTATATAAGCCTAGCCAAATGGTACCCTGGCTTTTGCCACCCAAGAAAATTATTTTCCTGTGCTCCTGTCAAGCAGAGCCACAGAAGTGATCCCCGGGGTGAATTTCCTATCGCCTCCTATCGCCCATCCAATCATCAAGATTTTTCTTGAAGAGTGCTAATAAGGAGCTTTATTTGATATAGATATGTAGTTTGTTCCAGAGTATGGGAAGTCTCTTGAGACAGGAATTTATCCCTCTAGCATGTTCTGTTTATTATGGTGACAACTGACAAGGTTTAGGTCCCTAGAGCGTGTAGCTCAGAGGGATTGGGATTTCTTTACGTGGAGCATGTCCAACAGCTTTGTATGTTAGGCAGAGATCGCCACTGAGTAGGCGATATGCGACGGAGTAAAGCTGGATTCTTTTGTGACGGTCTGCGTAGGGCATCTGTTTGAGGCCAGTAATCCTCTTTGTGAGGTATGTCTGTGGCCTTTCCAGTTGTTGCAGATGTCTTGTGAGTTACATACCAAAAGGGGCGTTGTACTCTATAATGGGTCTAATGAGTGATGAGTAGAGAGGAACAATGACCTCTTTCTTCCTGGATGAAAAACCTTTTGTGATGACCTGTGCCACATAGAAGGATTTCCTGAATATTGTGGCGATGTGATTATCAAAGGAGAGACTACTGTTCACCTGGGTCCCCAGGTCTCGTCACACTTTTGGTGTTAAGTAGACTACCGCCTATGTGGTAGTTCATGGGTACAGAGTTTTTACCAAAAGGGATGACAATGCACTTTATGACATTGAACTTGAGGCCATGGCTTTGACACCAGGCATCTGTCTCAGTGAGGCCCTTTTGTAGGATGTCCACATCGTTAGGAGATTTGATTATGGCTCCTAGTTTGCAGTCATCTGTGAACTTTGTTAGCCAAAGACCTTCTGTGTTAGCCTGCACTTCAGAGAAGTAGATACCAAACAGGAGAGGACCTAGGACTGAACCCTGTGCTACTCCACTTGTCACTGGTCTGAAGTTGGATTTAGAGTCTGCTACTTTCACAGTGTGGGTTCAGTCAGTGAGCCAGTTGGCAACCCTTCTTGTGACATATGGATTTATACCTAGTTTGGTTACTTTGTCTATAATTCCAGAGTGGGGAATGGTGTCGAAAACCTTGGCAAGATCTAGATAGGCTGTGTGTACCACCTTACCCTCATCTACAGCTTTGGTGACCACTTCAAAGAAGTCTTTCAGGTTTAGGAGACTCGATCTGCCTTTAACAAACCAGAACTAGGTAGGGTTCAGAGTTTGGAGATTACCAATGTCATTGTTTATAAGTTCCATGATGATATGCTCCATAGCCTTGCAGACCAGGCTCATCAGGCTAATGGGGTGGTAGTTCCCAGGGTCCATGGTGGTGCTGCGGTAGCGTTGTTGCCTCACAGTAAGACACTGTCTGGTTCGATTCTCAGCTAGAGCGTCTTCTGCATGGAGAGATGCATGAATGGGCGTACCTTCGTTGAAGGTTGTGTGTCAGGGCTGGTAACTCAGCAAGTAAAAATCAACTACCAATCATTAGCAGACCGGAGTTCCGCTGTGGTGACCCTTAACTGGGAAAAGCTGAAAGACACAACAACTTAGGTGGGGTGCCAGTTTGTTCTGTAGTTCATGTAGAACGCAGCCTGGGATGTTGTCAGGTGCCATGGATGCTGTGTCCGTGGCTTTGGAGAGTGTGTTTTTTACCTGTGTAGCTGTGATTACAGGTACTTTGCATTCTTCCGGTATAGAGGTGGGCCCTTTATGGGATGAGAGAGGGGTGAAGTTAGCACTGAATCTATCTGCCAGGATGCTGGCAATATCAGTTTGTTCTGTATATTTAGTGCCATTGTGCTGTAACTCAGAGCAGATCTGAGTGTTGCCACTGAGATTCTTGACATAGCTATAGAATGCTTTGTGGTTGTCTTTAGAATCAGTGGCAATTTTGTTTTCATAACTAGATTTGGAGGATTTTATGAGGGATCTCAGCTTCTTACTGAGGCTGACCACGGAGTTCCTCCAATCATGGGATTTTACTCTTTTTTTTGCAACAGTTTCTTTCTTCTGTTATAGAGTTTGTTTATAGCAGAGGACCACACGATTGGCTTCCTTTTTTGGAGGATAGCATCTTGGTTCTGTTAGGGATTGCACGATCCATGCACTCGTGTAAGTGCTTATAAAGTGCAATTGTATAGGATTCAGCAGTTGTATCTCTACTGTCCGTCAGCATGGGTGTCGTGAAGTTTGCCACTTCTGTCTTAAGAAGTGTGAAGTTGGCTTTGGAGACATTTTTTACAGTGGTTTCCCTAATGGGGGGTGGGGCTGGGATGTGGATGTCTAGGGTGATTTGCTTGTGGTCGGATCTGACCAATGAGGAATTGACCTCTGGTTTGGAACACCGGTTGCCCATGTTGATAATGACCAGGTCTAGGATATTGCTGCCCCTGCTGGGGGTGTGGATAAGTTGATCCAAGGCATTAGAATTTATGAATTCTAGAAAACGTTGAGCAGAAGAGCTGGTACATGAGTAGTTTTCCTAGTTAATGGTGGGGTAGTTGAAATCATGTAAAGTAAAAGTTTAAAAAGTAGCTTCCCAAAGTCTTCTGTTCCTTAGTGTATTAAAGCACTTATGTCCTGTACTTTAAACCCTAAAGGTAAAATAATACAGTCCCTAACTTTATACCTGTTAATAATGTCACGTTTCTTTGTTTTGGTTCTTATCACTGGTCTTCTGTTCTGGTTTTGTTGTCCTTACATCAGTTCTTGTTTTCTTTCAGCATCAGTCATAACATCTTTCTTTCCTTTGATTACCATTTCTGAAAACTTAAAAGTTTTTGTACTATTCATAAAAGCACCCTGTTGTGGGAGCCATGCCTTTAAAACCAGCTACACCACTGGCCAAGTGTAACCCCAAACTGCTGCCAGCACCTTCTCGTAATCCAGCTCATTTCCGATTCATCTGGCAGCACCTTTTCTGTTAACTTCTCCCAGCACACAATTTTCCTTGGTACTCCAGCTTACTCTCTTAACAGCATCTGGCTCATCTTGATCCAACATCTCCAGCAACACAGAATATTCCAGACTTCTTTCCTCCAACTCTGTAACAGTTACCTCCTCTCAAACAGAATCTATATGTGAGATTTTAGTATTCTGCATCACTTGGTTTCTCTTTTACTCCTACATCTTGAAATTCTCCAAGCATTAGTTACTGGAAGAGAAGAAGAACCCAAGTGGCAAACAGATTGATGTATGATGTGTTCAATTTTTACAAGACTCTGAGCATAAGCAGCCTCTGAATCCACAGCATCTGGTGGGCTGGAGCACATAAAAGAGCAGCTTTCAGCTTTTAATCTTGTTTATAAAGTCTTACATTCCTTCCACATGAAAATTATCCTTAAACCATTAGTTCAACCAGTGTCACAATTGCAACTATACTTTGCTCCTTGTTCTTATCACTCAGTGCTGGGAAGCTCAATCCTAAAAATCTGCCTCAAATTAATGTTGGCTTTGTTATTGCCCCAATATTTTGAAAAAAAAAATATGGGTGGGGTACATAACATACATTGGTACTGAAACAAAAGCTCCAAATCACTTCAGTTCTAATTACTGTCAGTTAATTCAGGTAGTTCCAATGGCTGTTTATTATGTAAAAACTTGGAAGACTGCATGGCTATTGACTAAAATTTTCTTTCTCTGCTGTACTAATCCCAGAATCCAAGTACTAATTTGGGTACATATCTAAAGTGTTGCCACTCGACCACCACATTCAGAATTATAACCCCAGCCAACAACTACTTTACCCACAAATTTAAAAAAGCAAAACAAAACCACATATTTTGTGTATAAGTTAACTCCCTCTCTCCCACTCACAGAGATGCACATATGCAGAAGTGTATATACAAACTTATGTGCATATATCCACCTTCCTACACACACACACACACACACACACACACACACACACACACACACACACACACACACACACACACACACACACACACACACACACACATGATTCCAGTCAGGGAACTGTGCTTACTCTGTACACCAAAATATTTACTGACAAACTCAAGGCTACTCCAAGTAAGCCAGTGTGAAACCTCTGTTCCACAGAAACCACCAACACATTAGCACCAGAAGATAATAAATTGCGATGTATAAACGACAGAACTATGAACAACAATGGCATTCAATTAATTCATCTTGACAATAGTTGATCCACAAGAATGGGCATCAGTAAACAGTTATGCTACCAAACTGTAGTCAAACTTTCTCAGTTGTAAAAAAGGAGGAACTCCACCACTCTCTTCAAACGTATACATCCTGCAATTATTTATTTATTAAGCAGAGCAGAACACAGATTCACGTGGTCCATTTTCAGACACAGCCAGGGAACACTGTATGGTTTAGTGACTTGCTCAGAGTCATTACCAGTCTGTAAATGAAGGTTGAGGAACTCAAAACATGGACTACAGGAAGAAGTCCATTAACAGAGCATAATCTTAATCATCTACACTACCTGCCAGACATCTGAGAATGTCGAGTAACATTTACCTACAGATTATTCACAGGATTCACCAGATTGAGTCCTTTTGTGGAAAAACAAACTTATTACCTATTGCTAACTTTTTGCCCCAGATACTTAAATCAATAAACCCCAGCAACTTTCTCTCCTGAACTTGAATCAATACAATTCTCTTCACACCCCTCTCTTAAAAACTTCTCATCCCTCTCTTTTTCTAACTGCTCTCATCCATTGCTCTACTCTTCTCACACATTCCTTATATACCCAAGCTATAAACCTTCTCTTTTCACACGTTCCCTATATACCCAAGTCATAACCCTTCTCTTCACACACATTCCCTATATATCCAAGTCATAACCCTTCTCTTCACACACATTCCCTGTATACCCAAGTTATAGACTTTCTCTTTTCAGACATTTCCTATATATATATCCAATAGACTAATTTGGAATAGGCAGCCTAGACAGAACTGATCCTATATCCTGTTCCCTCACTCAAATGTTGTTACCACTATTCTCTAAAATAATACTAACATCTCCCTTCCTACACATATATATATATATATATATATATATATATATATATATATATATATATATATATATATAAAAATATGGGTCCACTTCTTAAACTCGAAATACTGAAATCACGAATTTCAGTATTTCGAGTAGAGAATGTTGAATCCTCAAAAACATGAAACACCACAATCACAAACACTCACAACACTGAATTTCAGAAAACACAAATAAATACATAACTCTGCCCCCAAAACAACACACTATAAAAACAAAACTGATAATACCACCATACACGTATGCAGGGGGGCAAGCCCCCCTGCACCCCCCACACCCCCACTACTTATATATATCAACTCCAAGGTCGCACTTACCCGAACAAAAAGGAACGCACATCTTCCCTGATTTACCCTACACTCGCACAGCAGACAGTCATATTTAAACTCACTAATAACACAAGAACATGCACTACACATGTGCAAAAATCATAACATTCAGCACTCATACAAATACACTCTCACCCACCTATCCCAAACTACTTCTATAACTCCCCACAACAACTAAATATTAATACATTAACATTAAAATCCTTAAAATTTGAACACATACCTGAATCTCAATACAGACACAAACATCGCCTGCCATACCTCACAGCCTTTAAAGTGACAGCACATACTGAATAACACACCAAAATAAATGCAACACAGACTAGGTAAACAAACATTTGAAATAGTGCAAATTGAAAAACTGCACTTTCGACATTCTCGGCTTGAAATACTGAAATTCGAGATTTCAGTATTTCGAGTTTAAGAAGTTGACATATATATATATATATATATATATATATATATATATATATATATATATATATATATATATATATATATATATATATATATATATATATATATATACATATATACATATACACCTTTCCGTAAATGTGAAATGTAAGAATATTAAACTTCTTTAAAATGGTTCCCTTCTACAGTATAAATCCATTTATTTTCTGCAAGAATTTAGAGTTACTAGAATGGATCTATATTATAACAATGAAAGTTTAAAATTGTGAACACTCCAAATATCAAAAATACAGACCTCGAAGTGCTTTTTGTGAGATCGCAGTACAGTGAAGATCGGAATATTTGCCCTTTCCTCACTGCAGTGCGATCTTGGACTTGGTATATATAATTAGCGGGGGGGTGGGGGAGCAGCCCCCCACAATAGCGAGTTCGAGGTCCGAAATTTTCAACATTTAGAGCGTTCGCAATTTTAAACTTTCGTGGTTATAATATAATCCCTACTAGAACTGTATAGACTTACACATATTAGTGCAAATGTTTTACTGTACATACCTGTTTTGCACCTATGTTTGATTTTTATGTAAAATGTAACTGTTGCTTTTTTTCTGAGAACTAACTGAAAATCGCTTGTTAATATAAATATACTGTGACAGAGCTTTTTTTCCTTGAACCTCTGCTGAAAATGGGCCCAGCCCAACTGGAATTTCCAGGTAAAAAAAATACAAATAAATAAATAAATAAATGTCAGATGCAGTGTGTTTTTATGAGACATTACTAACGTTATGCCATCACTCCCTTCATATCCCTTTTAACCGAAGAATCATCACCATCCAGTGTGATCAACATCCTGCAGTCTCCTCACAGGATGAGAGTTGCAACCATTCTGAAAAGCATACTGTGTTAGTGCCTCTAGTGGGTTTGAGTAAAGAAGCAAACTAACCATCAAGCACCTGTCAAACCAATTTTGTCTGACATTTCACCGGCGAAACAAATACTGTTTGGGCACTGATATTAACTGAGCAATCTTTGCCTCTACTGTTGTGCAGTTAGGATGCCAAAATATTGTCTGATTCTTAGCAACAATGACAATGGCAAAAATATAAGGGAATGCATATGACATTCCTACTCAGCTCGGCTGTGATAGTATATGTTGTGGGGAGAAGACCTAGAAGGAATAATAAGAGTAAGGGACCACTCATGGGGAATCACTAGGCTGAAGGATACTTACATAAGTGGACAGCTCTGCAGACTGCATTACTAGTCTTCAATAAGCCACTCATTTCCTTTCTGTAAGGTTTGAAATAATATGCAAGCTCTAGCAATACAGAGCTATTCCTGGAACAGTCATTAACTGAGGTGTTTCTGGCAAATGCTTTCATAATCTGTTGCTCTTCTGGATCATTGTAATCAGAACTGTGTTCAGATTTTTCTACTTTTTACATAAATACTTCACTGACAGTAGTGATGGATGGCTATGTGTCATTCCTTTCCCTAAACTTACTTGCTGTGACATCAAAACATTTGTATCCTGAAAAAGCTTTCAAAAGGTTAGGATGCTGTAAGACAGCTGGCTGAAGCAGTACAATTATCCATCCATACATCCTCAACCCCTTTTTCCCATTTTCCACATGGGGTTGGGGTAACACTTTAACAGTGACAATCATCTCTAACCAAGGTTTTCACCAACAGGTGGCTAGCCTTGCCACTGTAGTTCATTCGTACCATGCACTCGCACACACTCACACCTACAGCCATTTTAGAGTGCCCACTCCATCTACTGTATGTCTTTGGAACGTGGGAGGAAGCCAGAGCACACAGAGGAAACCCACATGATTACAGAGAGCACATGCAGACTTCGCAAAGAAGGCACCCCATCTGAGAACTGAACCGGAGAACCTCTTGCTGTGAGGCAACAACGCTAACATAAACTAGTTTTGTTAACGAAGCCTCAGTTTTAAATGAAAGTGATAACAAGTGCTTCATACACTTATATTTATTTCATTTAATTGCACTTTTTAATGCTTATAGTTGTCCTATGTAGCTAATCTACTACATTTTGCACTGTTATAAAGATCTTTTTTTACTGTTTCACTGCATTTTTGTACTGTTTTATATTATTTCTAACTGTATTTTCATTGCTAGATAGTGTTCCATTACTGTAATTGCATTTTTTTTATTGAATGACTTAACTGTAAACTGCTATTTCATACTGAGAGTTGTATTTTCTGTTTGTGATGCTCTACCTGTGCTTTTCTGTGCGTTTTTTTTGTGTGGTTTCTGTGTTCTAGTTAGGTAGCACAGCCTGGACAGAGGCCTGCTGTTATCCCGTCCTGGTTGTTTTGCCCGTTGTGTTTCCTGTGTTTCTGGCAGCTGTATTCTGCTGTTAGTGTCTTGTCTTCACAGTTAGTGAGAGCAACAGGGTTGCTTGACCTTCTCTAGCATGAATGATTGGTTGAAAGAGCAGGGGCTAGCAGGATTGGGCAGTAATTTGAGCTTCTAGATTCTTCAATATTTTCTGGTATTTATACCCTGTGTTTGCAGGGTGTTGCATTTGTTTGCTCGTTGCGCACTGCCACTGCGCTGCTTTAACCCATTGCAAGGTATCTCACTTGCATTTTTTCCCTTACCAGCACTCCTGTGTAACTGACCTTGCAACTACTGTAATTTTATCCAGCCCGTACCCACTCTACCATCCTTTATTACTCTTCCACAGACTATGACAACCATGGATGGACAATTTCCTGTGGTTTCTCCTGCTAGTCTTGTTGATATGGGCATCCTGAGACAGTATAGCAACTGCCTCATGTACACAGACAACCCTCTTCTTCTACCACCTAGGAACACAATATGTGAGAGATGCAATTACATTAAGAACCTAGAATCCTTGCTGTCTAGATCACAAACCAGTACATCTGGCACTGAGAAGGTTGTCTGCAAAAACACCACAAGCACCACACCTCTAACACCACCCACACCTGTACAGTACATTCCTACATATGTGGAGGTTCTCAACAAAAACATACCTAAACAAAAGATAATTTGGAGGCAAAAGCACATACACACATCACAACCCACCGCACCAAGAACCACACATAATACACATGCCTGTGTCTCACACCATCTAAGGCCCAACCACAAACCCAACATACTAGTCATAGGAGACTCTATCATGAGGCACACAGATGTGCCCCTCACCAGGCTAGACAAGAGGAAAGTTACAGTAAGAGGCTTGTCAGGTGCTAGAATCCACCATATTACTCACATACTCAAGTCTCTCAGCAACAGGTACTGTTATGACTCTGTCATAGTCGATGTTGGTGTGAATGACTTGAGACGTACCTCTCTGGACTATATGAAGAAAGACATGATTGAGCTCACTGTGTCCTAGGCAGGTATGTCCTGGCCTTAAGCAGCATCCTACCATCACCCAGAATGATGCCTCAGTGCTAACAGAAAATGACTGATTTTAACAATTAGTTTAGTTTCTGGTATCATTCCAAAGGGATCCAGTACCTGATAGCCTGTGAGGACATGACTGACAGATCAAAATGCTTTGCCAGAGATGGCCTTCATCTGTCTCCCCTGGGCTTCAGGCTTCTGGCAAAGGCTCTTACCTCCCCTATAGTGCCTTTTTTAGGCAAAGTCATGAGGACAAAATTACCAACATGAAAAATTCTTCTAAATGAAATTTAATGGTCATGCTGCTAAATGCTAGGAGTCTGAACATCAAAGTGCACTCATTGCAAGCGTTTCTCATTCTGGAAGATGCTGACATTTGTACAGTCACTAAAACCTGGTTCAAAGCTGCAGAGAGCACCCCAGTCTTACCAGGTTACTTGTCCTACCATACTTTTAGACTACAAACAGAGGGCTACAAAGCCAAAGGAGGTGGAGTTTCAATATTTATCAAAGACATACACGTCTCCAGGCTGGTCAAACAGTATGATGCACAGGTTTTGCTCCAGGTGCAGCTAACTATTGACAAAACACCTATTCAAATCGTAGCTAGCTACAGACACCCAACCATGACTCAGGTGGCCCACTTCACCTATCTGGATTTACTTGAATCCATTATGATTAAACCCTCTACCCTGATCCTGGGTGACTTTGACTACTTGGAAGACCTATTCTAGCTCAAACATGAATGCCCACAGACTCCTCAACTTCATCAATGCCAGTGCATTGGATCAGCTGGTCGACACCCCCTACAAGAGGTGAAAATATCCTGGACCTGGTACTAACCAACATGAGTAGCCACTGTAGCACCCCTACAGTGTCATCCTCCTTGGTAAGGTCCGACCATAAAGCAATCGCTTTCAAAGTCATCATCTCCTCTGACCCCCCCTTGCCAGGGTTGAACAAAACAACTTTTCCAAAGATGACTATAACCTCCTGAGAGCAGGTATAAGCAGCTTTACAGCCACCATCCCTTCAGTTGAATCAAGCACTAATGTCAAAGCATACACCAAAAAAATATATAAGAACACCTATATAGCTGCATGGACTCAGCAATACCTGACAGGACCAAATCATCTTCCTCCCTGAAGAGTAAACCTGTCTGGTGGACAGCAGCAATAAACAGACTCTGTAATAAAAGGAAAAAAAATTGCTGTCTAGGACCAACAAGGAGCAGGTACCAAGTTGGAAGCAATCTCTCCTTTGTCTGAACAAGCAAAATATGTTACTGGTGAAATCCTCTAAGGCTAACTTTGAGTCCAAATTGGCCACATCTACTAAGGACAATCACAAGGCCTTCTTTGCATACATCCACAGTCTCAAAGTTAATTCCCAAATCTGCTCTGAATTGGTGGACAAGAATACCACATATGCCATAGATATAGCCAACCTCCTGGCAAACAAGTTTATTTGCTGTCTAGGACCAACAAGGAGCAGGTACCAAGTTGGAAGCAATCTCTCCTTTGTCTGAACAAGCAAAATAGGTCACTGGTGAAATTCTCTAAGGCCAACTTTGAGTCCAAATTGGCCACATCTACTAAGGACAATCACAAGGCCTTCTTTGCATACATCCACAGTCTCAAAGTTAATTCCCAAATCTGCTCTGAATTGGTGGTCAAGAATACCACATATGCCATAGTTATAGCCAACCTCCTGGCAAACAAGTTCATTGAAAACTTCACCCCCGTCCCCCATCAGTAAACCAGGACATCCCCAGTACCTGCCCACCACCCTTCATCACGAAGGAGCAGGTTATTTATGCCCTCTCAAAGGCAAAAAATACAGCCTCCATGGGACCTGACAACATTCCTGTCTCTGTCCTATATGAACTCAGGCAAGAGTTCTCAGCACCACTAGGCACCCTATTTAACCAAAGCCTGTGCACCGGTTTCATTCCAGCAGAATGGAGGATAGCCACTGCCATCCCTCTGCACAAAGGTGGAGCATCCATTGACCCAGGCAATTATAGGCCAATCAGCCTAACTAGACTGATCTGCAAGGCCATGGAATGCATTATCATGGACCTTATAAATAAGGACACTTACAACCTCCAAACACTTGATCCCACACAGTTTGGTTTTGTCAAAGGGAGATCATGCCTGTTAAACTTGGTCACCTTCTTCGAAACAGTCACCAAAGCCATGGATGAGGGCTAGACAGTCCATACAATCTATCTTGACCTAGCCAAAGCCTTCAACACTATTCCCCCCTCAGGCATAATAGATAAACTTTGCCAGCTAGGCATCAACCCATATGTTACCAGATGGGTAGCCAACTGGCTCAATGATAAAACCCACTCAGTCAAAACAGGGGAAGCCACCTCTAGTAGTAGACCTGCATCAAGCTGCATACCCCAACGATCGGTCTTGGGGCCTCTGTTGTTTGGGATATACTTTTCTGAGATGCAAGCTAAAAGCTTGCAGATGACTGCAAGCTGGCCACTGTCATAAATTCCCCTAGTGATGTGAACATCCTGCAAGAGGGCCTTAACCAAACTAATGACTGGCGCCAGAAGCATGGCCACAAACTGAATGCCAAGAAATGCATCATTATCCCCTTTGGGGAAAATGGTGTCCCCACTAATTATCACATTAATAACAATGTACTAATCATGCAATCAGTTGTGAGGGACTTGGGCACCCAGGTTGATAGCAGCTAACTTTTGACCACCGTGTTGCCTCCATTGTATGGAAGGCTTTCTATATGGCCCACCTCATAAGTAAGGGTATTTCAACCAGGAACAAGGAGGTCATAACATCTCTGTATTCCTCCCTTATCAGACACATTACCGAGTACAATGCCCCCTTCGGCATGTACTTTGCCAAGTACATGCAGCAGTTGGAGAGACCACAGAGGTTCCTTACCAGGAAAATCCAGGGTCTCAAACACCTATCCTATACAGATAGGCTAAAAGCCCTGTCCCTCTACTCAGTCTCATGCAGACTGCTCAGAAGTGACCTGTATCTGGTATAAAAGGCCGTCTCAGACTCAGCCTTGATGGAGTTGCTGCATATCCTTAAGTCAAACTCCACTCGTGCAGCCCACACGCAAGGTCTCAACCTGGTCTGTGACATTAATAGAACTTCTTGGCAGGATAGATTTGTGTCCCAGTGACTCTTCCATCTGTGGAACAGACTTCCTCTCCATGTCAAGCAAAGTATCTCACTAGCCCTCTTTAAGGAGAACCTGAATGACTGGATGGGAAACAGAAAATATACCCCTGGATCCCACCTATGTCCCTGCTGGACAGGGAAAATGGGTGCTGATTTTGTGGGAACATGGGTGAAATTCTTGGCTAGGCTTATAAGGGCCTCTGGGCCAATAACCTGGTACTGTCCTATTAACCTATGAAGCATTGCAATGCACAGATTTTTATGAGTGCTACATCACCTGAGACTCTTTTAAATGCTTAATAATTATAAAGATCAGTATCACAGGTTACAGCAATGACAACAATTAACATAAGAACAAATTACTAAATTACTTAAAATGTTTCCCCTACTATATATTATGTTTTAATCCTTTGAGGACTTTGACCAAGGTAAAAGGTCATGTATTCTACTAGCTTGGCTGTGAAACTTTTCTTAACTTAGTGGAATACTGCACTCTGGCTCCAGATTCTTTCAAGTGTTTAGCACTTTGATGTTGACTAATTTATTTTACTGGGTTGTTGTTTACTGTTTTTGTACTACTAAATGAAAATTAGACTTTCTGTACTTGTGTTTTCTATGTATGCCACAATTGTGCACAATTTCATATCCCAAACCTGTTGAGTATAAGAGCTTTGTAGGGTGTGGAATACATTATTTTATAGCACTCTTACTATGTCACAGCAAGACCTTTATTTTTTCAGAACCTGTTTGAGTAAACATGTGTCAGTAATGTGCTTTTATTAGTTATGCAATTGTTCTACTATGATCAGGTGGCACACCCCAGTGTTTGCCCTTTTATCATTTCTCCGAATTTTACCGATCCTATACATCCTACATAAATACTATAATAAATTTATGCAATAACTCCCTGATGAATCTGCCAGTCCTGCCTATCACGCATAAGCAGTGAAATAAATTCATGTGATTACACACTGATGGAATGTGTCCATGCTGCCTATCATGCGTACAAACTGAAATAAAGTCATGTGATTACACACTGATGGAATGTGTCCATGCTGCCTATCATGCGTACAAACTGAAATAAAGTCATGTGATTACACACTGATGGAATGTGTCCATGCTGCCTATCATGCGTACAAACTGAAATAAAGTCATGTGATTACACACTGATGGAATGTGTCCATGCTGCCTATCATGCATACAAACTGAAATAAAGTCATGCGATTGCACACTGATGAATCTGTCTACGATGTCTATCATGTGTAAATAGTGAAGTAAATTCATGTGATTACACACTGATGGAATGTGTCCATGCTACCTATCATGCGTAAATAGCAAAATAAACTCATGTGATTATACACTGAGTCTATAAATGTAGCCTGTTTATCTTTTTAATTTTGGACACATCTCAGCTTACTAGTTATATAACTTAAGCTAAGTAAAGACTCATTCCATGCATTTCATTCAGTTGGCTTTAGTGAGAAAATATCTTTTTTTACTAGTAAAAACATTCTGAGCTGCTCAAGTACTTTCTATTACATAAAAATGTGACTTGCTTCTTGGAGTATGGAACTTACTTGCACTGTTTTTAAAATGACTGCACAATGGTTTTAAAATGTATCATTAATTACTAACTAGTATCTTGCTACGAGAAATATTAGCCTTACCTATGCAAAAAGAATGATTTAGCTTGTAAATAATGACAAAAGCTTGAAACATTCAGTCTTCTTGAACATGAACATTGATAACTGTCAAGGTCTTAGTCGTATAAATGAATAAATGATTGGAAACAAACATCCATACATATAAAGTACAGATACACAGACACACACACGCAAACACACACACATACACTTAACTGCCACTCATTGGTATTCGCTATAAGCAATATTAAAACTTCTGTCAATGTTAATAAAAAAATATGATTTGGATCAAAATGATATTATAGTGTTCATGAGACTGAGATGGAGTTAAGAATCCCCTACTAGGGAACTGATAACAGAGTCTAGGCAAAGAGAAAGGGATAAGAGAGTGTTACATGACAGACCAGCTCTGGCAGAGATTTTATTTGAGACTACAATACAATTAATAGAGCATATAAAATACTGCAAGATAATTAAAATAATCAGTCATAGGAGCTTAGAAAAGATAGAGAAGACAGAATGGAAAGACAATTTATAAATAAACACTGGGAGGGCATCTGTATGGCTCCCAAGTATGTGATAAAATCCAGGTTGAAGATTTTTTCTTAGAATTGTTGCATAGGTATTTTTATACACCAGCAGACTTCAGATATTTTTTTTTCCTCAGGTGACTAGCAAATGCTGAAGGTGTGATGCCAAAGAGATGGGTAATTGGGATTTTTTTTTTTTTTTTTTTTTTTGGTGAATGTTAACAAGTTAGCTGACTTTAAATATTCCTACAGAATACTTTATCAAACCTGTTGGTGAAGCAAATATATATAACTAAGGAAATTATTCTTTTAAGCTGGAATCTAGGATTTGAATGGCCCAGACATAGTAAGATCTTATTAAATGTATTGCTACTGGCTGCCAAAAAATGGAAATCAAAATCTAGACCAACTGCAAATGAAGTACTACATACTGTAAATAAGATAAAATAACTGGAGAAGGGATCTTTAGAAAAGGAGAGAAGCAAACAGAAACAAATGGGATTTGTGGAAATAATACATGCAAAACAGTGTTCAAGTGGAGGGATGAGGTTTATAAGAAGGCAGGAACTGAGCAGTTTCTGTAATGTTTGAGTGAAGGACAATTGTTAAAACGAAAACATATACACGTAATGCATGAAAATAATAAACAATGTTACATGTGTGATTTTATTGTCTGTTGACGTGTGTATACCTATGTTATTGTTTAGTAATAAATGTGTTTAAAAAGGAGAAGGTAATGACATAGTTCATTTAAAATATTACTGATACTGAACAAAAAATGCACATCTAAGGATAAGTTCACCAGTTGTGCACAGGCACACCTCTCAACTGTCCAGATTTTTGCTAAATGTCCAGATTTGGCTCTCAAATTTTTGTTCTGGTCTACATAGAATTTGTGATTCTGGCAAAACACTGAGGACTGAAGTCACTTAATAATGACTAACATTTGAGATTCAGATTTCATGCCTTTCCAAAAATGCATGCTGACACAAATTCTTTTAATCCAACAAGTTACAATGTTCATAAGAACATTATTTAAAATTTGTCCCTTATTTTGGGCCTCTCCCCCATTATTTTAGCCTTTGTCCAGATTTTGTGTTCTAAGAGTTTGAAAGGTATGTGCACAGGTGTGTAATCTTAATGTTTGTCAGCATTTTGTCTGTAGGCATTCATCCAATGTATTCCATTGTTCTGTCTTATAAACAAAAGCAGGAACATTTTTAGGTCACATTCTGATGTGATTTCACAAACAATGCAATATCTGCTTTTGTGTTTGAAAACAGAATTAGGTCTCTGATCACAGAAATGACAACAAAGCATGTTCATCAGGAGAACTGAAGAAATTGTTTAATTGAGATTTTCAGATCAAAATGTTTACAACTGTTTTCCCAAGCTAAATGCAGATTATGTACTACAGAAATTCCCAATATTTTTTGTTTTTATTTTATATGCAATTATGTTGTGACCATACATTATGAACTTAATTATAATGTTCAAGTCCTGTAAGGAATATTATTTCACATACCCATTATGAAATTATTATTCCTGAACAGAACTATGCAACAAAACTGTAGCATGGAAGACACAGAATGCATGTTCATAACAAGTGGCAAAATTATGGCTCATATGAATACATTTATTTGGTAATGAGCACTGAAAGAAATTATAGGGTTTATGTAAATCCATTCACAGTTGTTTCCTGAAGGAGGGAGCGTATGTCTCTGATTTAGAAAAGATAGCAATGGTAATGTCCATGATGGTAAACTTAGGTTAGAAGGTGATAAGTATTGAATCTGCAGGAGGTATGGAATGATGATGGATTGTTTTCCTAATTAGTACTTAAAAAGATGGAAAATAAATAAGGACAGTTTTGTTTTGGTATGCAAAAGAGCAGATTATGTACTTACCTTTGACCCTTGGGGCTAGAAAACCAACATCATTTTATTGTATGCTCCCTGTATCGCAAATAAAAAAGTAAAGACTGTATCTTTGTTTACAGAGGAGATTCTGGTTGGATGAGAACATACCATTTCCTCTTTATGAGGGAATTACTGCAGATCAAAACTGCGTAGCGCAGGTGTCACTGTATGTTGGCTAAGTATACGAGGGAAGCACACAGCAGGTACATTAGAAAGACATTTATTTACTTATGTATCTGTCTGTCTAGTCTTTCAATCATTAATTTGTTGAAACCTCATATGAGAGTCAATAAAGAGGACTGTTTTTTTTTTATTTATTTTAATGTGGGATACTGATAGTGATAATTTGAGTATCAGCCAGTGAGTTTAATAACCTTCAATATTTTTACATACGAATCTGGGTGAAGGGTTGAAAGTACTCTGTGGTCACACTGCAAGATAGTATGGAATAGTTATTGGAATCTCAGTTGTTGTTTCATAGGAAGAACAGTTTAATTCATAGGAGTTTAGAAATCACTGTTGTTTTTTCATAAGATTGCACATAAATACGACAGCAGGCCATTTTCTAAGAAAACAGACCATGTTCAATTGGGAAAGCCTCTAGTTTCGGCATACTTATAGCTGCTCAGTGAACAGAGCAGTGCAAAAACAGAAGTAAACATTTGCTACGAATATGATGACAGTGATGTGTCAGTGATGGATTGGATGCAACAGAATTAGAATCCCAGAAATATTAAGTAGCACAGGGGGAAAAAAATCAAAGTGGATAATAGAGCAATATCATTAACAATGCATATACATTGATAAACATAAGAAAAATACATTACAGTCATTGGAAAATTCATTCCACTAAATGAGGCAATTACTGATTGTGCTGTTCATTAAAATCTTTATAGTTATATTTGACTAACTACCAGACACAATTTGTATGATATTATGCTCCCCAAATTCCTACATTTCCTCAAGCTATGCAAACTTACCTCAAATGTGTCTCCATTGCTCCTAACTCCCCATAATATACTTTCACATGTGTGCAAAACAGCCTGAAAAACAGAAGCTAGCTTTCATATGTTTAACCTTGAAGAACTGTAGGCTGTGACAGTTGTGAAACCAGTCTCAACTTTCTCCAATTGAGAGAAAGGACCGTATACAGGAATGTAAAGATTTTAATCACAAAATGGTCACTGACCATCCAGACTGCACAAATAAGTTGGAAGGAGGGGTTGTATCCATAGGTGCATATAAGATCATATTAATTTTTCTTAACAATATTTAATCACATTTTAAAACATTTAACTTCAAATTTTTCCCTTTCTGGTCAAAGAAAATGTCACTGAGGCTGTATATTATTGCATCACAGAATACAAAGTGATGACAAAAATATTGTCAAAATTTACTCAGAGGCTATAAAGCCTATATAGGATAACAAACGAATATTATAAAGGAAAAATTACAGAAACTCAAAAGTAACACATATGAGAATCTCACGAAGGACAGCGTGACTTAAAACATGAAGTAATATCATACTGAACTCAAAATAATTTGTCCTGCTCTTATGTCAAGATTGCTGCCAGCTCATAAACACGTTGTACATCCAAATCATATTTTTATTTGAATTTGAGCCTGATTCATAAGGTATTATGCACAGGGGAAAAGTCTAGTTGTGGCTAAACTAGCAGAAGATAGCAGATTATTATCCTAAAAATTGGGGACAATAAGCATAACTGTATTTATGTTCAATAATCACAGTAGACGTGCAAACAAAATGCCTCTATCAACAAAGAACTACAGGGCATGTAACACTGTAGTTTAGCATTGCATGCAATGGATTTGGTAGACCATAACCATATTATGCACAAAGTACACTATCAGTCCCACATAGCAGCAGCAAACATCAGAATGCTCAGTAAATTGTGCAAATTATAAGTAAAATAATTCACTTCCTACTGTTTTTTGAGGTGTTCAGCAGGCAGCATTCCAAGCCTGATGCTAACTATATATAATATTGCCAATCCAGTGATTTACTTAGCAAGTGAACTGCTTCACTAAACTGCAGTGGGACTCAGTGTACTATTTTTGATACATCTGTGCACATCCCTCTTTCTGGGCCACAAAGCTTTGCTGATTAGGGACACAGGAGATAAGTAACCTCTTCTGCACACTTTCTATATCTAGACCCTGGTCTTCCTCAATTCTAAGCATGTTTATTTCTTTACAGTTACTGAGGTTGTGAAAACTTTAAATGCTATACATACTGCAGGAAGTGTAGCTAGCCACCATAATTAATGTATCATGTGTGAAGCTCCAACTGTGGGAGAACAGCCTTTGTTAACATTAATATATTTTCTGAATCAAACAGCAGATCTTAAGAATTCTATACAAATGCACTTTCTGTGCATTAATTCTTGCAGCACATGGCAATTTTTTTGTTGAAATGATGCCTCACTCCACAGAGCAGACACCTGACAGTATTATCCACCCAATAAACAGCCTATTGCAGTGAGCATAGTATGTTGGAGAAGCTGGACCTACTCAGCTTCCCATGCAAGTGTTGGTAGGTACAGCATATCTGAACAGATGTAATCAGAGATATTCAAAAAATGAGTGGCTGAAACAACATTTCTGGAGTCAGTGCTTTCAAGGTAAGCCAATAACATCAGAGGCTCTAAGGCCAAAGTTGACAACAAACAGCAGAACAAGCTATTTAGAGGAGCTAAAAAAAATCAGTGTAGAAACAACCTAATACTAAAAGAAGGAATGGAATGTCAGAAGTTTCTTTCCTTAAGGATAAACTTCTTCAAACTCTCCAACATCCAGAACCAGCTGTAGTTTGGGCTCACAGATCCTTAAACCTCCAACAGAAATCAGTAATCCCCCACAAACCTTAACCTTCACACTATTAAACTTCAAAGACAAGGTAATAATCCAGTCTACAATAATAGAAGGAAAGTGACTTGGTTAACAACATATCAAGAAGTGGAAAGCCTTTGAAAGACAGAAATTTTGCTTCACTAATACTATCCCCACAGCATTTAAATTTCCAGTTTGACTTCTTATAAAATGAAAACAGAAATCACCATTTGAATCTCCAGGGGCAGTCATGTGCTAATTTATAAAAAAAATTGCTGCAAGACATTGATAATCATACCTCTCAACCTCTTAGTGCAAGAACTCTGGACAAAGCTCAACAAAAGGGGGGGGGGTAAAGGCCCAAAAACAAGGACATATTTTAAATATTGCTCTTATAAACTTACAAAATTGCTAGGGTAACAGAGTTTGTTTAAGCATATATTTTCTGAGGGATTTGAAGTCTGAAACTCAAACATATGTCCTTATTTAGTGACTTCAATGCTCTGATTATCCCAGTGATTTGCCATAAAACCACAAATTTTATGAGAAACAGACCAAAAATATGAGGCACAAACCTGGACAGTTGAGAGGTATGGCAGCAGATACTTACAAAGCTCCAGTGAAACCAGTTGTGACCTGATGTCTTCCCAATGGGCAAAATACTCAGTGAAGCTTCTATGTCTGATGAGATATCTAAGATTAGTAAGATGCACATATCTTCCCTTGGCAAAAAGGGTAGTTGCATGTCTTATAGGAGGGACATAACCTCTTCATGAAAGACTACTCAGGGGTCAAGACTGTATGTACATAAACATGAGAGAAACATTTAATGAACACTATACATGTTTTTAAAAGGAGACACTAATTTGCAGCTATCTTGAATCACTGTACTGAAACTTAATATCTTTCCAACCTTCAGTAAAGGCGCCACAAGACATTCAGGTTCTTGCTTAACAGCCCATGTTTGAAAAGCTGAATATTCCAATTAGTGCTCTTCCATTGCTTTTCTTGTCTGAGGAAATGTAGTTACGGTACCTGCAAACTTTCAGATACAGTGGAGTCCTAGACCTAGTTGCCATATATGCAGTCTGAACCTTTCTGCAAAAAACAGGTTTAAAGGAGAAGAACGATATTTCATACTGGCCCATCTCCAGTATTTTCAATCTTTGTATTCAGTGTTTCAGGACACTGCATTGCAAATCCCAACATTTTAGTTGGACTAAGTTTGCCTGCCATAGTTTTTGCAAGCGTACTTTTGGAATCCATGGCAACAAACAACTGCTTGATATCTGAAAGGGGATATGTGGATATCTGAATACTACATGCAATTTTGAGCCATAGGGTATGACTTCAAAAAGTAATCAGTCCTATGGCTACTCTTTTGCAAAGGAGAAATTTATGCATTACCTGATACATCTGATTTTCATTCTGTTCAAATATCAAACCCAAGACAGCTATATGCTTTCTGTGTAAACAGATGTCTTACAGGATGGTGGAAAAGGCTAGGTCTATCAAAGTAATCTACTAATAAAACTGGAGTTAGCTGTGGTTTTGATGAAAAAAGTGACAAATAAGGAAGGCTGATCACAGACAGAACTTTGAATATTGCCTGCATTAATGGGGGCTTTATGGGACAGACATGGGTTCATAGGTGTGTACTAGGCTAATGACCACTGGGGTGTTTTAAAGCTTAGCCATGCATCCCAAATCTCTGACAAGTTCTGGTACCATTGATAAGTGTAAGCAGGGGGTGGGTGATGAAATTATTATAGGCTGCCTGTTTCCATTAGAGACATAGGTGCCAAACCAGGGATGAATTTCCTTCTTCATTTGCCCAAGTTACACTTGAATTGGATTAGGGAGGAACTTGGCTTCACATGGACTGGAAGCCTGTTCCAGACAGGGGGTAGTCCATGGTATATATGCATGTCTCTTCAGCAGATCCAATTTATATCACAGTCAAGGTTTAAGTATGTTGAATGGATAGTTCTGGTACTGTTTGTTTTGTGGATATGCAGGAGGTCCAGAAGAGTGGGGCCTAATGCTGTATCTAGTGCCTGACATATACTACAGTGATTCACTACAAGGTACTCCCATAACATATGAAGAGCACTGCACATTAGTCTTTGAATGTTACAAGAGTGTGTGTGTGTGTGTGTGTGTGTGTGTGTGTGTGTGTGTGTGTGTGTGTGTGTGTGTGTGTGTGTGTGTGTGTGGTCTCCTTCTCTTTTCACCCTTTATTAACAACTTAATACATGACCTGACAGATCTCAATGTCATCATGTAAGAAGACAATCTGCTACTCCTGAAATTCAGATGAACTAACAAAGACCCCCAAGAAAAATGACAGACTTCCTTCATCTCGATATACAGCTGAACTTAGAGCAACAAACTCTAGTATCATGGTGCTTATCCCAAGCCAAAAGTTAAAATGTCCCCCACTAGTAAGAAAAAGATAACAATGACATCCCTCTTCCTAATGTTATCGATGAAAGATATGTTGGCCTAAGTTTAGACCTTCCTTATCCTCAGATAATGTTGACATTAAAACACTTGCCCAGTTAAAGGCATGTTACAGGATCTCTTTATCTGTTTTTCCCTCTGCCCATCCTGCCATAAGCAGAAATGTTCTTATCCCCAAACTGGAATGGGGCCTACTATTATTAACACTTCACTCCATTTCCAAAACATATGAAATGCAGATGGCTATAAATATAATATGTAAAAATTGCACTTCTTACTGATGCCCATAACCATCACTAGGACCTTTTGAAAGATCTTGAGATGGTTGCCAATAAATAGCATGGTTACACTACTACTTAGTTCTTTGTTTTCAGAATTATCAAGCAAGTAAAATATTCTCTAAACACGAAACAAAACCAGAAGAAAGCAAACTTATTCCCTTAGAGATAGCATCAAAAATTTACCATTGTTAGATTCTGCTTCTAAACAGCCACATGAGAAACATTTTCTAAACAAGGGCCTGATATATAGAAACATTTGCCACCTGAAGTAAGAAAGCAAAATTAATAGAGCACCTATATGGTGAAGTTGTTAGTATATGCCTCCAAGATAATAGTTAGAATACTACTGTAGCTGATGTCTCATTTAGCTGTGATATTGAGCAATGACCCCATAAAGAAAATCTCTCAACTATTGCATTTCTCTTTGATAATTACTGTATTACTCTTTTGAACTTAGGAATATTTTGTACAATGTTTTGTATTACTAAGTTCATCATTTTCTTTCTGTTGCCTCTATGGGCCCATATCATGGCAGAAAAAGATCTGGTGACCAGTCAACTTACCTGGTTATCAAAGTGAAACTAACAAATACACTATGTGGGTTGTACAGCAGACAAATCCCTGACATCCAAATCAATGGCATACAGGACTTAAGCAAAGACAGACACATATCAGACATACTGGTATGATTACACAGTATGGACGGTATCAGAAAATGCACTATATATACAGCTACATCCGTGCACAACCTGTGCATGTTTGGCTACATATGCTAGGAATGGCACAAACTCCACCATGGAAATTAACTGTCATCATGAACACGGTGATATTGTACAAATTCATATCATTGCAACAGCTGTACAAATATTCTGTTCTAAAATATTATTAGATTAACTTCAACAATATAAAGACAATGAATTTAATAAATCATGCACACAAAATAGTGCTTTAGCAGAGGGCAAGCTCATTTGCATCCCCCCACGCATTTACCTCTGACTCTAACTATACTAACCTCAAGGTAACTCAACATTAGGTATAAAGGATTATTCCTTTAAGCTCAAATATCAGTGATCGCAGACATATTATTGTGGCAATTTATAAATGTATATATTTTAGACATGCAGGGTAGCTTAGTTTGCTGATTAAAGCTTTCCAACAATCATTAATCCAAACTTCTAAAACCCTGTCTGACTTTAAGTGAACATTTGTTGATGCTGATGTAACTAAGGTTGCACATCCTTTATGGTATTTAATCTCTTATTATTTTATTTGTCAGCTTATATATTGTGTTACAGCTCATGTTCTATATTATGTTTGTCATCTTTGTAACATTTTTATCACATTATGTAAATATTAACTGTTTGGATGTCATGCTCATTCTGTGCCTTTGTTGTCTTTGACAAACAGACTTGGTAATGGCTGAAAGGGACCATGAGCCACCCTCCGTTTAGCACACTCAATGATTTTTTTTTTGTAGTAAAACACCACGTGCTAACAGTGAAACTATTAAGTTCATGGGTGTGGGGTGAAACGTCTGACAGTAACACACACACACACACACACACACACACACACACACACACACACACACACACACACACACACAGTGTAATGTATTGTATACAGGTATGCTACCACAGGTAGCAACAGCAGTACCATCTGCTTAGAACTGTAAAACCCATTTATAGAAAATGTGAGGCATATCCTGCTCAGCTTAATGCTGTAATACAGACTGGAAGGTAAGGTCTGCACAGCTGCACCAGGTGTGTATGCTGTATGTTGTATGTGTGTATGTATATCTGTATAACACCTGACAGATACATCACCCTGTACATGTGTAGCCTGAGATGTGGCATTTTTTAACCACTTTGTTGACAACCTAGAAACCAGATGTACCTTTCAGCCAAAGGGAAACATGCTGGGGGCAAACATTTGGAATGAGATATACTTGAATACCTTAGGACATGTGTGGTGCTGTGTACATAGCATCATCAACAGAAGACACATCTCCTTTAGTGTCTGTGAATTCTGTACAAACAGATACATAAATTGTCTGCCATGCAAGCGCACTTATACCTGTACCAGATGCATGACTAACAAGAACAGTGTGCCGTTACATGGTATCAAGACATGTATGTACTAACTTATGCACTGTCTGTGTACAACAACCCCACAATCACCCATGGAACTTTCTCAGCTATTAAGGTGATACCAGCTGTACTAAACAATTCCTCCTCCACAGAAGATGCAGTTGATTACTACAACCCAAATGGCAAAATCCCAAATCATGAATCAGGCATAAATACCAAAATCAGAAAAAAAAAAGCTTAAACTAAGTTCAAGTTTTAACATTCAGTATATTATTTTGTTTCCAAATTTGTACAGACGTATATCTGGATAAAATACCGATTACTATAAATTAGATCTATTATTTTGTATCACTTACACATATTCGCAACTCTGGTTTTATAATGCAGTTAATGAAAGAAATAGTTGATTCTGAAAATACACCATTTACATTATGGCGCTAGCAGATGTAATACATTTCCATCTATTTATTACATTTATTGGCTCTTAGCTACTTGGTTATTCACTTTCATTTCTCTTTTGTAAGCTAGCATTTGTATTGTATACATAACATGCAGCATTTGGTTGATGGCAAATTACATTAAAACTAATTATGCTAATGGAAAAAATTAGCGTTATTGTCATTTTTGCAGGGTAGAAAATCCCTGTGTCTTCACATTCCCACTATATACAAGCTCCTACTCCAAAGTCACAGTCTCTGGGAAAATGAAACACTTGGCTAAATTATGAAATCATTTATTTCCGTTTCTTCAAGAATGTACAACCTCCACAGCTGAAATGTATTTGTAGAGCCAGTGAAGGGATGCAGAGGAACTTGACCCACTGGAAAAGGAAAGTGAAATTTTATTTTTTCCTGCATATGCTGCTCCATAATAGTTCATACATGCAAGTATTATAGTTTACAGTATTACTGGTAGATTAACTTCCTGAGTATTGTGTGACTCTCACATTTAACATACAATAAAACCAGCACAGTGCTGCAAAAATGTGTAAAGTGAATTATTTAAAAAAGAGAGAGAGAGAGAAAGAAAAGATACAAAATATTTTCAAATGTTAAGTTACTTGAGCTTAATTTTTTTGCTTTGTGCTAATGCAGTCATATTTAAAGGATTAAGGCTCATGCCACGGATTCCCTCAGCATCACATGCTTGCTGGCATTATCCCGTTTGTCTTTTAGCTTATATCTATGGGCATGAATGGCAGTGGTGTGACAAACAATGCTATTTAGGTGAAAGGTATTTGGTTTCTGAACATGATCACCAAAAATTGCACCCAGAATCCCAGCAAATCAGAAGCTTGTCATGAGTCCTTGTAATCTGGGTTAGGATTGTGACTATATTCTTTATATGTTTCATAATACTGTGCGACCTCTCCCACCATTTTATAAAATGCAAATGGGGTTAATGTGCAGCTGCTCTGCTGCCATTGATAGAAACATATCTTTATCCTGAACAAACATACAACCATGCAAGTCACGGTCATACGCAACAAAGGCTGGCAGTCCTACCAAATTAATCTGTTTTGTATACAGGGCTGTAGCACATATCACTTACCTCACCCATTTTACAAAACAGACAGTGGCTATACTGTCTGTCACAGTTCATTCATGATGGACAGTACATCACATGCACTATATTGCACAAGTCAGATTCATGTCCACACCCTTGTCTACTAGACATGCAAATATGTCCTCTTGTGCCTGGATACAAAACTGCATTAACAATGCACAGTAAGAGAAGACCATTGGGTACATATCCACAAAAGTGCAACAATTCATGAAGCAGCACCATTTGTATAAAATCAACAATTTTCATACAGCCTGGTAGCACTTGTATACACTATATATGCCATAATCATTTGTTTGTTATCATAGGCATCCACTACCCAGCTGGGCGCTAAACTCTGTAACATGCAGTATTAGTACCAATGTAAGAGTATGCAGTGGAGCTATATAATGTCAGACTTCCTGTGATTTGACAGTCTAATGCCTTCCTTTGCTCAAAGGAACCCACAAACAGTTGCCACAGAAATAGATAACTAGCCAGTAGTAAGTCTCATTACTACCAGACTTATCTTTTCTTATCAGACAAATTTGGTCATTGGTTTTGCTGTTTTCTTTGAAGGAAAGCTATGTCTCTCTCACCTACTCTAGAATGTGACCTATTGTCAAAAAGCAGACTATAACTGTTTAGAATACACTTAAATTGTCTTTGAACCTTGACGATTGGATGGGATAAAGGAAATTCACCCCAGGGATCTTAAACATTCAGGTTCTCTGAAAGGATCCTAGATTCAGTTAAGAGCCATTTGATATTTCTGATATTGATACATAGAAGCCTGATTTTTAGACATTTATGTATTCAGAAGTAAGACTGTAAAAGTGATTTAGGGCCAGAGTTCACTTTTATGTCACCAGACAGAATTAGTTTTAAAATAAGACAGTATAATACCTCAAAAATATTTTTAAAAGTCAAAGACAGTGGCTCATCTTTGCATATTGAAGTTACTTTCATAATTTATTCCAGATCTCCTTCCATGACACCCAAAGCCCTTTATTTACCCAGGTGTGCAACCACATGTGGGGGAGATATACCACTCATAATGAACCACAGTGACTTTGCTAAGATTCCTAGATTTCAAAAGGTTGGTACAGTTAAAATAAAACAGGCATATCTACTGAGTAATCACATAGCATAACAGCTTAAAAAATACTAAGGCTAATGAGTATAGATACGATGTGACTCAGCTTTGAAGGATCTAAGCAATAAAATCAGCAGCAGACTGTTACGGAGAGGTGTAAGACATTTAAAAATAATATCAAGGAGAAAACCAAAGCATGTGTCTCAAACGTTTGTAAGAGTATATAGTACAGAACACTCCTTTAAAAAAAGGATACAGACCTAACCCACTTGCCTTAATGTTTTAACACAGTAATGGATGAAAAACTGTTAAAAATGTTTGTTTGTGTCTTTCAGCTTTTCTCAGTTAGGGGTCGCCACAGCGGAACTCCGGTCCGCTAATGATTGGCAGTAGAGTTTTACTTGCTGGCTTGCCGGGCCTAACGCATAACCTTCAACGAAGGAACGCCCATTCACGCGTGTCGCCACAAAGAAAACGCTCTTACTGAGAATCGAATGGGCAACGTCTATCTGTGAGGTGACAACGCTACCGCAGTACCACCACCGCGAAAAACTGTTAAAAATAAAAGGTCAAAAGTATTCAAATACTGTGCTGAGTCAGTTTGCTGTTATGGTATAAGTTCATAATATTTCTCAAACAAATAAGAATGCACGTCAATAAACTAAAAAGGAAAAGAACTTAAGCAGAAATTTAATTTTAAACTCAGTTGCCTTAAAAGTTGTTCAGAATGCAATAAGAAGAATGTTTGCCAAACTGAGCAAAACAGAAATATATAATTAGGAACATAAATAAAATAGGCATGTGTGCATAGTCTTACTGTGGGTCATATAATACAGTGCCAATCATATAATTAACATGAGAGGAAAGCTAGGGAAAAGAATGTGAATCAAGCCAGGCAACTAACTAACTATTAATTTGACTGATGTCGTATATATGCAAGAAAATAAAGGCTGACTGGATAAGCACCCAACAGGTAAACAGAGAGTGTTTACAAAGTAACAGAGTCAGTATTTAAGTGTATAGGTGTGGATGGGAGCATCACACACACTCAAAAAAAAGTGTCAAAGACTAAACTAAAGGAAAGGTTAGAGCGATTACATCAACACTGCTTTCCCTCTACACAGTGACCTATGCCAGCTGCAGATTCCTTAAGCAATCGGAGAAGAAGTAAGCCCACAACAGCCAAATTCTCAGAAAAATCACAATGTAGAAAAGGTCCACCAAACTTAATGATGGACAGCTGGAAATGGGTAAATACAAAATAGTTGATTATACAGAGAGGGAAATGAGGTTGAGCAGCAGAAACAGTTAAATAGGGAAAGTGCACAGCAGTAGTAAGTCACTATGTGAAGCAGTAGAAAGCAATAACTGTAACTAGAAATTAACTGAACAATTTTGTATTAACCAGAATAGCTTGTGATTTGGAAATAACTCCCAATCATTAACCAGAAAAAAAACACTATTATTGATGTCAATAATATTAACTAAAATACAGTGCATCAGTAATGGAAACAAGCAAAAAAACATTAAATATTTAGAAGAATTTACACTAAAATAATGGCTGTACTAATAAGCTATACCAAGTTACATTGAAGATAGGATGTCACTAAACACAAGCCAATTGCCAATGTACAAGAAGTTAGCAAGAAAAAAATAAAAACAGTAAATAAACCATGAAACAAAATGCAACAGAATAAAAACTGACTATGTTATGTTTTGGCAAAGACAATGAAAAGCTGTCAAATAAAACTCGTAATTAGCAAGAGTTCCGTGAGTGTTAACATACATGCAAATATAAAGCAGTCTGGTCTGCCTGAATAGTTTCTCATACAGTTGGGATTAATCTTACTTGATAGTGGGAGAAATCCTGTGCTGGCAAGTATCTTGAGGAGGTAGGAGTGACACCTTGTGGAGTCAGGCTTATAGACAGTGATAGACCACAGCCAGTGTGAGGAAATGCCAGCTTCTTCTATAAATGGTCTGTGACCATTTATTTTATTATTACTTATTTTATTTCCATTTGTTGACTGGGATAGTTCAACTGAAATAAACAAAGGCCCCACTCAGTGGAGTTCCAAGGAGAAAAGCTCCACAATAAGCACACAAAATCAAATGTGTAATTGTGTAAGATTAAATGCAACAAATATAAAATACAATAGCACTATGGTTTGCAATAATTACAGGGTGCGGTGACTAGAGAGTGGTACACTGAAGTACATTAAAAAATAAAAGCGGATGGTATAAGTCAGCCATGGCATATGCTCATATATACATTTTCGGTCTCAAAAGTAAATTAATGGATGAAATTGCACTGATGTACAGCAGACAAAACTTATGGAGAGTTCCAGAAAGAATAAAATGTACAGAATATGAAACATGCTTTAATCAGACATGGTGTAGTTAAAACCTGTGTTGTGTTACTGGAGAGTACTTATAGTGTAGAGTGATATACAGAGTGTAAAGTACAGAGCATTAGATGAGACTGGCATATGCGGATAGTAAAGAGATGATGATAGGGTTTGGGATTTTAGTCAATAAGCTTTAACTGGCTGCTATTATGTCTGCAAGTACAGAAAGCCATGTCTTTTGATTAGTGGTAGCTAGGCAAGACTGTACAATATGTTACACTTGGGCAGTACCACCTTTTTTCTAGGTATTATTTTCACATGGTTATAAATGTTTTAGTTGTTGCTTGAGCTCTAATTTTAGAAGGGCTAGCATTCCTTGGAAGCTATAGTGATGGAGTAGGCTGAGTCTCCATATCTTTTACACGATTTAATGTATACTTGGTTTTGGCTAAGTGATCTTAAAGGTCTTATGTGCTGTATCTTTGTATAATATTTGTAAAGGCCAGCAGGACCAGGTTTATGCCAAGGTCAACTAAGCAACCACCTAGGGTGCCATTTTTGGAGCCCTTTCTGATTTATTTTTTAAAGCAGTGCAACATGCAGTTTTGTTGCTCTAAAAATAAATTACATAAATAAATAAATGGCATCCTGTTTGAAAGAAATGTGCCTGCTCCACAGGACAATGGGCACCCCAGGAGGAAGGTGCTTCACCTGTCTTGACCACTCAAGTCAATGAAGTACGCCACTTAAGATTTACATTGGAATGTAGTCACAGAACCCTTGCAACATTCAAACAATAGGAGCGAAGCCATCTGTGTTGACTGGGGTGGGGGGCCTAGCATCACTCTGATAAGTTTTTTTATATTTAAAGTACAAAACCTTGTTTTTTAAATAAATGTAGCATTTTTAGAGTGGCTTTACTGCCTGGATGTTGGATGTTTAGAGTCAGGAGGGATATATTGTGCAATGACGTCTGTACAGTTGAGAGGAATGGTGTGAGACAGAAGCAATAAGGTAAGTGTTATTATAATTATTTTTTTTGTGATGTTGACAGTGATCAGTTAGCTATTTCATGTTAATATTTATGGAATTTTTGAATGTTGAAGAGCAACCTGGAATTCTGCAATGTGTGTGTGGCAAATTGTCTGTGTAGAATGGGTTAGCAAGGGGTGAAACTTCAAACCTCACTGCTGTAACTGCTGGCTGGGTTTTGGGCATACCTCGTAACTGTCCATGAATTTTAGGAGATGAGGTGGTGGATTACAGTTAAATAATGATAATAATTAATGCTGCAAACTTCTTTTGCTTCAAAAAATGCACTTTATTTCTCATATTTCCATAACTCCTCATGTTAATATTACTAATATTTTAAAAAGTGTCCTTGATTATTTCTGATTTTTTTTCCTGATTCTGGAGGTAAGAGGTTGAGTGTTCTGAGGCTGGAGTCGGCTAGGATTAAGGATTATTACAATGCAGAGCTGGTCAGTTACAGAGTACCAAAAGGATTCAGGGACAACTAACGTTGATGAACAACACTGTGAATTTCTTGAATAAAAAAATAAACAATGCTGTACTGGCAGGAAACTTTAATAAAATAAAATGAAACATACAGAACAAACAGTAAGTGCTTTTGCAGAACATGGCTTCTTCAGACCATAAATAACATTAGTAATACATTCAAAATAAATAGAATCAAATAGCCAATAAAAACACAAGAGATCATTTAAAACAGAATTGTCTCCTTTGTTTAAAATTTAGGTCTTAAAGAGACCTTACCATTTAAACCATCTCCCCTATCAGCTTGCAGATGCAAGATCCAATATAATTCCTTATTCTACATAATGTCACTAATGTCTCCTAATCATTCTCCTAAAACAATAACCTCAACTGCATTAAACTTAAAACAATGATCAACTCCCATCTCCAAAACATGCTTGGCAAGTGAATTTAAAATAGTTCCATGTCTAATATCTCAAACCTGTTCCCTAATTCTGTCCTTAAAACAATGATTTGTCATTCCCACATACATATTTTTTACAAAGCTGACATTGGGCTAAGTAGATAAGATGCTTAGTAGAACAGTTAGCTTGAGCCCTAAAAATATATCTCCTATTAGTGGTGGGATGCATAAATACACTATCACTGTCTAAAAGATGACAAAAGTTACATCCAACACATGAAAAAGTAACACAACTCAGAATCTGTGGTTGTTCCCCTTTATTGTAACATAATATATGTAAGGGATTTCCTTTTTTAAAATCTAAAGGATGGTTTAGACTCTAATACCCCATTTATGGAATGATCAGAGGTGAGAATGTGCCAATTCTTCTCAATAATGTTACATATAGAACTGATATTACCACAGTATGTCAGACAGACTGGTACCCCTCTCATATAAAAATCAGGGCATGTATTATTATTGGCCATCAAAGCCTTCTCGGAAAAATAAGGTTTACCTTTCTGTAATCTAAGAGTGTTAATATCCGATAGACCAATTTGTGGTTAGAGTATCCCCTGTCAAATAACTCTGTTCTCATAACAATCTCAATTGTAAACATCTCATCTCTGTTATGCATGCAGCCTTGATAACCTTAAGGCCTGACCTTGAACTATATTCCCATATATTCTAGGTGGATGTAAACTCTGACGATGTTATAAGTGGTTCTTATGGCATGGTTTTCTAAACCTACTGGTGACAGTTCTATTCAATGTATCTTTCTCCAATCTGACATCTAAAATTCAATCATTGAGCCAGAAACTTGAGCCTCAAACCTTAAAAAATTCATTAGTCTGACGCAAATATACAATAAATTGTTCAAATTCTTCACGACTTCCCATCCATAAAATAAAAATATCATCAGGAAATCTACGATAGAATTAAATGTGAGATGTAAATCGATTGTTACAAAACACAAATATGGACTCCCATTGTGTCATCACACTACTAGCGTAACTGTTGACACAAAGTATTCTCATGGCTACTCCTGATTTTTGGTGAAAATACCTGCCTGCAAAAGAAAAAAACATTATTCTCCAAAATAGTCTCAATAAATAAACAAATCAGATCTATCAGACATGTATCATAGTCACTACATGTCAACAAAAAACTTTTGACATATTCTTTCCTTATAGTGTTACAGATAACTGTAAATGTTGAGCAGACATCCATAGTAGCAAATAGAACATCATCAGCCAGAGGTGCATCACCTACATATTCATAAAGCTGCATTAAAAATCATTCAGTGATCTGTAAAATAGTGTCTATCTTATCCAATACTACTCTAAGATGTTTTTCCATGAATATAGATAGAGACTCTGTCATCCGTCCATGGCCTGAATGGTGGAAGGATGATATATTTATGTACTTTAGGTAACTATTGAAAAGTGGGAATCAAAAGTGCATCCACCATAAAAAACTGGTAGAAATATAAACTAATATCATTATTCAATAAATAATCATGTAACATAGACCAAACATTTCTCCACATTCCCTCAATAGCTTCCATGGAGACAACTTCATATTCATTTACATCAAGCATCATGTTCAAAATACTATCATTGTAAAAACATAGCGTCCATAACTACCAAAGCCCCTCCCTTGTCCACCGGCTTAATAATTATAGTAGTATCAGTCCAAGGAGTCTGTAAGGCAGCATATTCTTCAGCCATTAAATTATAATATCTTTTCTTCCTCAAAACACTAAAGTAATTGTTGAATAAGTCATTTAAATCATGTTCACAAACATTACAGAATACCTCTAAGGCTAAATTCAAAACTGGGCAGAAAGTACTCTGTTTCTTAAAAGTAATCAGTTGATGATTATCAGGGAACAATACACAAAGTATAACATTTCTGGCAAACAGTCGGATATCTAAAGACTTCACCTAAAGTTGACATACCAGCAGGGATAAAAGATAATCCTTTCTGAAGAACCAATTCCTCATATTTGTTAAGAGCCCTTCTCGAGATATTAATAATCAAGGATTTGTTACTTTCATTGTTTTCACCCACACCTTCTTTAGCGTGGGTTAAGTGGATTGTCCAGGTGACTGCTTCTCCTCTTGCTCCCTCTGCTGCAGGAGTGGCCTCTCTCCAATGTATCTGTTTTCAGAATACGTAAAGAAAGATTTGGAAAAACCTGCTTCTGTCCAACCCTCATAGGGCATTTAGGCTGTACATCTAGAGTAGCAATATTGGAAGCAGCATTAGCACCTGAGGCCATAGAAAAGGATGACCTACTCATCACTGGTGCTTCTTGCACACTTGCCGCCAATAAAGTTGTAGAGCCAGAATCATTTTTTTTTTTACTACGTTCATCTACTCCACTCGGTGTGTTAGAGGGGGCGTGTTCCTTAGACCATGAAAATACGCATCCATGATTAAAATACATAAAATCCCTGCATAATGTCTTTTGTTTCTGCTGCTTGAGTCTAAGTTCATAAGCAGAAACAGTCCACAGTAGTTCCTCTAGTGCAGATTTAACCACATTTACTGGGAAATTGTTCTGAAGCTGCTGATGTCGTTCGATCATGGAGTCATTCAAAGAAGATTCCAAAGGCTTAAAAAAGTCAATTAACAATTTTATATATGCAAAGCTGGCATGCAAATTCACTTTCTGCCAATTCTTAAGCAAGTTATGATATTTAGTGCCATAAGTAGGCATTTGTAATATACGTAAGCCCCTAGGAATGACTCTATAGTGTAGGCAAACTTTCATGTGAAGGCTTGGCGACAGAAGGTGCTTAAGTTCAAATAGGGAATTTTCCAGTTTTCTAATTTTATTATGAAAAGAGATAAGGTCAACACCTGTCATTTCTGCAATGGGGTCTTTTTCATTAAGATCCCGCATTAACAAAGGATTGCATTCAGAAGTAATAATTCTTTTCAGCTAACAGCCATGACTTCTAGAGCCTGTAGGATTTTAACCCAATTCATATCATTCCCTTCTGCCTTAGTGCTCCACAAGTAAAAGAAAATGTATCACAGAAACAAACCAATGGAGCACGCCAGCCAAACACACAAAAATGGGATGAAAAAAACATAAGCAACGCTACACTGGTGGGAAACTTTAATAAAATAAAATGAAACATACAGAACAAATGGTAAGCGCTTTCCCAGAACACTGCTTCTTCAGACCTTAAGTAACATTAGCAATACATTCACAATAAATAGAATCAAACAGCCAATAAAAACACAAGCAATCATTTAAAACAGAAAGGTTTCCTGTGTTTCATTTTAGGTCTTAAAACAATGATTAACTCCCATCTCTAAAACTTACCAAAAATGCTTTGGAGATGGGAGTTGATCACTGTTTTAAGTTTAAGGCAGTTGAGGTTATTATTTTAGGAGAACAATTAGGAGACATTAGTAACATTACAGAGAATAGAGAATTATATTGGATCGTTTAAATGGTTAGGTCTCAAAGACTTAAAGTGAAACAATGGAGACCTTTCTGTTTTAAATGATTTCTTGTGTTTTTATTGGCTGTTTGATTCTTTTTATTGAGAAGGTATTGCTGATGTTATTTATGGTCTGAAGAAGCAGTGTTCTGCGAAACGGCTTACAGTTTATTCTGTATGTTTCATTTTATTTTATTGAAGTTTTTCACCAGTACAGTGTTGCTTATTTCATTTTTCATTGCATTTTTTGAGTGTTTGACTGGTGTGCTCCATTGGTTTGTTTTTGTGATGCTGTGAATTTCTTCCCTTTATCATGATTTTCTTGTTAAGGCCATCATTGAATGAAACAGTACAAAATGTAAAATGTACCTCACAGCATATGTAACCCCCATGGTTTCTGGGGCCCTTGTGGTCCCCGCACTACTGGTTCAATGCAGCTGTTTCCACTGCAGTTATTTCACTGTAGTCTTGTTCAGTTAGGGTGTCTTGAAAGGATTCAGGGGAAAAAAACTAAAGTTGAAAACCAAAACTGATTTTTTTTTTTACCTTAGCCATGATTTTTGTTCAGGCCATCGTTGCATGAAAAAGTTTTTTTTTTTAAACTAAAAAATGTACCTTAGAGCATCTAGAACCCCCATGGCATCTGCAGGCCTTTTAGCCCCCAGATTCCAGGCTCAAAGCAGTTATTTCCACTCCAGTTATTACAGTGTAGGCTTGGTCGGTTTGTGTATGTTACAAGGGTTCAGGGAAAAATAAAGTTAAAAAGCAGACTGAATTTCTTCCCTTAACCAAGAGTTTTGCTCAGGCCATTACTGGATGTAAAGCATGTAAAAATGTACAATGTGTGGCAGAAAAAGCATCTAGAAACACAGTTGGTATTTTTCAGCTGTCAGACTCCAACTCAGATAACAGTCTTACCTACTTAAAACATGTTCAATTAATAAATGCAGGAAAAATGAAGAATAAAGCAAACTGCAAGAAAAATGAAGAAAAAATGTAATCTGGATGGTGTAGGTAAGCCAGGATGGGGGTAATGGTGCATGTGTGTGTGTGTGTGTGTGTGGGGGGGTGCACGGTACTGTAGAGCCTTTTTGCGTAGGGCACCGTATGACTTAAAGCTGGATCTGAGGGCCAGGCAGTTGCTTAGTTTATTTAGGGAATTACAAATCAGCTTTGGATAGGGCTGATATTTTACTTTAATGTTCCTCTTAATCAATTTTCTGTAGTGCCTGACAATGGTGAAACCTATGCGGTAATTACCTGCAAGCTTGGTAATACTATTATATCATATAAAACTGGAACCTAGAAAAGCAAAAACTTAAAAAAAATCCAAGCCACACAGGAAGGCAATATGTTTAACAAAACATTTGAATGATTTAATTCTGCTAATGGTTGCGGAACTTCATCAGACCTGACAAATTTCCATGTTCATTAGAAGAATTAAAGCACTTAGCTATTACATAAAAATGTTACAGTTTGCCTGAGTCTTTTGAACATTCATTAGAAGAGAATAGGCTTGTAGATGGAATATTACAAGAAATGTTTGTCTGGTGGTTGGTATGACATGATGTTGATTACAGTATTTGGATCTTTACAGGATAGATGCTTTCTAAAAGCTTTGCTAACATCATAGTTTAGTACATCCAGCAATTCAGTATGCCCTACTGTCTCTATATGTATGCTGCTGAGAGGTTTAATGGAGGAATTTACTGTTTGCTTTCTTGTAGAACTATTTATAGACAGTATGATTTTTTTCTTTGGCATTCAAGAAAATTTGATAATTGACCAGCCATTTTTCTTAAGTGCTGAATGCTTGTTGTATAACTTTATGAAGTTCTTCTGTTGAGGTACAATTAGAGATAAAGGGAGAGTCATCAGCTAATTCTACTACCACTGTGACAGAGATGTGAGTTGATACAGCATTTTGCAATTTAAAAGATTGTGTTCTTTGGCTGAAATAACTTGTGAACCCATAATAACCTCCATGCTGAATCTTAAATTACTAAGTCTTTGGAGAAGTAACTGATATGATACAATGTAAATACTGCTACAGCATAGTGGCCTTGAGATAGTGCTTTGCCTATATGATCTAGAAAAGAGACTAGGAATGATTTGTTACTCTGACTGGGTCTGAAGAAACGTTTGTGGAACTGTAAATTACCTTTGATTAGATAGCCAAGGAATTGCATGTGGGATGCCTTTCTGAAGCAAGATGTAAGTAGTTAGGAAGTATAAGGGGCTATTGATGCAGTTTTCAACTTCTTTAATCTTTTTTATTTGTTTAACAGGTACTGCATAAAAATCATACACTCTGTGCTGTGATGTGATATCAGTATTAATGGACGATGTTCTATGTTGTACTATGAAAATGGCAGAATCTACAGAGAGGGTATTAAAGAGTATGCTGTGTTGTAAGACATGTGACAAGGATTTGGGAAAGTTTAATTGTGTTTACCTGGTGTAGTTTATTTGTTTTTAGATTGCCAGAATGCACTGGTGTTAGAATTATGACAGTTTAACAACTAGGTAAAGTAATTTAATTTGTCTTTCTGTATCATTATTTTTTTTTTGGCTAGGTTGCAAGCTGCATGGAAAGTTTCATGATTAGGTATGGCTGAGTTGCTTTTCCATTCTTACCATGCCTTATTTCTTCTTTCATAAAATGCTTTGTGTGTAGGTTAGGCCAGGGAGCAGATGTAGCTTTGACTTTCATTCTGCATACTAATGCTGTGGGATTTAATATATTTAGAAATATTTGCTGGAAATATTGGGCAGCTTCACTTAATAGGATATATTTAAGTTGAGGCCAATTGCAGTATGTATGCACATTGCTAAAGAGTGGTGTTTTTGGAGTAGACCCTGATATAGCATGGACATTTGGTTAGTTTTGGTTCTTTCAGGAGTACGTCATTACAGTGGTAGTCACTTAAAATGTTGGTGAGTATTCCATAGGATATGCCATTTTGAGGATCGCTGGTTTGTATCCTGCGTAAGGTAGTTGGCTTTCCCGTATTTTTTTTCTGTTCATGTTGCTCGATATATTAGTTACAACTATGTGAATTTTGTGAAGAAGGAAAGGATTAATGTTAATGTCTCCTAGTATTAGGAAGGTTTGTTTTATTAAACTATAAGCCAGAGATAAGACATCTAGCAATAAGATAAAGCTGTCTGTAGATTTAAAAGGTATATAGAGGATGAAAACTGGAAGGGTCTGGCATCTGGTAAGATGGATTTTGGCAATGAATATTTCTGCGGTGGCAAAATCTGTTAAGGTTGTGTCACTTAAGGTCAGTTGCATGTTATCTAGGTATATAAAAGTGAAGCAATGTATGGGGAAATTCATCTTTTTCTCATGATCAGTGACCTTGGAGTTGATTATATTGAGTCAAAGGGTACACTGGGAAAAATGCCACTTTGAGGTATGTGGAGGGGATTGTGCAACCCCCCCCCCCCCACACACACACACACACACAACATATCACAGACCACCATGCACATGATTTATCCTGAGTTTGTTTCACAGAAGCATTAATTAAACATATTCCATTGTTTTAAACTGAAAAACTAGTTTGAACAAGCCTCCAATGGGTGAAATACAAAAATAAAACTCAATAATACCACTGGAAAAAAACGTAAAAACAGCTTTAATCACCAAAGGTAAGAGCTTTCGACCTTACAAGAAGGCTTTCCTCAGAACAAATAATTTACATCCAATAGTTAGTTATATAACTATAGTTACGAATACACCATTAGTTATATAACTCAACTAATTAAATCAAATATCAACCAATCAAAATGACTAGTCATTTAATCACATAAACATTTTAAAGAACTCTTACAAATCTCATAAAACAGTTTTACCAATACCTAGTTCCCACAGAAAAACTTAAAATCCTTGTTCCAAAACTGGATCTGGAACTAGGAAACAAGGCTAATTATACACTGAAAATTGCCACCACTATCAAGGCAATAAAAACTTCTTTTAGCTCTGTTAGAAAATAGAGAGGATATACCCAGCTCTGAGTAAATACACAATAAAACACACTCTTTCCCAGGGGAAACAGCCAGAGTATTAGCAGATAAATTCAATTCAAACTCCTTCCCCATCCACACCTTGCCTTCTCCTACATAAGAGCTACCCCTCTCCCTATGATCACCTCTGGGCAAATCGTAATAGTCTTCATAAGGGAGAATAGACACAAGCTCTATGCAACCTAACAATGTGCCAGGGAGCTTCCCTGTTGGTATAAAGCACTGGCCCACTGAACAGTTTCTGGAACTGATCAACCTCAGCTTCACAACTGGTTTCATTACTGAGGCCTTGAAGAGAGTAGTGCTCATTCCCCTCCCTACACGTAGACCTACTACTGATCCTGGCAATTATAGATTAACATGCCTCATGCTTTACATGCAGGTTAATGGAATACATTATTATTGATCTCATAAACAATGACAAAGGTAACTTACAGCTCCACTGCCCAAACCAGTTTGAGTTTGTAAAGAGCAGATCTGGTTCGCCAAGCTTAATGGCCAATCTCCTCATAAAGGCCTGCTGCTCAGTGGGGTCCCCTAGGGCTCAATACTAGGATATCTCTTATTTAATGTCTGCTTCTTGGAAATCAAAACATACATCAAAGGTCTATGGCTTATCAAGTTTGTTGACTGGAGCCATCATCAGCTTTCCCGAAGACTCCCAGGATTTGCCAAAATGACTAACCCATACTAATAAAATAATGCCACGGGCATGGATTCAAACTATATGCTAACAAGTGTAGTAGAGTAGTATTATGTTCTTTGGAAATCATGAACACCCCTGCACCTACCACTTAGATGACACCGCATCAGTAATGATACATGGACAATGATCTCTGATTTGACAACCATTTGTAAACAGTCATCAGAAAATCCTTCTACTTAGATCAGTTGATTACTAATTTTCTAGGTTAAAGGATGTCATCCTGCCTTCCTTCCTTTTTACTTCTCCTTTATTGGTCTCATAATAAAATATAATACTATATTCTGTATATACCTGACTAAATACATGACCCATCTGGAAAGACACCAGTTTTTCCACACTAAAAAATATAGGGCTTGAGTTCCATGGCCTATGCAGAACAAATGAAGCCCTTTCTCTTTCTTCCATCTCATACACATTCTAGGCTACAACTGAGCTATCCAATCACTAGCATAGTATAATCATATTCACCTATGAACAACTGACTTCTGTGTACTTCTGATTAATTTGCCTTGTTTAAATGCAGCTTTCAGGTATATTTTGGACAGGTAAAACCACATTTTAAACTATTATGACTTAAATCACTCCTATCCTGACTTATTTTCAGCTGCTTCTGATAGCAAAGTTGTTTTAAAATAATAAAATACTGTTATTTATTTAAGTTTGATGACTGGTGACGTCCACTGGGCCAAGAAGAGCCCATTTTCAGTGGAGGCCCAGGGCGAAAAGCTCCACAATAGTTGCAAGTTACATTTCACATGTTACAAAAGGACATAGTTCATACAGCTAATTAAACATTTACAGATAAGCTCCATGATATTTGCAATTGGCTTGTTACAATGTTACAAAAATGAAAGACATAATTCAATACAGAAATTTCAGCATTTACATAAAGTGAATATTTTTGTTATAAACTCAGTTGTAGGTTTAACATTTCAAAATATATAGCTACTAGCCATTAGTAGGTTAGGAAAATATTATGCATGGAGAGGGTAATAGTATATTTGATATTGGAGAGTTTAGTACAATAGATATTAGAGAGAAAATTAGTTTTTGGAAGGGGAGGGATTATTTTTGGTGGGATGAAGTAATAGTAGAGGTAGTTGGATGAGTCAGTGCAAGGTGGAATGAGGGGGGTTAAGTTGGAGTGTGGCAAGGGCATTCCCATTTGGAAGAAAGATGAGAGTAGCTGAGATTTGAAATTTGTATGGTTAGGTTGGTTGCGTAGGTGTATTGGGACAGAGTTCCACTGTTTAGCTAAGAAGTGGGACAGCAGTAGATGGCCAGGAGGTCGTGCAGGTTTGTGGACCTGAAGGAGAATTTGGTTTTTGGATCTGAGTGAGTGGTTGGGAATGTAAGGTTTTAAGGAAGTAGCAAGAGCTGGGCAGTTTGCAGGTTTAAAGATGAGCTTGTGGGCAATGGTGAGTTGCAGGTAACTGAGGTAGTTGGGTAGTTCAAGCCAAATGAGGGTGAGGAGGGAGTGGCAGTGGTGGGATGAGTTTTTTTGAATTGCTTGCAAATTTAGAGATCTTGTAGTAGCAGAATTCAAGTATGGACCGAAGGCCAAGATGTAGATTGGTGAAAAGAGGGGCACCATACATAAGGGAGGAGAGTAGGAAGGTGGATGCAAGAGTTTGATGGGTAGAGGGGTTTAGGAAGTGGTTGTGCCTGTAGAAGAGACCTAACTTTTGGTGGGTTTTCTTGATTGTGGAGCGGATGTGGGTGTCAAATTTTAGTTCTTCAGCAATAATGATGCCAAGAAGCTTGATGTTGGGAACGATTTCAAGGAGGGCGTTGTTATGGTGAATATGGATTTGTCAAAGGAGTTTTTGGTAGGGGAAAAAACATTAGCTTGGTTTTATTTGCATTTAGTGCAAGATGGTTAGACTGCATCCAGGTTTCTGTTTTGGAGAAGGCTAGTTGGGTTTTTGCTAGGAGCTTGGAAGGGGGAGAAGGCTGAGCAGATGATTGTTGAGTCATCTGCATATTGGATGATAGATGAGTCTGGGATGGATTGTGAAAGTTGTTAATGAATAGGTTGAAGAGAAAACGGCCAAGGACAGAACCTTGTGGGACACCTGTGGGTGTGGGAAGGAAGGGGGAGGTTGATGTTTTCCATTGGACAGCTTGTTGGCAGTTGGACAAGTAGCTGGAAAACCAAGTGATGGTAATGGGAGAGAGGTGTAGGGTGGAAAACTGGGATATAAGTAGGGTGTGTGAGATGTTGTCAAAAGCCATTGACAGATCTAGGAATAGTGTGGATATGAACTTGCCTGAGTCACGTTCAAGGTTTATGGTTTCAAGAAAGGAAAGAAGGGTAGTCATGGTGCTGTGGCCAGGGCGGAAGCCGTGTTGGGTAGGGGAGAGGAGATTGTTTAGTGTTAGGTGTGCCATGAGTTGTTATTGTATTGTTTTCTCTTGTATTTTAGAAAGAGGGGAAAGAATAGCAACAGGCCTGAAGTTGGTGGTATCAGTATTTTTGCCTCCTTTGTAGAGGGGGATGATGTAAGCATGGCGCCAGATAGAAGGGACGTGTGATCCTTGTATGGATCTATTTATAAGAATAGAGATGGGATTGGCAATGCTGTCTGCAGATTATTTGAGGAAGGTGGGTGGAAAGTTGTTGGGTGCATTGCGACAGGTTTTGAGTTTGAGGAGAAGTCTTTTTATAGTGCTTGTGGGGATGGTTTGAGGTAGAAGGATGTGGAGGAAAGTTGATGATTGGGGTGGTGGTGGATGAGGGTGGGAAGGAGGCTGATAGTTTAGCTATGCAGTCTATGAAGAATGAGTTGAACTGGCTGGGTGCTTCAAGTTTGGAGAGGTTGGGGTCTGGGCAGGGGTTTTCTTTGTTGTCAGGATACAGCATGGATGAAATGGAGTCCCATAATTTTTTGGGATTTGTTGAGTGCAAGGACTGGAGTTTTGAGTAGTGGGCTTTGCAGTCTTTAATTATTAGTTTTTTTTTTTTTTTGTGGAGTTTCATAGTTGCTTATACTCTAGGAAGGTGCTAGGGTTTTTATGTTTTTGATATTGTTTCCATTTTTTGTCCCTTTGGTGCAAGGCTAGTTTAGTATCTTTTGATAACCCTGGGCAGGGATTGGTTTTGATGCATTTGGTTTGGGTGGGGGGGCTTGCTGATTGAGAAGGGTTAGGAATGAGTGGTTAAAGTAGAAAATGGCATCATCTAGAGCAGGGGTGTTCAACCTTTTGGCTTGCTGGGGCCACATTGAGTGAACAGAAATGGTCTTGGGGCTGCATATAAAATATATCATATAGTTAACTCTTTCGTTGCTCAGGAAGACCACAGTTGATCTCCTGGCTGTACTGTAGGTGCATTTGAACAATGAATAAATGTAATAAATACCTAATATTTGCCTTAAAATTCTAATTCTCATTCTAATTCTAATTCTCTAATCTAACATTTAACTCTAACATCTTAGTTAATATATCTATATATCGATATATATATATATATATATATATATATATATATATTTTTTTTTTTTGTTTTTTTTTTAAATAAACAGATATTCACTACAGCACTAGCATTTCTCAGTGGGAAAACCATTCCAGCAGTCCTACTACATAAAACGTCAACATCAGCAGTCCTACAATACTATAATCCACAAAAATAACCCAACAAATTTGCAATAAAGTAAAGAATTCACATTACTGACTTAATAAAACAATTCTGAATAAGCTACAAGAGGGTCTCACCCAAACAAATAACTGGTGCCAGAAATATGGCCTCAAGCTAAATGCCAAAAAATGCATCATCATCCCCTTTGAGGAGAGTGAAGTCCCCACAAATTATCACAGTAATAACAATGTTGTAAGCACGCAATAAGTCGTTTGGTACTTGGGCACCCAGGTTGATAGAAACCTGACTTTTGACCACCACGTTGTTTCCGTTGTAAGGAATGCTTTTACATGGCCCACTTCATTAGTAAGGGTATCTCATCCAGGGACAAGGAGGTCATAGCATCCCTGTATTCTTCCTTTACAAGAGCCATTATTGAGTGCAATGCCCCTTTTGGCATGCGCCTCAGCAAAACACCCTGCCAAAACAAAGACTACAACCATTTCTGACAAAAAAGGTCAACGGACTAAGTTCACTTAGTTATCCAAACAGACTAAAAAGCTTCTTGCTTTCCTCTGTCTCCCACTGGCCGCTATAAATTTCATCATTGGCTTGCTTTCCAGGCTAAGAAAGATCCTGCCTTAAGAGACTTCCTCTACCTCAGAAATACTGGTTATACTTAAAACGCTCACTACAAAGACCACAGCCTTCACTGCAACATAAACAAGCCACTTTTTATGGTCAGGTTCTTGACACAAAAACCTTCAACTTCTGTAAAAAGCTCCTCTCATTATCAAACAATGTAGTTCAGCAACACGATGGCTGGATGGATAGCCATAAATGTAGTCCTTGGGTAAGTAGCATAGCCTTCATCAAACCAAATGGAAAATCCACATACTAACCTTTCCCAGCTGGATGGCTAAGATCTAATATTGGTTACTCAAGTCTAGTTGCTCAAGAAGAGGGGCATGTTTAACTAAGAATTCCATTTGCAAAATTATATTCAGTATACATATTAAATCACTCTCTCTCTTACACACACACACACACACACACACAGACAATAAAGCCCCTACTTGTAAAATAGGCAACCTCAGTAATCACATGACACCCACTTACTGAATAAAATTGTCTGGAATTCAAAATATCTGAAAAAAGTCATAATAGAGATGGATTCATCCATGTAATTTCCCACAACCAAAAGGACCATCAATAAATCAACAAACAACTGCTCGGCAAAAAGTAAATCAATAAGAAAACCATAAATTATAATGCTACATACTGGTGTAAACATATAACTTGTGTCAATCCACAGGTTTATCCATACCAAAAGATTGTTTCAGAGCTTTCTCCTAAAAATTTAAATCATTGATATTTGCCTTGCTGTAATTATAATTGTAAAAAAAAATGTTTTTAAGTTTATTCTGTACCTCAATGATTCTCACTGTTATGAGATGTAATCTCTGCCATATTGTATGAGTACTACATCCATAATGTGCTGTCTCTCTCTCTCATGTATTGTATTATATTGTTTTGTGTTATTTTTGGAGCTTTTCTCCCCGGGCCTCCGCTGAAAATGGACCTGTGTCCAGTCGGACTTTCCCGGTAAACAAATGTAAAATAAATAAAAATAAACTTCCCTCCAATCTAAAGCCATTTGACATTCAGACATTTTAATTTGTGCAGAAGTTACTCACAGACTGACAGTTTACTGAGCTGTAATGCTGACCTTCGCTTTTGAAAAAAACAAATTCCCAGACTTTGTCGATAGCTCAAAGTGTAGAGAGGATTATTTATTTATTATATATTTATTTTTGGAAAACATCTTTAAAACTGTTAAATTGATTACACACCCAGAAACACAGAAAAGTTATTGTGATTATGTAAACCACGGACTGCTGCAAGAAATCAAAGTCACATTAGCACTCTATGCTTATGTCCGAACAGATGAATCATACCTGTCCTTTCCAAAAGAAGTAAAGTAGCTTAATAAGAAGTTTATTTGCAATGTTACATGGCAGTTTATATTGGAAATAAGCAGAGATATTAAAAAGGCTCTGTTTTTCATAATTATGCCGAAAAGTCTTCCAAGGTAAATACAACTTCTGATTTAGTATGGAACCATACCTCTCAACCTTAGAGCAAGAAATCTTGACAAAGCGAAAAATAAAAGTGGGACACAGGCCCAAAAATAGTTATGCATCACAGACACCATTGAAACAACTGTAGCTGCAAACATTATACATCACTTATAATCTTTCTATCCCATCATTGTCAAACATTATATGGCTCATTCAGTCATGCCTTCTTTTGCATCAAAGAAAACCATGCTTTGAAATGACAAATGCATTAAAAATAATAAATAAAACACATTGCATCAACATCCTGCAACTTCCTAGGGAGAGTGGCCTAATGGTTAAGGTGTTTGCCTTACAAACACAAGGTGCAGTGTTTGAGTCTCACAAGGGATAATTGGCTAAGCTTAAAATGGCTCGCAAGGGCAGTTAGCTTAGTACTAACCTATGAACCTGCAAGCAACCACAGAGCTTTCACTGAAACTAGGGCTGCTTGTTTCCCCAGAATGACAGCTCTCACTAATTAAGTCTAATGGTATACAATCTACCAGTATCTGGACTACCTGAAATAAATTAAATTATGGCCTGTAAATTGAAAGTACACTTTGTTTAATTAAACTATATTTCTAAGCCCACTTACTATATTTTTTCAATAACATCCCAATATCCATTTCCAAGTCACTTTACAAGACATTGGCAGTTGTAGACTTGGCATCCTTCAGAACCCCACAGGCCCACGCTAATACATTGTCCATTAAATGTAAATATCCATCCACTGTAAATGGCAAGAAGCTGCATACCCAAGTATTAGGTTTTGAAACAAGAAACATATTCTCCACAGTCCGTAAGTCTCTGTCTTTAATAATCATCTAATGTTGCAGCACTCCCAACACATAAGCACACACATACACACTAAAATCCCCAACATTTAAAAAATGACACTGTGCCCATTTGATTTGCCAGTATTGATGATCCGCCAAAGCTATGCTTACTGTTGTCCAATCTATCACTGCTTAGAACCCACCAATGAAAAAACAGTACTAGGTGCTTTTTTGTTTGTCTGAAAAAACAATACTACTTTATATGCGACAGTCCTACGCAGTCAGTCCACTACTGACCCATTAACCCTAGGCTGCTGTCTCATTCTTACTCCCTGGAACTGCATTACCTTGGATGACTACTTTTATTTCCTAAGCAAAAGACACAAATTGGAAGATGAGGCAAAAATTCAGACATTCTTTGAAAATCCATACAGTTAAGAGGTATGAGTTCATGTTCAATACAACACTCTCCCTTGTCAGGAAAGCCACAATTTAATGAAAGTGTACTCCTTAATGTATGATATATTTGTGAGCTAACTTGTTTGTGTTCAGTAGGTAGACTGATTACTGTTAGTCTCTTTGTGCATGCGTCTCTCTCTGTCATCCACACATACATCTCTCTCTGTTATGCACGTATATACACACATACACACACACACACTCTTCTTCTACTTTCATGCACACAATTCTGCTTTCATGCATGCACTCACTCACTCCATACTTACCTATTAACACAGGTAGTTGTTGTCCCTTTCAAAGGCAACAGCGGCAAATCCATACATGAGTCCCTCTTCAGTGAGAACGAACACACACACACTGATTGTTCGGCACAAAATAATAGCGTAAACACACTGACCCTTGTTTGGCTCAAAAACAAAACTAGAAGGGTGCTTTGGCACATGCACATACCGACATTAGCGTTACAGGTCACGGGAGCGAAAAACACAAAACAAAAAAAGTGTTTTGGGGCATGTGTACATCGATGTTGCAGTTAGAGGTGAGGGCCGCATGGAAGAGCTCTGAGGGCCGCATGCAGCCCATGGGCCGCAGGTTGGACACATCTAATCTAGAGGAAGGATTTTTTAGAGGGGACCAGTCAGTATGCTTTAAGCATTAAAAGCAGAAGAGCGTAGCACCACAATGTGTCCACGTTATATCCACAGGTAACGTCTGAAACACAATCAAAACTTTAATAAGTAGCACAATCACTGAGCACAAGTTAAAAATAAAAGAAACCCTCTATGCGGATAAGCGCTTTCAGCTTCTAAGCCTTCTTTAGATCCCTGGGATCGGATCTGAAGAAGGCTTAGAAGCTAAAAGCGCTTATCCGCATACAGGGTTTCCTTCATTTTTAACTTGTGCTCAGTGATTGTGCTACTTATTAAAGTTTTGTGTTTCAGACGTTACCTGTGGATATAACGTGGACACATTGTGGTGCTACGCTGTTCTGCTTTTAGTGACTTTGTTGCTTGCTGAGCATACTTCAGCAGAGTTTTCTCCTTCTCTTGTTTTTGTATGCTTTAAGCATTTGGAGAATGTTGGGGGGCTGAAAGAGGAGAGGGTGTGGGTTTGGATGTAGTGGTGTTAATGTAGTGGAGATGGGAGACGGTTGGTGAAGGCTGGTAGGTGATCGCTGAGAGAAGCAGGTAATGTTCCGGCTTTGGTGATCAGGTTTGGGTGAGTTGTTTGGATCCAGTCAATGATGGTACCAGAGTTGTTTCTCAATTTATTTATGAAACTTCAGGTATGAAGCAGTTAAGTGGGAGCAGTTCCTCTTGAAAAAAATCCAACAGCAAATTAAAGTTTCATAAAGATGATGAAAGTTTTTGTTGCCATATGTTGTGGTTCATGGCAAATATCATATTATATGTAGTGAAAAGCCTCTTCTTCAGTAGTTACTGGATCTGTTTTTTGTTCTTCCATTCCACTGTTGGATGCCCAAGCACTTCCAGCTATATCCAGTCTACAGTGGGATAGTCTGAATTTAACACTGAATTGTGCCTTGTGTAGCATTAATGAGGGCTGTACCTTCTCTGCCCTTTATTTTATCTTGGATGATACATTTCAGTCATTTTCTTTTTACAGACTTGCAAACAAATGGTCTTCCCCTACATAAGAGCTACCCCTCTCCCTATGATCACCTCTGGGCAAATCGTAATAGTCTTCATAAGGGAGAATAGACACAAGCTCTATGCAACCTGACAATGTGCCAGGGTGCTTCCCTGTTGGTATAAAGCACTGGCCCACTGAACAGTTTCTGGAACTGATCAACCTCAGCTTCACAACTGGTTTCATTACTGAGGCCTTGAAGAGAGTAGTGCTCATTCCCCTCCCTACACGTAGACCTACTACTGATCCTGGCAATTATAGATTAATATGCCTCATGCTTTACATGCAGGTTAATGGAATACATTATTATGGATCTCATAAACAATGACAAAGGTAACTTACAGCTCCACTGCCCAAACCAGTTTGAGTTTGTAAAGAGAAGATCTGGTTCGCCAAGCTTAATGGCCAATCTCCTCATAAAGGCCTGCTGCTCAGTGGGGTCCCCTAGGGCTCAGTACTAGGATATCTCTTATTTAATGTCTGCTTCTTGGAAATCCAAACATACATCAAAGGTCTATGGCTTATCAAGTTTGTTGACTGGAGCCATCATCAGCTCTCCCGAAGACTCCCAGGATCTGCCAAAATGACTAACCCATACTAATAAAATAATGCCACGGGCATGGATTCAAACTATATGCTAACAAGTGTAGTAGAGTAGTATTATGTTCTTTGGAAATCATGAACACCCCTGCACCTACCACTTAGATGACATCGCATCAATAATGATACATGGACAATGATCTCTGATTTGACAACCATTTGTAAACAGTCATCAGAAAATCCTTCTACTTAGATCAGTTGATTACTAAAGATATATTTTCTAGGTTAAAGGATGTCATCCTGCCTTCCTTCCTTTTTACTTCTCCTTTATTGGACTCATAATAGAATATAATACCATATTCTGTATATACCTGACTAAATACATGACCCATCTGGAAAGACACCAGTTTTTCCACACTAAATAATATAGGGCTTGAGTTCCATGGCCTATGCAGAACAAATGAAGCCCTTTCTCTTTCTTCCATCTCATACACATTCTAGGCTACAACTGAGCTATCCAATCACTAGCATAGTATAATCATATTCACCTATGAACAACTGACTTATGTGTACTTCTGATTAATTTGCCATGTTTAAATGCAGCTTTCAGGTATATTTTGGACAGATAAAACTACATTTTAAACTATTATGACTTAAATCACTCCTATCCTGACTTATTTTCAGCTGCTTCTGATAGCAAAGTTGTTTTAAAATAATAAAATACTGTTATTTTTTTAAGTGTGATGACTGGGGACGTCCACTGGGCCAAGAAGAGCCCATTTTCAGTGGAGGCCCGGGGAGAAAAGCTCCACAATAGTTGCAAGTTACATTTCACATGTTACAAAAGGACATAGTTCATACAGCTAATTAAACATTTACAGATAAGCTCCATGATATTTGCAATTGGCTTGTTACAATGTTACAAAAATGAAAGACATAATTCAATACAGAAATTTCAGTATTTACATAAAGTGAATATTTTTGTTATAAACTCAGTTGTAGGTTTAACATTTCAAAATATATAGCTACTAGCCATTAGTAGGTTAGGAAAATATTATGCATGGAGAGGGTAATAGTATATTTGATATTGGAGAGTTTAGTACAATAGATATTAGAGAAAATTAGTTTTTGGAAGGGGAAGGATTATTTTTGGTGGGATGAAGTAATAGTAGAGGTAGTTGGATGAGTCAGTGCAAGGTAGAATGAGGGGGGGGGGGTTAAGTTGGAGTGTGGCAAGGGCATTCCCATTTGGAAGAAAGATGAGAGTAGCTGAGATTTGAAATTTGTATGGTTAGGTTGGTTGCACAGGTGTATTGGGACAGAGTTCCACTGTTTAGCTAAGGAGTGGGACAGCAGTAGATGGCCAGGAGGTCGTGCAGGTTTGTGGACCTGAAGGAGATTTTGGTTTTTGGATCTGAGTGAGTGGTTGGGAATGTAAGGTTTTAAGGAAGTAGCAAGAGCTGGGCAGTTTGCAGGTTTAAAGTTGAGCTTGTGGGCAATGCTGAGTTGCAGGTAACTGAGGTAGTTGGGTAGTTCAAGCCAAATGAGGGTGAGGAGGGAGTGGCAGTGGTGGGATGAGTTTTTTTGAATTGCTTGCAAATTTAGAGATCTTGTAGTAGCAGAATTCAAGTATGGACCGAAGGCCAAGATGTAGATTGGTGAAAAGAGGGGCACCATACATAAGGGAGGAGAGTAGGAAGGTGGATGCAAGAGTTTGATGGGTAGAGGGGTTTAGGAAGTGGTTGTGTCTGTAGAAGAGACCTAACTTTTGGTGGGTTTTCTTGATTGTGGAGCGGATGTGGGTGTCAAATTTTAGTTCTTCAGCAATAATGATGCCAAGAAGCTTGATGTTGGGAACGATTTCAAGGAGGGCGTTGTTATGGTGAATATGGATTTGTCAAAGGAGTTTTTGGTAGGGGAAAAAACATTAGTTTGGTTTTATTTGCATTTAGTGCAAGATGGTTAGACTGCATCCAGGTTTCTGTTTTGGAGAAGGCTAATTAGTTTTTTCTAGGAGCTTGGAAGGGGGAGAAGGCTGAGCAGATGATTGTTGAGTCATCTGCATATTGGATGATAGATGAGTCTGGGACGGATTGTGAAAGTTGTTAATAAATAGGTTGAAGAGAAAACGGCCAAGGACAGAACCTTGTGGGACACCTGTGGGTGTGGGAAGGAAGGGGGAGGTTGATGTTTTCCATTGGACAGCTTGTTGGCAGTTGGACAAGTAGCTGGAAAACCAAGTGATGGTAATGGGAGAGAGGTGTAGGGTGGAAAACTGGGATATAAGTAGGGTGTGTGAGATGTTGTCAAAAGCCATTGACAGATCTAGGAATAGTGTGGATACAAACTTGCCTGAGTCGCGATCAAGGTTTATGGTTTCAATAAAGGAAAGAAGGGTAGTCATGGTGCTGTGGCCAGGGCAGAAGCCGTGCTGGGTAGGGGAGAGGAGATTGTTTAGTGTTAGGTGTGCCACGAGTTGTTTTTGTATTGTTTTCTCTAGTATTTTAGAAAGAGGGGCAAGGATAGCAACAGGCCTGAAGTTGGTGGTATCAGTATTTTTGCCTCCTTTGTGGAGGGGGATGATGTAAGCATGGCGCCAGATAGAAGGGACGTATGATTCTTGTATGGATCTATTTATAAGAATAGAGATGGGATTGGCAATGCTGTCTGCAGATTATTTGAGGAAGGTGGGTGGAAAGTTGTTGGGTGTATTGCGACAGGGTTTGAGTTTGAGGAAAAGTCTTTTTATGGTCTTCAGTTTCATGTAGCATACCCACTAAAACACTTAGATGCCATGAAATGAACAAAGAAACTGGTAGGGTAGAAAGAAAATTGCACAATTGTTTGCTTTGTCTTGCAGGATGGCATGTGAAAATTATTGTTATACATATTTCACACACTAAGCATAAAAAAGGTGCTATGTGTTTTAGATGCCACACCTCACCTTGTGTGCTTCACTTTCAACATTCCAGAGCAATTAAATGCTAGGTTTTACTTAAGCTTCAGATGAGAGTTAATAGGGAATGACACGAACTGCACCCTTGCATAACAATAAAAGTCAAGTAAATATTGAACACAGAAAGAATGTAGTCATGGAAACACCTTCTTTTGTGTCCTGCTAATTATAATATAGTGCTAAGAAAAAAATAAATGGCTTGTAGGAATGTAAGCGGGACAGACCACAGCATTACTTATACAAAATCTAATATTTTGCACTGCTGTTAACAAGCTCAAAGATAAAAAAAAAATATGAAATACTAGAATACTACCAAGACGATACAAGTGAAAACACAGGCTTATATGCACTGATAAGGATGGAGTTTAACAAAACAAGATATAAGCATGTTAATCAGAATGAAATGGGACATTTTGTTTTTAGTTTTAAACACAATTATGGTGACTGGATAAAAGGCAAGAACTCCATTTACCAACTTTCCATTGGCTGCTGTCCATAAGATTCTGCTAAAATTAGCTAATTCAAAACCAGAAATTTATGGTACACATCTGCACCATTCCAAATAAATTCCTTGGGTTCATGTTGATATTTCTTCCTAATCTCTGCATGCAAATATGGATCTTAACATTTTTAACTGAGCTTGCAAAAGATGAAATTAAGATCCATTCAGTTTGACAGAGGATGCAGCTAGCTTATAAGCAGCTAGTCTTATCTGCTTCTACTTTGATCTTTCCAAGCTTTTAAAATGCGTTCTACAAAAATCATACAAAGTAATTTCAGTAACGTTGACTTAAGAGCCTCTCAGTAAAATAAGTAGTCTTAATAACAGTTTGAAGGAGTCTCTATCAGTTGATCTAGTTTTCAGAAACTCAAAATTCTTATTGTTGAGACTATATGATCGAGTTTTTGAAAACTCAAACCTTTTGAATGGAGATTGCAGTACAGTGTGGATCTGGAAATCTGGAAATTTACCATTTTCCTCACTGCAGTCCAATCTCAGAGTTGGTATATATATATATAATTTGAAGGGGCTGTGAAGAGCTCAGGGGGCTTTCCCCCCCCCCCACAAAAACATAAAAAATGTAGATTTTTGTGGGTTTTTTTTTTTTTTTTTTTTTTTTTTGATGTTCAAGTTTTTGGAAACTCCACCATATGGTCTCAACCTTATGAATTTCAAGTTTCTGAAAACTCAATCATCTGACATACAACCCAGTCTGAAGATATCACCATTAATATGCTTCTGATTCTTCTTCCATATCTATCACTCTTTCCTCTTATGATTTGTCAGTCTGCCTCTACACTAAAGAACATATGGACACCTCATTTTGTATTTCACTGCCTTTTAAGTTTATCTGTACTGTTCTTGAGCCATCTCATCAAAAATGTTTTACGCATCTGTCATCCATAAATCCTATGGTAATGGTATTTACAAATGACCACATCATTCAGGGCAAGTAATGATGACATCTATGTTCGGATTTCCAGTATTGTGTTTACTAGTACTACAGTCTGTTTATGCTGCACTGAAATTTTAGGTATGGTGTGTTTACACTCTCAATATCTACCTTTTCTTCGCATCCTTTTAGCTTCAACTGGCATGGCCAGTAACCTGCAATCCTATTCATAAATTTAGACAATGGCAAACTTCAAATATTTGTAAAGACTGCTGTAGATATGAAAACAACAAATGTTTATAGGTGACTGGTTTAGGTACTGGCTCTTATCTGACCATTGCTCTTCCAATAAGCAACCTATTAAAGGGGAGCTTCCAGGAGGAATGGACACAGTAGTGCCTCTTCTTGCTCTGTACTACTTGTTTTGACACATCAAACTCAAGACAACTATGAAAGTAAACACCTTGCTCTCAAACAGAGAGCTGTTGTCATGCAAGCATTTGAAGTTTACAGATGTGCATGACTTATCTCTTTCTACAGTGCAATTTGTGCACTGTGCATAGCTTTTCTTCATAATATTAATGGAAATGCTCTTTCTTTCAGATGAAGAAACCCTTCAGAAAGTTGTTAAAACAGGTAAACACGTGTCTTCCTGTAACTCAGTCAAAACTAGACCTTTGCTGTTTCTCAGCAGATTCTGGGTGTATGTGCATTGCTTTTCAACACAAGAACCCATGAGATAAGCAGTATCCTAGAGAAACAGTAACAAAATGCTTTTTGAACCAGACCTTGTTCTTTCCTATCTCTAAAAATGTGACTACACAAGATACTGTGTGATACCACAAAGAATTCATTACATGAGATTAATAAAACACTTTAGTCATCTCCAGTACGTTTCCATCCTGTTGTGAATGGACACAGAAGTTGGTAGCCTACCATTCTGCTTCCCAACAACATGAAACTGAGGTGAATGCATTTTACCCACTGCAGTCTTTTATTATGCTAGCTTCCCCAATGATTGAACAAGCTGCTTATGAGACAAAGGTATATTATGCATTGACTATCCATTAACATTTGAAAATGAGCATGCTGATAGGTCAGCCCAACCAGCGTGCCCATTGTAAATCAAACATATACCAGTGGAAAAAAGTTCAGTCACCTGGGCTTTCTTCCATTAATATATGCTATGAAAATTTTACTTTTGTTTCATTTTAAAAAAATTACAAAAAACGGATACTTCAAATGAATGAGAGAGAAGGGAGAGAAAAAAATACAAGGATAATCAGGAACGTTAAACAAAACTAGACAAAAATACCTATTATCTTTATATTTTCTCTCTCCTGTCCATTTGAAATCTCTGGATTTCACTTATTTAATTAGAAAACAAAATAAAAATAAACAACAGAGATCTTCCTTACTCCATTGCTTCCTTTACACAGCACTGATGTACTGAGTAAGCATGGGAAAGTAAGTCCCATATGCATAGGCAGTACATCAGGAAAGACCCATGATACCAGGGAAAACATGGAAGAACTTCATGGCGCCATTTTACAAGGACATTATTTAAGAAAAGTGATTGGTCAGCGTGCACGTTGTAAATTGACTTATACTAATGGAAAAAGGTCCGGTTGCCTGGACTTTTTCCATTAGTATAAGTCTTTTTTAAAACACTGTCTCGCTATGTTAAAGGAGTTTAACATGGCGACACAGGTTTAAAAAAAGCAATGGAGATCTCCGTTGTTTATTTTAAAGCTGTCTCGCTATGTTAAACCCATTTAACATAGCGAAAAAGTTTGTAAAAAGCAACGGAGATCTTGCTTTCTCCATTGCTTTTTTTTTTAACCTGTCTCGCTATGTTAAATGGGTTTAACATAGCGACACAGCTTTAAAATAAGCAATGGAGATCTCCATTGCTTTTTTAAAAGCTGTCTCACTATGTTAAACCCATTTAACATAGCGATACAGTAAGATCTTGCTTTCTCCGTTGCTTTTGCCCACAGCTCTGATGTACTGCGAGGGCTTCGCCCTCGGGACCAAACCACGCCAACCGTGGGTAAATCCAGCATTACCCACACCCAGGCATGGGTTATTGCTATAATATATGCATGTGAGCAGGTTGGATGGGAGCTGCCCTTTGTTTGTGGCTGTATGGCATTTGTGAAATACACATGGCCTTTTAGAAAGATTGTCTAAATTAGAACCCCCTCCCTATTTCAGCAATGTCTCACACTTTTCAACTTGCATTTATGCGTGTTGTCATGTATGTTTGTGTTGACTAGTTAAGTGGATTGGTCCTTTTCAGCCATGACCTGGATGGATACCACACACAGTTACACAGAAGTCACACAGTTTATTTCACAGCATAAATATTACATACAAATTGCATTTTCTTTTCATTTCAGTGTCCGTGGCTTAACAGGAAGTATATTTGCCTTTGGGGCTACAAGATCAGAAGGTTCTGGGTTCTGTTCACACCTTAGTTGCTTAGAAAACTTTACCAGCTGACAGTGCTGTGTGGCATAATGTGGTGGGAAAGAGGTACTGCACTTATGAGGGGGCTGTCCTTCAGATGAGACATTACACCAAGGTCACATTTACCTTAGTTGGTGGTAGCTCAAGTAAACATAAAAGATCCCATGGCATTTAGTGAAAACAGCAGAGGTTTTACATTTACGATTACATATTTACATGTTCTCTTCTAAACATTTTTCAAAACATTTATCTCTATCATTTGTCTTATATAATCAGTAATGTTTTTCTTAAACATTAAATAACAGTACTTTTCAATTTACCCCATTCTTTCTGCCACATTCACATTTTTATTTTTCTTCAGATGTCTAATAAAATCAATTTCTTAGTAAACAATAACTTTATCTGTCCTAGTTTCCCAAATTATCCAACAGATTTTGTCTGTTTTTAAATGCAGTTTTTTACATTTTTATTCTTAATATTTATACAATATCATATTCATATCAATATTTCCTATTTAAATAGAAGTTTCTACACCGTCTCAATCCTCTATTTATGAAAAAAACACTTTATCTGGTTTTGTTTTGCTTACAGTAACACCTAATAGTATACTTCCCTATGCTGACAGCTTATTAACAATCTCCACAAAAAATCTTGACACATTGTTATATTATGTCTAAACTTTCTCTTTTTGATAGCTTCAGTAATACTCCCACTTGCATTTTCCCATGGAACGACACAGTAAAAATTACTCAAAAAATGTTCACATCACTCCTTCTTAGTTTTTCTATATTTTATATATTTACCTTCCATATAAATATATTGATCTGATATTATTTCACTTCCTCATTTATGACATTTCTCTTTTCTGTATTTTTTTTCATATTTTCCTAATATTAAGTTTCACATCAAAATTTTTTACAATGATAACATCTCACACAGTTTCTACATTTCAAAATTCAGTATAGGGGCAAATATGCAGCATACACTCTTAGGTAAATTAAACTCAGTCCACATTCCTTTTCACTCATATACTTTAACTACAAAATTTTCATCTCTTTACTATTTGGAATCGTGCAAAAGTTTGCTAGGTATGGTATTTTCTCCAATATAATTAACATAATTAAATTTTTAAGTTTTTAAACGATACAAATATTTTCCATAATACACTTATTTCCTTTTTTTCTTTGATTAAATCCACTACTGTTTTGCACAGATTCTCTTTCACCACATTTAATTCCTAATAATGACAATTTTACATTATTCAATTCTAAACCAACTTTTTGTAATAACTTATTCAGGTAATTAATACTTCCTTCATCTATAACTTATTCTTAGCTATATCATCTGTGTAAGATAAAAAAAAGAATAACAACCTTTTGGAACATTGGAACAATACTATGGAAGTGATCACAGGGACAATAGGAGGCCTAACCACATACAACTTTAAGTAAACACACTTAAAAGTTCTTGCCACCCTTTATGAGTACTTAATGTTGCCCACCTCCTAAATTAAGCAAGGCTCTACATGATGTAAATGTATGTCTCCCTATTCAACCATCAAGACTGGTCTTAAAGGCAAAGCATTACTGAGGTAGGAACCTATAACACCTGTGAGTCTTACTTTTTTTGTTGTAAATTTAGGTCGAGAGTACATGTATTTGTAAAACCACTGGTTTTGCAAAGAGAAAGGAGGTTAAACAGGATTGGGTCTTTCATGGCTCAAAAAGTGTCCCCTTGGAGCAGCAAATAAACTACTTAATATAAGGAGTGTTGTGCTAATCTATTACCATAGTCAACAGACTTAAGGACTTAATTTTTTTTTGGTTAAAAATCACAGGCCTTTCAAGTTGAGTGATATGCTTTTATTTGCACATACCAAAGAGGGCAATGTATTTGATGAGTATGATAAGTGAAGAAATTTGGATCTTGAAGATATTCCTTTAGAAAGTAACTAGTTGGTTAAAAAACACAAAAAGAAAAATCTAGCAAAGCTAGAATTTCCACTGTCTGATACCTTAAAACTCTTGTATCAGAGGCAACATGCGATATATGCAAATTACCCTTTAAGCATATCAGGTGTTTCAGCTGCATAGCATTTAGCTGAAACACCTGATATCCTTAAAGGATAATTTGCATATATCCCATATTAGCTCTGATACAAGAGGTTTAAGGTATCACACAGTAGGAAGTCTAGCTTTGCTTGAATTTTCTTTTTGTGTTTTTTAATCAATTGGTTTTCCTGTGTGACCTGTTTACTAACTGATTCAGAAATTAACTAGGGCAGACAGAATTTCTTGATTGTGGTGCAAACATGCTGAATGAATGAAAGAGACCTGTCCACATAAGTACCCACACCTCTTACTGACCTTATCTGTTTGAAGAGTACCATTTATAACACAAGGTGGGTGTATGTATATATATATATATATATATATATATATATATATGGATTACATACATTTGGTTGAATTACACTTAGTCGAAAATGATACTAGGCATTGCACTTCACTGAAAGCTCACTTGACTGAAAGCTCACTTGGTCGAAGTTCATTTGGTCGAAAATGGAATATAGCCCCTGCCCCACTGTAGTGCAACCCTGGAGTGAGAATATTAAATAAGGGGGGTGTGGGGGGCACAGCCTTCCACATAATTTTAATGTATTCACTATTATAAGAAGGTATATTCATTAGAAATGCATTGATATATATATATATATATATATATATATATATATATGTTTATAGGTAGGTACTAGGCTATTGGCCCTAGGGCCTATATAAGCCTAGCCAAAAAATGTACCCCGGCTTTTGCCACCCAAGAAAATTATTTTCCTGTGCCCCTGTCGAGCAGAGCTACAGAAGTGATCCCTGGGGTGAATTTCCCATCCAATCATCAAGATTTTTCTTGAAGAGTGCTAATGAGGAGCTCTGTTTGACATAGATAGGTAGTCTGTTCCAGAGTATGGGAAGTCTCTGGGACAGGAATCTACCCCTCCAGCATGTTCTGTTTATTGTGGTGACAAGGTTTAGGTCCCTAGAGTGTGTAGCTCGGAGGGATTGGGATTTCTTTAAGTGGAGCATGTCCAACAGCTCTGGGTTTGACATAGCTTTGTATGTTAGGCAGAGATCGCCCCTGAGTAGGTGATATGCAATGGAGTAAAGCTGTAGTTTTTTGAGACGGTCTGCGTAGGGCATCTGTTTGAAGCCAGTAATCCTCTTTGTGAGGTAATTCTGTGGTCTTTCCAGTTGTTGTAGATGTCTTGTGAGGTACATACCAAAAGGGGCATTGTACTCTATAATGGGTCTAATGATTGATGAATAGAGGGGAAAAATGACCTCTTTTTTTCTGGATGAGAATCCTTTTGTGATGAGATGAGCCACGTAGAAGGATTTCCTGACCACTGTGGCAATGTGATTATCAAAGGAGAGACTACTGTCCACCTGTGTCCCAAGGCCTCATCACATTTTTGGCATTAAGTAGACTACCAGCTATGTGGTAGTTCATGGGTACAGAGTTTTTACCAAAGGAGATGACAATACACTTTTTGGCATTGAGCTTCAGGCCATGGCTTTCACACCAGGTATCTGTCTCAGTGAGGCCCTTTTGCAGTTTGTCCACATCATTAGGAGTTTCGATTATGGCTCCTAGTTTGCAGTCATCTGCAAACTTTGTTAGCCAAAGACCTTCTGTGTTAGCCTGCACTTCAGAGAAGTAGATACCAAACAGGAGAGGACCCAGGACTGAACCCTGTGGTACTCCACTTGTCACTGGTCTGAAGTCGGATTTGGAATCCGCTACTTTCACAGTGTGGGTTCTGTCCATGAACCAGTTGGCAACCCATCTTGTGACATAGGGATTTATACCTAGTTTAGTGAGCTTATCTATAATTCCAGAGTGGGGGATGGTGTTGAAAGCCTTGGCGAGATCTAGCTAAGCTGTGTGAACCATTTTACCCTCATCTATGGCTTTGGTGACTGCTTCAAAGAAGTCAATCAGGTTTAGGAGACATGATCTGCCTTTTACAAATCCAAACTGGGTAGGGTCCAGAGTTTGGAGATTACCAATGTCTTTGTTTATGAGCTCCATGATGATACATTCCATGGCCTTGCAGACCAGGCTTGTCAGGCTAATGGAGCGGTAGTTCCCGGGGTCCGTCGTGGCTCCACCTTTGTGGAGTGGGATAACCATTGTGGTGCGCCATTCAGTGGGTACAAAGCCTGAGGTGAGGCTATGATTGAACATGGTACTTAGGTAGGGTGCCAGTTCATTCTGTAGTTCATGTAGAATGCAGCCTGGGATACTGTCAGGTCCCATGGATGCTGTGTTCTTGGCTTTGGAGAGCGTGTTTTTTACCTGTGCAGCCGTGATTATAGGAACTTTGTATTTTTCCGGTATAGAGATGGGCCCTCTAGGGGGTGAGAGGGAGGTAAAGTTAGCAGTGAACCTATCTGCTAGGATGTTGGCAATATCAGTTGGTTCTGTATATTTAGCACCATTGTGCTGTAACTCAGAGCAGATCTGAGTGTTTCCATTGAGATTCTTGCCATAGCTGTATAATGCTTTGTGGTTGTTTTTAGAGTCAGTGGCAATTTTGTTTTCATAATTACCTTTGGAGGATTTTATGAGGGATCTCAGCTTCTTACTGAGGTGACCAGGGAGTTCCTCCAGTCATGGGATTTTACTCTTTTTTGCAACAGTTTCTTTGTTCTGTTGTAAAGTTTGTTTATGGCAGAGGACCACCAGATTGGCTTCCTTTTTTTGGAGGATAACCTCTTGGTTCTATTAAGGATAGCATGATCCATGCACTCGTGTAAGTGCTTATAAAGTGCATTTGTGTAGGATTCAGCAGTCATACCTCTATTGTCCATCTGCATGGGTGTCGTGAAGTTTGCCACTTCTGTCTTAAGAAGTGTGAAGTTGGCTTTGGAGAAGTTTTTTACAATGGTTTCCCTAATCGGGGGTGGGGGTGGGATGTGGACGTCTAGGCTGATTAGCTTGTGGTTGGATCTGACCAACGAGGAATTGACCTCTGGTGTGGAACACTGGTTTCCCATGTTGGTAATGACCAGGCCTAGGATATTGCTGCCCCTGGTGGGGGTGTGAATAAGTTGATCCAAGGCATTGGAATTTATGAATTCTAGAAAACGTTGAGCAAAAGAGTTGGTACATGAGTAGTTTTCCCACTTAATGGTGGGGTAGTTGAACTCGCCCATTATTAGGGTGTTGCATTGTACCCTAATACTTTCCACTGTATCAAGAAATGAGGAGTGGGTATCCTGGGGCATGGTGGGGGGTCTGTAGCAAGCTACAATTTGGAATGCGGTCTTGCCCAGAGTTAGTTGCACTTGGATAATCTCGGATGCATTATGCTGTGCAACTAGCCAGGAGGTGTGGATATCCTTAATGAATATGGACATGCCTCCGCCTTTAGTGCTTCGTTCTGGGTTAGGTGGCCGAAAGGTGTGGTATGAATTGTAGCCTGGTAATGCAGGGGTATTCTCTGGAGCTTTGAACCAGGTCTCTGTCACTGCACAGATGTCAATGGTCTCCATTTTAAGGAGTGCCTCAAGTGAGTGCATTTTGAGGTTTAGACTTCTAGCATTGAGTAGCATTACCCTCAGATTTTGTTTGCTTGTACCTGTTACGGTGGTGACTTTATCATTTGAACTTTGCCTAAAAAGGCACTATAAGGGTGGCAAGAGCCTTAGCCAGTATCCGGAATCCTAAGGGTGACAGGTGCAGGCCATCTCTGGCAAAGCATTGTGGTCTGTCAATCATGTCATCCCAGGCAGACAAATACTGGATCCCCTTAGAATGACACCAGAAATTTAGCCAATTTTTGAAGTCAATCATTTTGTCCTTGTACTGTGGTATCATTCTTTGTGATGGCAGGATGCTACTCAGGGTTAGGGTCATATCTGCCTGGGATACAAGATCTGAGAGCTCCTCCATGTCTCTTTTCATGTAGTCCAGGGAGGTACATCTCAGGTCATTCACACCAACATGGACAATGACAGTGTCATATTTGTACTTATTTTGGAGTGACCTGAGTGCATGCGCTATGTGGCGGATCCTGGCACCTGACAGGCAGCTGACAGTAACTTTCTCCTTGTTTAGTCTAGTGAGTGGAACATCAGTGTGCCTGACTATAGAGTCACCTATGACTAGAGTGTTGGGTACGTTGTTATGCCTTACAGGCTGTGGTTGAGTGGCACACTGAGTTTGTGGGCTATGTGTCATTTGGGTTGCATTGGGAGGGTGGAGTTTGCTTGCGTTTATGCTTTGGATGTCCCTGATGCTTGGGTAGGTTTTTATTGAGAGCCTCCGCGAATATAGGTGTGTGTTTTGTGTTTCTATGTGTGTGTTTTGGTGGTGTAGGTTTTGAGGGACTATGTGATGAGTGTGGTGTGGTGCAAGTGTTTACCTTCTCCTCTTGACTGTCTAGTCCAGTCTTGGGTGAAGAGAACTTTGCTTCCAGTTTGGCTATATAAGTGCATCTCTCACAGGTTGTAGAGTTGGATGGTATGAGGAGAGGGTTGTCTGTGTACATGAGGCAATTGCTGCATTGCCCCAAGATGCCCAGATTCATCAGGTAGACAGGAGAAATCACTGGGAGCTGACCCTTAGACATGCCTGGATAGGTGCTTATTTATTAAGTACTAAAAACTGCTTTCCTCTAGACAAGTGAGGAAAGTTGAGTGCTGTAGTAATTTGCAGGTTATGTAGTGCTTACAATGAGTTCTGAACAAGTGCTGAGTTCAAAGAAACAGATTTGAGTGCTGAAACTAGAAAACTGGCTAATTATAAGAAACAAAACTAAGATAGAAGGCTTCCCTCCAACACAAAGGGGCTTGGGGGCTCAGAAGCCTACATACAGTCTAGACCACTTAAAAGGAAAGGCAGGAAACAAGCTTAAAATTTTTTTTTTGTTCTCTTTCCCAGATGCTCTCTTTGTACACAGTAGGAGTGCCTATAATCAGAATATGATCTCACTGCACTCAGTTGAGAGAGCAAATGAGATGGTCCCAGAAGGAGTATACAAAAACAATTTTACAAGAGGGGCGGGCAGTTTCAAAGCCACTAAGATTAACACCAAAACAGAAACAAGGAGGGTGGGTGGGAAAACTAACTGAAGAACAGAGTCAAACTTCCAATTCAGTTAATATTCATGCAACACAAATCAATTTAAATACTGTATTATTTGAAAAAAGTGCAGATAAAAAAGGTACTTAAATTCTCTTATATGTCCAGTTGAATACAGCTAGATCTTATCCGGCCAAAGCTGAGGTTTTTAAGCAGAAAATATTTCAAACTTTACCACTTAAATAGGCATTGACAGGAAATCAAAGAATGTGGCTACCCCCACACCTGCAATTACTAACAGACAATAAAATTCTAGCAAGCACTAACTGAAGAACAGAGTCAAAACTTCCAATTCAGTTAAAATTCATGCAACACAAATCAACTTAAATACTGTATTATTATTATATATATATATATCTTTAGTAAAAACTACTGGCGTAATGTCTGGGAGCTGACCCTATGTCCCCTACACCCCCCAATGTGGTGGGTTGTGCCCCCCCCTTATTTAATATTCTCACTTCAGGGTTGCACTGCAGTGGGGCAGGGGCTATATTCCATTTTCGACCAAATGAACTTCGACCATGTGAGCTTTCAGTGAAGTGAAATGCCTGCAATCATTTTCGACTAAGTGTAATTCAACCAAATGTATGGAATCCATATATATATATATATATATATATATGTGTGTGTGTGTGTGTGTGTGTGTGTGTTTGCGTGCATGCGTGTGTATAGTATAAATATATATATATATATATATATACACACATTATTTTTTTGTTGTTGCTACTGCGCTAGACTATTTCAGTCATCACACAGATGCATATTCTAGCCCTTTTTAGATCCATTTAGTATCAGTGGATAAGTGGACAAAACAAACTTAGTGTAATATACTTTACACTTCTGGACTATAGGCTTGGATGCCTGCAAACTAAATGCCAAACAGTAGAGGGCCCAGCACTGATCCCTGTGGTATCACAATAGTTACAATTTTATATTCAAAGAGGATACCAGCAACTTTCACTACTTGGGACCTCTTGGATAGCCAGCTTGCAATCCAGCAGACAGTGTATGGATTTATATTAATTTGCTTACCTTTACAATAATACAAGCAATAATACCAACATGAAAAATGATGTAAAAGCCTTAGCTAGGTCAAGATAAGTAGCAAAAAGAGAATGAGCACTGTCCACAGGTCCTGTAACCCTTTCAAAGATGTCTACTAGGTTCAGGAGAATTACTCCTCACAAAATCAGTCTGGGTGGAGTCTAGATGAATTAAGTTGCCTATGTCTGTGTAAAATAAGTTCTGCTGTGGTATGTTCCATGGTTTTGCATACAAGGCCCATTCAGCTAATGGCCCTATAACTGCATGGGTCTGTATAGGGACTACCCTTGCATAACAGAGTCACAGTGACCTGTGGATAGGCTGAAGCTGAACATTTTAAGAAGACTCCCTAATAGTATAAACTTGGCACTGATGAGAATGCAGTCTGGTATGCTACCTGGTCCTATAGAAACATTATTTTTAGCATTTGAGTGAGATTCTGAGACGTGCTCCACAGTGACTGCAAGGAAACTAAATTTTCAGGGATAATGGGTGCAACAATGTTGATAGATGGATAAAGTTGGCACTCAATCTGCCTACTACTATACTGGTTATATCCCTTGGACTGGGATGTGTGACATTGCTATGGATGATAGCATTGCACTGTTTATTTAACATTTGTTTACCAGGAAAGTCTATCTGAGACAGAGTCCATTTTTAGTAGAGGCCAAGAGAGAAATGCTCCAGACACTATTCATTAATTTTTGACATAACTGAAGAAACGTTATCTGTAGTGACCTTAAGTTCGCATTCTGGCTTTACATTTTCTAATAGTGCTATCAAGTTCCTTCTTGACATGTTTCAGTGTAGGCATTTAATAAGAGGATTGATATTTCTTACAACTTTTCATCATCTTCCTTCTTTCATTACACAGTTTATTAATATGGGTGTACCACCCAAAGGAGTTTATTCTTGAATTTGTCATTGCATTTATGACAGACAGGTAGAGACTTTCAATGCAGCTTTTAAATTCTTTTAAAAACTGGAGGCAAATAAAGCAGATCTTTAAGTTAGGTCCATTTGAAAGGATTATTGGGAATTTTGCAAAGAACTTCTACAAGTTAAAGTAGGTTTCCCTGGATAAGTCACTAAAGATGATTTAATTTGTTGTTGTAGTGGTACTATTTAGCCTGACAGAGAAGCTGAATGATTTTTGGTCAGTTGTATCGTGGTATGAGGAAGTGTGTATGGGGATAAAGGTACAGGCTAGATGAGTAAGCACCAAATCAATGATATTAGTGGCCTTACTGGGTAGTATTTTCCAATTTGTTCACTTGCATCAGTATTAGCAATGCCTAGGAAATGCTGGGCATATCCATTTTTAGAGGTGTAAGTGGGGCAGTTAATGGTTTGATAAATGAAGTCACCTACCAAGGAGGTATGCAGTTTGAAGTACTGGTGTCATTGTACTGAAACCATGTGTGAAAAACTGAAAGGCACCTGCCCAGCTAAATAGAATTTTGTAGATAATTCTTTGTCATTGTAAATATTAGTATAATCCACAGACTGTTTTACAAATGTAAGACAACTAAATGTAAGAAAAACTGTTACATGTTCTGAACTTCAAAAATGTAACCACAGTGCACCCTGCTGGAACAAAGCTGATAAAGTAAAGCATTTTATGGCTGTTTGATCTCAAAGCTTGGAGACAAGATGTCTGGATGAATGAATTATTTCTATTGTCTTAGGACAAGAGTTAATTGCTAGATTTTACATGTATAATGTATTTTATTGCTGTGGCTTTCTGACCAGCTGCAAGCTTACTAAGAAATGTAAATTTAGAGTTTCTGGTAGCCTGGGAACCAGAGAGGTGTCAAAAATGGTGTAATGTAAAATTAGTCAGCAGTGATGACTTATCAATTTAAGAGCTCTCAGAGAGAGAGAGAGAGAGAATTTTGCATTTGTCTTCACAACTGACATCACCAGTACTTGCTTGCTATGTATGTAAGTAGGATCTTAAACTTTAGTATTTTTCTTAGAAATAGATAGAAAATAGTGAGATTGGACTAGCTGCTGTCTATATTTATGTGAGATTATTCTACAGTATTATTATAAGCATTTTCCTGTGATCTCTGAACTCTTGACTAACACTGTGTTGAATTGAGAAGATTTGTCTTGTGTTTTTATTATTTATTATTAAACATTTTTAAACCTTTCAACTGTTGCTGTTTTGTGTACAGATAATTTAAGCTCTAGAGTACTTGGATGTATTTATTGATACTGTTCAAACCACTCCTATAGCCTTAAAAGTTCTGGTCACACGTACTAATTGGATAACAGTATTATTACACAGCAAAATTGATCACCCTTTGGGAAGGGCCTTATAGCAGCTGATAAGTAGGGGTTCTGGTGACAGTGGATTGCTACCTTATAGCCTGGGCAGAAGGGGGATACCTAGTGAACCTGTGCCAGCCTTCCCCAGGACTGCCTGCGTGTTTGTACACAAATCATATCACAAAGTGTGTGTGTGTGTGTGTTTGTGTATGTGTGTGAGCTACTTGTGCAGGGACACTAAGCACTGATCGAACAGAGTGCTTGCTGGGAGGACTTGGCTTGGAACCCTGGCTAAGGACTCCACTCTATAGCTGTGCCAGTGGGGAGTCTTATTGGGGATCTGGAGAGAAAGGGGGAAACCAGCCCCAGACTGACTATGATCTCTGTGTGCTCTGATCTCTGTGTGTTCTTAAGGGAAATTGTACTTTACTGTGTGTACTTGTTATCCTCCCAATGTGAATGTCCATCACTGGTGTTAGTGGTGAGGATTGAAACTCCTTGATTACTGGGCCAGTGCATGGGCATCCCATATTAATTGGTTGGCAGTGGTGAGATATCCACATCACATATTAATTGTTTAGCAGTGGTGGGATATCTACATCAGATATTAATTTTTTGATAGTGGGAGTTAGCCACATCACATACTAATTGGCTTGTAGTGGTGTGGATAGTGAATTCCTGTAGCTTGTGTACAGTAATCACTGAAGGTGTTTGCACTCTATATCAGCCACACAGTGAATATTCAGAGTTCAGATTACAATTGTTTTATTTCTTTTGTTAGCTTAGTCAGGGAGAGGAGGCAAACATGTCAGCAGAGGAGTATGGCAAGCTGACAAGGGGCCAGTTGGCTGAGATGTGCCAGGTTAAAGGACTGGTGCTTGGAAACCTGACTAAGGCAGACATGAGTGCAGCTTTGGACACAGCTACATCAGAAAACAGCAATCCGGACAACAATCCTGCAGAGGACTTAAAAATCCATCTGGAGCTAAAGACACTTGAGTTGGAGGCCAGGCATTTGGAAATGGAAGCTGAGGAGAAGGAGAGAGATGCAGCACAAAAAGGAGATGCTGACTCTTCGCCAGAGTCATGGAGGTAATGGGGAAAGGAGTAACCAGACCCCAGAAGCACAAAAGGTCAGTAAATGTCTTCCGCAGTTTACAGAGGGGGATAATTTTGATAGTTTCATTCTCATATCTGAGAGGGTATGTAAACAGTATGATGTTGACCAAAGGCTCTGGGTATAGTTCCTGACCACCTTACTCTATGGTAAAGATGTAACTGTACTCTCCAAACTGTCAGACAACAATTTCTTAAATTATACTGCTAAGAATTGTTTGCTAGAATTTTTTTAAGCTAATACTTGAAGCTTATAGGAAAAAGTTTTGTGAGCATAGACGCAAGGCAGATGAAAGTGTGTGTGAATATGTTGCTGAACCGAGCACTTATTTTCATAGATGGGTGAGTGGATGTCAGGTCACCACTTATGAAGGGCTGGCAGACCTTTTTGTGTGGGAACAAGCCTTTAGCACTTTGCCTGAGGACATAAGGATCTGGTTAGCTGATACACAATGTGCTACTTCAGATGAGTTGGGAAAGAAGGGAGACCTATACCTACCAAGCAGGGTATCACTGCACAAGAAAGGAACACCCAGTGCTGCTCATGTGTCTAAAGGAACCCATGGTGGGCAGCCCAGATAGCCCCAACAGAATCTGGCAGTAGCAGGGAAAGCCAATAGTCCAGGTACACATCCAGAACCTAGGGTTAAATGTTTTGAATGCAACCAGTGGGGCCAAGTGGCATACAGATGTCCACGGAGGCAAAGTGGGGAACAAAAGATGAGGGAGCCAGTAAGTGGGAAAGACAAAATGCCAACAGTAGGTTGTCTTGAGAAAACAAGGGTACCAAACTACCACCAGAGGGTATATCTTATTGTAGTGAATGGGAAAGAGGCCCTTGCTAAGAGAGACATAGCCTCTGACATAACCATTGTGAAGCCTGCAATGGTTACAGAGGAGCACTACTTGCCTGGGCAGTCTATTCCAGTCAGAGCTTTAGGAGGGACCCCATTCCAAATACTTTTGCCTAGGGTTCACCTTGACTGGGAAGGCTGAAAAGGAAGTCAGCAAGTAAGTTTGTTTGAGGATATCCCTACAGATGTCCTGATAGGGAATGATTTTGATAATGCAGTACCATGTTCTCATGCAGTTGCACGCAGTTAGGCTTGGAGACAAGCATGTGGGTCTGGTAGCTTGGGGGAGATCCAGACAGACCGCACACTTGCAGCCAGGACTGGTGAGGTGGTTACTTCTGGAAAGGAGCTATGCTGTAGCAGTGAGACTGAAGGTAAGCCACAGCTGCTTGTGGGTACTGATGGTCCCTTGGACAGACAGACTGCAAAGGCAGAGGTGAGTAGTAGTACCCAGGCTGAAAGTGAGGCACTTCTGTCAGAGGATGCCAGACTTCCTGTGGAAGGGTAGCTGGGATGGGGTTACAAAGAGAGTTGAGACAGGCTCATCTCTAAGACCTTACATTACAAGGCCTGAAACAGGTAGCTAGTGAGGCACCTGAATCTCAAGGGAAGGGGGCATCTGTATACTGGGAATAAGAGCTACTGTATAGAGAGTGGACCCCTGAGGGAGGGCTAGAAGGTGACAGAATACAGCAGTTGGTAGTGCATAGAACCTATCGTCTGGCACTTCTAGCCATAGCTCATGACATTCCCTTTGCAGGGCATATGGGCATAAAACATACAAAGAGATATATTATGCAGAACTTTTATTGGCTTGGAGTTTCTAGAGATGTAACAGGGTACTGCAGGACCTGTGAGCATTGCCAAAAGGTAGGCAAGGCAGGAGACAAGGTGAGAGCACCTTGGATACCTTTCCCTGTGATTCAGGAGCCACTTCAGAGGGTAGCTATGGATATTGCGGGGGCCCTGAGTACCCTAAGTTCCACAGGGAAAAAGTATATCCTACTGGTAGTAGATTATGCTACACGATACCCTGAGGCAGTGGCTTTGTCCTCCACTGAGGCAGAAAAGGTGGCAAATGCTTTTTTAGAGATTTTCAGCACAGTAGGTTTCCCAAACGAGATACTGACTGACAGAGGTGCCAATTTCATGTCAGACCTGCTGGCTTGTCTGTGGAAGTACTATGGGGTGAAGCACCTAAAGGCCACCCCTAGCATCCCCAGTCTAACGGTCTTATTGACAGATTAAACTCTACACTCAAGTCCATGCTACGGGCTTTTGCAGACCAGTTTAAGAGGGAGTGGGACAAACATTTGCCCCATCTGTTGTTTGCTTACAGAGAGGTTCCCCAGGAATCCACAGGTTTTTCACCCTTTGAGCTGCTGTATGGGCATAGGGTGAGGGGGGCTCTTGATTTAATTTGAGATGAGTGGGAAGGTGAGTGTGAATCTCACAAGGTGTCTGTGGTGGCATATGTCCTAAACCTCAGGACAAGGCTCAGGGAACTCATGGGCTTGGCCCAGGAGAACCTGGCCGAAGCCCAACAGCAGAAAGAGGTTTGGTATGACAAGAATGCTCAAGCTAGAGAGTATGCTATAGGGCAGCAGGTAATGGTTCTCATTCCTGTCAGACACAACAAGCTGCAAGCAGACTGGGAAGGACCTATAAAATGTAAGAAAGGTAAGTGATGTTAACTACATGGTAGAACTGCTAGGCAGGAGCACAAATTGTACCATGTTAACATGATGAAACCTTACCATGATAGGGAGGACCTTGTCCTGATTATTTGCAGTGGATTGCAGGAGGAGACTGAGGGAGATATAGTGACTGATCTCAGTGAGGCTCGGACTGACACCTCAGCAGAAGAGGTAGCAATGTCCCAGCAGCTATCTCCTACTCAGGTTCAAGAAATCTGAGCAGTGTTACAGGAGTATGGGGACATGTTCACTGAGAACCAGGGTGCAGCACCAGGTGGATACAGGACCCCAAAGGCCTATTAGGTAGGCAACTTATAGGGTGCCTGAGAGAGTCAATCAGACTCTGAGGGAAGACATACAGGAAATGTTGGAACTAGAGGTAATTCAAGAGTCCAACAGTCCCTAGGCCTCCCCAGCGGTGCTGGTGCCAAAGAAAGATGGCAGCACCAGGTTCTGTGTGGACTACTGGAAATTAAATAGTCAAACAGAGTCAGATGCTTACCCCATGCCTAGGACAGATGAGGCCCTAGAGCAGCTGGGTGGGGATAACTATCTTACCACCATTGATCTTACCAAGGGTTACTGGCAGGTGCCTGTGACTCCCAGTTCTAGAGAGAGGTCAGCCTTTGCTACTCCTTTTTGCCTGTATGAGTTAACAAAGATGCCCTTTGGGATGAAAAATGCCCCCACAACATTCCAGAGGCTGGTAAATCATATCCTAGCAGGAGAGTTTGTCCTTGCTTACCTAGATGATATTGCCATCTACGAATGGCAAGAGCACCTTCAACATGTCAGGGAGGAGCTGGCAAACTACAGAGGGCAGGGTTGACCATTAAGCCCAGCAAATGTCAGGTGGGTATAACAGAGGTCTCCTACTTGGGATGTAGAGTGGGGAGTGGTAAGATCATGCCAGAACCTGCCAAAGTGGAAGCCATTCAGGCATGGCCTGCACCTGTTACCAAAACACAGGTGAGGGCATTCTTAGGTACTACAGAAAGTTCATCCCCATTTACAGTACCATAGCTGCTCCCTCACAGACCTGACAAGGAAAAACAGGCCAGATAAGGTAGTGTGGACCACACACAGCATGTAAGCAGGCATTCCAGAAGCTTAAAGAAGCTTTGGGAGGACCCCCTGTGTTAGCCAGTCCAGTTTACAGCAAATAATTTGTTGTGCAGGTGGATGCTTCAAACCATGGGGTGGGAGATGTACTTGGCCATATTTCTTCAGAGTGAGAAAAGCACCTAGTGGTTATCTCAGTCATAGGCTCCAACCCAGGGAGGAATGCTATGCAGCTGTAGAAAAGGAATGTCTAGCCATAGTGTGGGCACTGCAGAAACTTCAGCCTTATCTATATGGAAGACAATCCACTGTAGTTACAGATCACAATCCCCTAACATGGTTACACCAAGCCATCCAGCAAAATGACAAGTTGCTAAGATGGAGAGTAGGGCTGCAAGCATATGTCAGTGCAGCACCACAGTGGGATTAGCAATGCCAATGCAGATGGGCTCTCAAGAAAGGGAATCGGGCAAGGTATACTCAGATGGACCTAACCCTTTCAAGCAACATTTCTCAAGGGAAACTTGAAAAACTAGCTTGAGTTCTCGTGGGGGGGGGTGGTGAAAAACTGAAAGGCTGCCAGCCCAGCTAGACAGAATTTTGTTGATAATTCTATGTCATTGTAAATATTAATATAATCCATAGGCCATTTTACAAATGTAAGAAAACTAAATGTAAGAAAAACTGTGTTATATGTTCTGAACATCAAAAATGTAACCACAGTGCACCCTGCTGGATGAAAGCTGACAAAGTAAAGCATTTTATGACTGTTTGATGTCAAAGCTCAGAGACAGGCTGTCTGGATGAAGGAATTCTTTATATTGTCTTATAACAAGACTTAATTGCTAGATTTTACATGTATAATATATTTTTATTGTTGTGGCTTCCTGACCAGGTGCAAGCTTACTACGGAATGTAAATTTAGAGTTTCTGGTAGCCTGGGAACCTGAGAAGTGCCAAAAATGATGTAATCTAAAACGAGTCAGCAGTGATGTATTATCAATTTAAGAGATCACAAAAAGAAAGAAAGAGCATTTTTCATCTGTCTTCAGAACTGACATCACCAGCTTGCTCTGTATGTAAGTAGTTTCTTAGATTTTAGTATTTCTCTTATAAATAGAAAATAGTAAGATTAGACTAGCTGTTTTCTATATTTATGTCAGACTATTCTACGGTATTATTTTAAGCATTTTCTTGTGATCTCTGAACTCTTGACTAGCACTGTGTTGAATTGAGATTTGTCTTGTGTTTTTATTATTTAATTATTATTAGCCTTAAAAGTTCTGGTCACATTTACTAATTGGATAACAGTATTATTACATAGGGAAATTGGTTACCCTTTGGGAAGGGCCTTATAGTAGCTGATAGCAGTAGCAGTGGATTACTACCTTATAGCCTGGGCAGAAGGGGCATACCTGGTGAACTTGTGCCAGCCTTCCCTAGGAGTGTTTGTGTGTTTGTATATAAATCATACCTCAAAGTGTGTGTCAGCTACTTGGGCAGGGACATGAAGAACTGGTTGGATAGAGGGAATGCTGGGAGGATTTGGCTTGGAACCCTGACTAAGGACTCCAACTTTATAGCTGTGCCAGTGGGGAGTCTTACTGGGGATCTGGAGAAAAAGGGAGAAACCAGCCCCAGATTGACTGTGATCTATGTGTGCTCTTAACGGAGATTGTACTTTACTGTGTGGACTTGTTATCCTCCCAATGTGCACGTCCATCACTGGTATTAGTGGTGAGGATTAAGGTTCCTTGAGAGAAACCAGCCCCAGATTGACTGTGATCTCTGTGTGCTCTTAATGGTGACTGTACTTTACTGTGTGTACTTGTTATCATCCCAATGTGCATGTCCATCACTGGTATTAGTGGTGAGGATTGAGACTCCTTGATTACTGGGCCAGTGCACGGGCGTCACATCATGTCTCACTATATACACAGATATAAGTATATTGGGCCTCAAGTTCTGCCATCTTTCTGTTCAGATTCTTAGCAGTGAGTAGTGCCACCAAAATGTCAGAATTTGGGTTTGTGTCTGCTATGTAGTAATATCCAGCATGGGTACTCTACCTAAAAAGGCACTATAGGGACAACAAAGTTTTAGCCAATATGAAGCAGCTCTGGTATGAGACGTCTTATTCTACGCTAACACATTACACAAGCTACTTAACCAACTGTTAAAGCAAATTGTCTTTGTATACAGGCAGCGTTAATGGTGAAGGCAAGGCACTACCCAAGACCAGTATCTTTCCTGTCTCTAACACATGGATAATAAGTTACATGACCTCTTTATGCATGTCCCTCTAAGTGGTGTGTCTCAGGTCACTCAATTCTACAAGCCCCCACTAGGCCATAGTGATATCTATCTGGTTTAAGGGATGTTAAAGACCTTGAGACATCACAGAAATTGGCAATGAACAAGCAGCTTACAGTCACCTTGTTTTTGTCCAAGTCTGGCAAGTATGGCATCTGTATGCCTAGCAACAGAGTCAGTTAACTACAACTTCCCTGTGTTGTACCACACCTAGTAGATGCCATGTGCTTAGGCGTGCTTTCCTGGTCACTGTTGGGTGATCTTTGTGGAACTGCAGCATGTAGGAGTTGAGAAGTAGGTGTTCTCTGGTGTGCTGAAGGTAGAGGTTTATTAGAATGCATTCTACGAGGCTTTGGCAAATGTTCCCTTACAACCTCAGCATAAATTAAAGACTTAGTGGTGTACTGTGACTGATGAGGTGCTGTGGATGTATGATACTTACTAATAGCAGGCTGATGCTAGAGATTTGCCTCCATGTTTCTTAAATATTTGCATCTCTCATAGGTTGTATTATCAATTTTTAGAAACAGTGAACAGATAGTAAACATATGGAAATGGCTACACTACTTACAATACCTAATGCAAGCAGAATGGCAACAGATGTGATAAGATCAGACTGTACAGCCAAGATGCAAGAGAGTGGAACAATGGTTGGTTGTAGTATTCATGGGTTGGAGGAAACTACTACAGAAACCCTGAAGATATATGGATGAAATATTTAGGATGATGCTCTGAAATATGTTAGATAGTGGCTAATCAAGCACTACTTGGGGAAAAATAAATTAGGTTCGCCAAGAATCATAATTAGTGGTGATTCATCAGTTGATAGCAACCTGTCTTCTACTAATACTACTGGTCTCATGGCAGATACACTTGGATAGGAATCAGTGTTGCTTTGCTCGTTCTCTCACTTAATGAAGCACAGTAACCCTGATACCCATCTGGTTCCTGAGAAGCAGGTGACAGGCTCTTTGCTGCTCAGCAATCTTAGCTCAAATGCTGCATGTGTCTGCAGGCTGGTTGAAGCCTTCTGGTAGATACAGTGGATAGCATATATAGCAGCTCAAGGCAATGGAGCTAATCTGCACAATAGTGCAAACCTAGACCAGAAAAAGGAAGTCGCATACAAATTGATTTCTGGCTATCTCTGATTGGGACAATGTCCATGTGCTCCTTCTTTTACCAGAAACAAAATTGAAGCACCAATACTAAGGAGCAGCTTTCAGGCTTTCCAGTGATCAGTTTTCCCTAGGAAGGCTAGAAAATTTCCTTTTGCTTATTTTCTCACAAGAAGCAAAACACCATCAGTAGTTCCAACCTGATTCCTGAGAAATGGCTTGCCCGCTGCCTGTGACTAGTAATTTTGAGCAGACATTTATGATTTTAAAAAGAGGATGGAAGAAATGGATTAATACTCTAGATATTGCAGTGTGCACTAAAGTGGAAAGACATGAAAGAGAAGGTAACTGAAATTTTAACAGACTAAGGAGAAGAATTTCCCAGTTTGAACAACTTCTCACTAGTAAGAGAAGACTAGATCAATACGAGACTTTGAGGAGCTTTAAAGTTGAATGTACAGAAGGGGTGGGTTACTCAAGAGCCAACCAAGTTTAATACCATAAGAGAGAAAGGGAGAATGGGTGAGTGGAAAACGTATTCTCATAATAGCAGCAGTCATAGGACATCTTCAAAGGATTTAAACCTTTTCCTGTTCTGCTTATTTTAAACACTAAATGCTATTTCTCTGCTTCTCCCATAGATCACTCTGACAATTTCCTTGCAGTCAGAGCAGAAAACAGAAAAGAAATATTTGCTAACTTGTCCTAAAGAATCACTTTTAAAACCCCAAGAAAGAAAGAAAAACACCCATTTAAAATAACAAATACAAAGTAAGATACATTTAGGCTAAAACAAATCATAATAAATAATAGCAAAAGAAAACAAAATATACAATGCAAAATTACAAACCCTAACTAAAGAATTCCATAATCATCTCATAGCAGGAGCAGCAACATTCACATGTCACTGGCAACTTCAAAAGATTTCCTTGTAGTTAACAGATGCTTTCTTTCATTACTTCTTGTACTTCCCAACCAATCATATTAATTACTGAAGAAAACAGGATGATACACAAGGGGCATCCCTGCCTAATAGCTACTCTAGAGTTAAGCCATCCATTTACCAAAATTGTCACTACATTATTCTCAAAAGTTGACAATAACATCTTAAATATTTTGTATTAATCCTGTATTATTTTAAAATATTCCATACAAATTCTTGCTCTGATTATCAAGTGCTTTATTTATGTCTCCTCCATTATCTTTACTTCCTCTACTCTATCACAGACACAACTTTTACTATAAAAAGAAGTTATGTACTCACCATAACGTTCCATTATTATTATGTGTGGGTTCGGAGCTGATCCTCGGCTCCAACTCGGCCGCTTAGAAAGCCTGAAAACGTCTGATTGGCTGGTGGCTAGTAGGTATCCCATGGTACATGCGCACATTTCCCAGATCTTGTTTGCTACTAGTTTATCAGGATAAGACAGGAAAAAGGACAAAGGTCCAGAAGAATAAATTGTAATAAAGGCGCCCTTACGGCATAAACCACTGTAGAAAAGGAAAAACTGTTTCCACATTCTCCAGGAAGGGGGCTGGTGGGTGGGTTCGTAATAATGTTTGGTAAGATGGACTACATACATGGAACATTATTGTGAGTACATAACTTCTTTATGTTATGCAGTCCTATCCCGCCTCCATTATTACGTGTGGGACAGCGTCCCTAGCATCTTGAATGGGTGGCTCACTGGAAAATACTCTTGAGTACCTTGGAACCAAACGAGGCTCTACCCCTGGAATTAAATCCAATTTATAATGGGAAATTAAGGTATGTGGGGTAGCCTATGTTGCTGCTGCACATATATTATCAATAGATGTCCTGGCTTGGAAAGCAGCAGAAGTAGAAAAGGACCTGATAGAATGCGCTTTGACTTTATAGGGTAACTCCTTTCCTTGAGAACTGTAAATAAAGGAAATACAACTAGAGATACAGTTCGATAGTGTGACCTTAGAAACTGGCAAGCCCATTCTCGCCTCAGCCAAAGAAATGAACAGCTGTTCTGATTTTCTAAATCCTTTGGTCCTGTGGATACAGAACCACAGTTGCCTATGCACATCCAATTGGTGGAATGTATACTCTGCTTTATTGGTGTGATTAGGGAATAACACTGGCAATTCAATTGTTTGGTTTAAGTGAAACTGAGAACAGAATTTAGGAATAAGGGAAGGATTGGTCCAGAGAGAAACCCTGTCTTTGTGAAAAATTAAATATGGAGGTTTAACTGATGGGGCTTGTAATTCAGAAAATCGTCTGGCTGAGGTTATTGCTACCAGAAAAAGAGTCTTCCAAGACAGGAATTTCAACTGGCAACTATGGGCTGGTTCAAAAGGTGGCAGAGTAAGTCTAGACAGGGTAGAGTAAGTCTAGACAGGACTAGATTCAGATCCCAAGGAGGAATGGGGTCTTGCACATGAAGTCTTAATATCATGGAACCCCTAAGAAAAGATTTGCACAGTTTGTGAGACATAAGACTGGAATCATTAATCCCTGCATGAAAATTAGATATTGCTTCTAGCTGAACCCTGGCAAAAGAGTTCTGAAAGGAACTCTAAAACAATAGTAATGGGAGCTGTAAATTGATCAACTTCTCTGTTGCGTTCCCATATAGAAAATCTCTTCCATTTACTGTGAAACAATTTTCTGGTCGAAGGCTTGTGAGAAGAGGTAATAATATGGGTTACAGCTGGAGACAGATCATGAAGCCTGACTAGTGATGGAACTGGAGCAGCCATGCTGTCAGTTTGAGAGTGTGGAGACTGGGGTGAAGAGAACCTGACGTGTGTCAGGAGGTTTGGCACTGGGTCCAGAGTCCATGGATAGTCTAACAGGTGAGGTCCAAGGAAAGGGAACCAAATCTGGTTAGGCCAGTAAGGAGTGATGAGGATCATCTTGCTTCCCAACCACATTGCTTTCTGTATGACCTTGGGAATGAGTGGAAAAGGAGGAAAGGCATATAGGAGTCCCGGGGGCCAATCGTGGACGAGTGCATCTCTTGGAGACTCTCCCGGTGGGGGATGAGAGAGAAAAAGGTGCTGCATTTGGTGTTGATGGGACTGGCAAAGAGATCGCAGCAGGGTTGTCCCCACTTGTAAAAGATCATACGGGCTACTTTCTGGTTCAAGGACCATTCGTGAGGTAACAATATTGCTCTGCTTAGCTTGTCCGCTATCACGTTGGAAGTCCCCGGGATGTGCGTTGCAATGAGAAAGTGTTGGGAAGAAATTGCCCAATTCCAAACTCGCAGGGCCTTTCGACATAAGGGGTATGATCTGGTCCACCCTTGTTTGTTTAGATACCAGACCACTGACATGTTGTCGGTCTGGATAGCTATCGTCCCTAGAGGGAGAAAGTCATGAAGTGCTTGCAACGCTAGAAGCACCGCTCTCACCTCTAGGACATTGATATGCAGATGGGCCTCCTGATCTTGCCATGTGCCTTGGACAGTTCTGCCAAGATAATGCCCCCACCCCCACCCTGAGAGGCATCCATGATCACAGTGGCAATGGGTTGGTGCGGTACAAAGGGAGTCCCTATGGTAAGATGACCTGGTTGAATCCACCAGCATAGATCCTTTTTGCAAGAATCTGTGATCAGAATCTGATGATGTAGAGGCAACTGCTGAAAGGACCACTGGGATGACAGGAGCCATTGGAGTATTCTCATATGTAGTCTTGCTAAAGGTACCAAGGTTATGGTCGACGCCATAGTTCCGAGAAACTGCAACACCATCTTTGTTCTGACTCTTTGAAGGGGAAGTATCCTGTAAATTTGTTGCGCAAGATTCTGTATTCTGTCTGTAGGTAGTCTGGCTGTCATAGCGACCGTGTCTATGTTTGCTCCTATAAATGTTATAGATTGAGTGGGCAAAGTAGAGGATTTTTCCCAGTTTATAGAGATTCCCAACTGGGAACAGAGCTTGATTGTGGAATCTCTCAATTGAACTAGGTGATGCCTGATGATGGCGGTCAGGAACCAATCGTCCAGGTATGGAAAGACATGGATTCCCTGATGCCTCAAATGAGCTGTGACTACTGCCATGCACTTGGTGAACACCCTGGGGGCTGTGGTGAGACCAAAGGACAGCGCCCGAAACTGGTAATGATTGGCTCCCAGTCAGAAGCATAGGTAGCTCCTTGATGCTTTGTCCATCATTATGTGGTAGTAGGCATCCTGGCGATCTATTGAGCACATCCAACTGTCTTTCCCTAACAGAGGGAGTATGGATTGTAGAGTGACCATTCGAAACTTGGACATCTTTACATACTCCTTTAACCTACTGAGGTCTAGGATGGGTCTCCAGTCTCCTATTCCTTTTGGAACTAAAAAGAATCTGGAGTATGTTCCGAATCCTGTCTGGTCTGCTGGGACCTTTTGGATGACTCTTTTTAATAGCAGCTTTTCTATCTCTATAGCCGCTTGATCCCTGTGATTGGGTGGTACATCTGGGATACTTTTGGGAGGGCATGGTGGAAGGGAAAAGGGTATAGAGTAACTTCTGGTGATAATGTCTTGTACCCACATGTCTCGAGTGAGATTTAGCCAGGCTTCTGGGTACAAGGACAGGTGACCTCTGACCGTCTCCAGAGGCGCACAGTTGGGTTCCATATCAGGAATGCTGATAGGGATAGTCACGAAAGGAATCGCGACCTCCCTGATTTTGTGGGCCTCCCCTGCCTCTAGGGTGACATCTACCATTATTTCCTCCTCCCCTGCCTCTGAAGGAGGAATCACCCTGTGTGTCCTGGAAAAGTCTTTGTGATTTCTTGAACCACATTTTACTGCTCTTCTGACCTTTAGGGTAAGGTCTAGAAGGAACGGTAAAATGGATTCCCATGGCAGAGACATTCATTCCTTCCTGTTCACACCTGGTGAGGGTATCTTTCACCTTTGGCCAAAAAGAGAGGATCTGTCCATGGGAGCATTGGAGAATGTAGACTTGAAAGGCTCAGCAAAGTTGCATAGACGCATCCAGGAATGTCTCCTTAAGGCGACTCCTGAACCCTCCACCCTACTTGCATTATCAGCTGCATATGAAATCAGCTGCATGGAGGAGTTAACAATAGATGTGAGAGTAGCCAACTGAGCTGACACTGTAGATGGGACTGCTTCAGTAGAGGTACCCTGAAGAGTATCTCCTAACTCCTTTAGGAGATCTCTCTGAAGTCTCGTAAAATGTGATAGATAGTTCAGCGATTGGAGTGTAAAAGCCGCTGAAGAAAAGATATACTTCCCGTACCTATCCATCATTCAGGATTCCTTATTGGGTGGATGGATAGAAGAAGAAGTCTCTACTAGCTCCTTCTTAGTGGCCACCACCACCACCATGGCATCAACAGGTAAGCCCTTGGATAAAAATTCTTTGTCTTTAGGGGCGGAAAGAAATTTATTCGGCCTCCTGGGGACCAGTTCCATGGCATCAGGAGTCTGTCATGCTTTCTGACTCACAAGATCCAGTAATTCATCAAATAGAGGAGATACCCATGAAGCTGAGGGATGAGACCAGAAAGCCTTCAGGTACACTGACTCCTCATCGTACGGGGTAATGGTGGGCCAGCCACCTCTCTGTGTGAGGATCTCCAAAATGTCTGCAAAGGAGACATCTTCAGAGGACGACTTAGGGGACCCCTCCGACTCATCGAGGTCAGTGTCAGATGTGACAGACTCATCAGTGGAGTCTACATGCTTCCTCTTACATGATCTCTTCTGAGGGGGCTCCTCAGCGGGGTCTTCTGGGGAGGTCTCGGAAGATCGGGGGCCACCCAAATGGGGGTCCTGAGGCTGTGGGTCTCTACCATCTTGAGGGAGAGAGGATGTGGAGACCGTAGTTGGCGTTTGAGGGAGTATAGCATTGGTACTGCTACGTGGGATGGATGAACTATCCAACATGCTCCTCATCCTCATGAAGACCGATTCCATTGGCTCCGAAAGATGCCCCAGCTCTGAAGAGAGCATAGATGCTGATGGCTCCAAATGAATCAGCTCCAAGAATGATGTAGGGTCTGAGCTCACTTGGGCCGACACACCAAGAGGAAAACTTGGCACCAAAGAGGTTCGGTTCCAGGTGTCCCTCTCTGGGCTGAGAGAAGAGCTTCGGACCCTAGACACTTCGGACGGTGCCGATAGTGTTGGAGCGGAGCTCGGCTCCGAGACAAACACACAGGGTGCTGGAGCTGAGGACACCACTATAGTCTGTACAGACATCGGCTCCAAAGGCACAATCTGGGTTGGAGGAGGAAAAAGAGCAGGATCGGTAGCAGGAGTCGGCTCTGAGACCGAAAGGGTCAGAGCCAATAAAACTTTTGGCAAGACCGACGACTTAAGGAGTCTGAGCACCACTCTCTCGATGTCTTCTTCAGAAAAGCTCCTGAAGGATCTAGAGGACAGTGTGGAAGACCTCGCTCTCTGCAATATAGATGATTTTAGAGTAGGGGAGACTGGTGGAATGTCTGTAGACCGGCTCTGAAGAGGACTGCTAGTGATCGGCAGTACAACACTTGGTGCCGATACTCCAGGATCCATGTCCAGAATCTCAATCGGCTCCAAAGACAGTGAAGCCAAAGAGACAGAGACCAACTCTGATTTTGTTAACTTCTGTGGAGGTTCAGAGACAAAAGTTGAGGCTGGAGAAGGCCTTTTAGAGGTCTTGCCCTTATCCTTTCTAGAAGACTGCGACCTAGCAAAGGAGGAAGAGCTGGCTAGGTCTTCCTCGAAGGAAGGTTTTAACATGCCTTTTAGGATCAGCTTATTCTTCCATTCCTGGAGCACTCTAGGGCTAAAGGAATGACAAAAAAGACAAGTTTCTTGAAGATGTATGGCTGCTAAACAGTACACACAAATGCTATGTCCATCAGTGATGGACATTTTTTGTGAATCTTTAGTACACTTTTTAAACCCTGTTTATGTTCTTTATGTTCTTTGGACATAATGGCAGTAGAAAAAAAAAACAACACACTCACACAAGAGAGGTACTAGATCCTCTAACTTAAGCAGATCTAGCCCTGATACTCACAAAAAAAAAAAAGGTGGTTTTACTAGGTTCTTTAACTTAAACAAACCTAGTGCAAGAAAGAAAAGGGGAACAAACTAGCACCTCTAAGTTAAACAGTCTAGTCTAAAAGCACACACTCACAGGAACCACACACAAAAATCCAATAGACCCAAGAATTTTTTTAAACAGTAATAAGTCAAATCCGGTTAAAGACACAAATTGGTATCACAATAAAACTGTCAGCAATCAGAACAACACTTCACATGAAGCAAAAAACTCCTAATAAGTAGTAATAATAAAGAACTAAATCACTTTGCCACAGCCAACCAAAAGAACCTTCTGACTGAAGACACGGCAAACGAGATCTGGGGAATGTGCGCATGCACCATGGGATACCTACTAACCACGGGCCAATCAGAAGTTTTCAGGCTTTCTAAGCGGCCGAGTCAGAGCAGAGGATCAGCTCCGAACCCACACGTAATAATGGAGGCAAGATTGGACTACATAACATCTAATAATTCATGACTTTTCTTTCCCTTTATGCCATATACTGCTGAAGTCATTACTTCATGCAATACTTTATCAAATCTTAGTTCTACAATCTTCATAAAAATGTTACAGTCTCCTTTACTTACAAATATCCAGTTATTGGTATAACTTTTTTCTCATTTCTTGCAAATACATTTACAATTCCTTCACAAATCTCAACTTTAATAAATCCCTCTAAGTATTCATTTAAACATTTAAATACATGTTTCTGCCAGTCCTTTAGCTTTTTTGAATACATCATACTAAATTCTATTTTTAAGTGATACTGAATCTTTCTTAATTAACAATTGTAATAACCATATTCAGTTCCTCTTAATGTATTTCTTTATGCAATTCATCTACATGAATCCCTTTATTCTCTATCTCATCTTTTCCTTACATTTCCATTTACTATAAAACACATTGTACTCGATAGCTATCATAAGTTCTTGTGTATATTTTAATTTCCAATTTTAGTTTTCATCTCTCATAAAGCTTACATTATGTTTTACGATTTTTGCCAAATACAGAAACACTTTTTTCCTCCTAAGTTAATAGTTTTGCTTGAATAATATTTCAACTTTGTTTATTCCCATTCTTTCTCAAAATTCTCTCAATTTTTCTCAAGATAATTGACATTTTTTTCTATTAAATTCGCATGCACATTTCTCTTTCTTCCCACGCTGTAAATTCTAATTGCAGTTACACTTTCTTACATTTTTCCTTAAACATCTGCTATCCTGGACAGGAATCAACAGTTACCCATAGATGTGATAAATCCATAACTGTTCTTTTAATACATATTCTTGTTTAGTATTTCTTCCTGTCCATTTTAACACCCATTCTTTCCACAATTACATTTCTGCTCTCACAAATTGTTATATGGTCTGGAAATCCTGCAGGTAGACTACAACCTTTCCACCTCTTTTATATCTTCTGATACAAAAAATAATTTGTTTTATTTGCACTCTTTTACACATCAAATGCTTTTGATTTCATATATTTAATTTTCCCCATTGTATTACCTCTGAATTTATCATCCTGTTCTATTTTCCTCCTCCTTCCTTAAATTACAATCCCATTACTATTGTTTTCACATTTACTGTCACAAATTGTTTCAATTTTTCACATAACTTTTTTTTTCATTCCTATGCATGCTCATATAGCTATTAAATACTAGCTTTTTTCCCATATCTGCCAGTATTCCAACCTATACATACCAGACAAAAATCTAATTATTTGCTTTTATACTGAAAAGAAACAAAACTCATGAGTGTCATTCATGTCCTAAGTTGCATAAAATTTGGTTTCTCCATAATTTCTCAGTCTAAACTCTACCAAATCCAGACTCTGTAATAAATCACACATCTTACAACAATACAAAGTCAACGTTCAGCCAACTGCACCCTTCCAAAACACATCTTGCAACAATATAAAATCTACATTCAGCCAACTGCACCCTTCCAAAATAAGTCTTCTGGCACTGTTTAAAATACTGTTAACATTTAGTGAAAAGTACAGTTTTGTACCTACCATAAATGTAGATGTCCGATAGACATGCAGCTGCAGTCATAACATGTGGGTTGTCCTGCCTCAGGCAGCCCTCGGTTGGCCGGATTCCAAAGTCTGGGTCCGACGTCGGCTGATGTCGCATTTCTCTCCGATGTCAGAGCGGCTGGAGTACATAAGCATCAGCCAACGCCATTTTCTTCAGTGTTTCTTGCCCCAGATGCCAGGTGCCCTCCAAGGAAGGCTGTAATCAAATTGGAAGACAAAAACAGGATTCCAAACAAATAAATGAGCAATAAAACAAATACACCATAACAGATATCCCCAGCTAAGAGAAACAGGGATAGGAGTGGACCCTAGGCATAGAGGGGTAAGGAGGGTGGGACTGCAGTTGCATGTCTATCGGACATCTACATTTATGGTAGGTACAAAACTGTACTATGTCCTTCAAGAATGCAACTGCAGTCATAACATGTGGGTAGAATACCATAGCTTAGCTGGGGGAGGAATGCTCTAGGAAAAGAGGGTGTGGCAATCAAACCCTGCAGGACTGCCGAAGCAAAGCCTGCTCTGGATCTGGAGTATAGAGGGAGATTGTAGTGTTTGGAGAATGTATGCACGGATCTCCATGTAGCAGCTTCTAGAATGTCCTTAGTAGGCACCCCTCTTAAGAATGCTGTAGAGGTGGCTGTAGCTCTAGTGGAATGTGGTCTGACATTGGCTGGAACAGTCTTTCCATGAAAGGAATAACAGAGTCTGATGCAATGTCCAATCCATTTTGAAACAGTCTGTTTTGAAATTGCTTTTCCTTGGACTGCAGAAAGTTGTTCAGACTTCCTACTAGCCTTGGTTCTGTCCAGGTAGTGTTGTCTGTGAATGTTCAAGGTATGCAACAGTCTTTCCCCTTTGTTCTCAGGATTGGGGAAGAAAGCAGGCAGATGAATGGCTTGATTTAAAGAAACCCTAGATACCACCTTTGGCATAAAAGTAGGGTTGGTCCTTAATGAAACCCTATCTCTGTGAAAATAATAAAGGGTGGTATTGCCATTAGGGCCTGTAGCTCAAACCCTTCTTGCTGATGTAATTGCCAACAGGAAAGCTGTCTTCCATGAGAGAAATTGCAAGTCAACTGAAGCTGCTGGCTCAAATGGAGGTAGAGTCAGTTTTTCTAGGACAAAATTGAGGTCCCAGGCTGGCACTGGGGCCTTTCTTGGTATGCTCTTGATTCCCCTGAGGAATTGCCTTAGTAAAGGGTGTGAAAAAACAGGAGGATCAGTGTTGTATCTAGCTGAAATAGCAGATGCATGTATCTTTATGGAAGAATATGAGAGGCCGTTCTTTAGATTTGGATGCACTGTTTCGAAGTTGTGTTGAGTCAGAAGTAGAGGCCATTGGGGAAGGGCCCACCTCCTGGTGTGACATATGCTCCATAGTAGTGGGTACCAGTGTTGTCTTGGCCAGTCCGGAGCTATTATGATTGTCTCTGCTTTGATCTTTAGTAATACTGAGGTCAACAGTGGCAGAGGTGGGAATGCATAGATTGTTAGGGAGTTCCAGTTGAATGAAAGGGCATCTATTTTCCAAGCTTTTGGATGGTATGTCCTTGTGCAGAATTTTTGTAGAAGATGGTTGAGATGAGAGGCAAATAGGTCCACTTCTGGCTTGCCCCATGTCGAAGTGAGTTGTTTGAAGGCCTTTGGATGTAACCTCCACTTGTGTGGATCTGTGAAATTCCTGCTTAGGCTGTCCGCCAACACATTGTCTTTTCCTGGAACAAACTGGGATTGTAACTGGATGTTTAGGCTCAGTGATTTCTCCCAAAGATGCAGTGTCAGTCTGCAAAGGGGGTAAGAGTGGGTGCCCCCTTGCTTGTTTATGTACCACATCACAGTGGTGTTGTCTGTCCGTATCAGTAAATGGCCTTGCTGGAGTTGGTGTTGAAAAGCCTCAATGGCATGCATTACTGCCAGCATTTCCTTTTGGTTTATATGCAGATGTGTTTCCTTTGGAGACCATTGTCCTTGTATACACCTGCCTTCCATGTGCGCCCCCCCATCCAAGGTCTGAGGCGTCCGTGGTCATGGTCTGTGTTATCTGTGTTTTTTTGAATGACATACCTGTGTTTGCCTGGCTCACCGAGGCCCACCATAGGAATTCCTTTTGTAGGCATGGAATGAGTAGTCTTGCTAATGGAACCAGGAGAATGCAGGATGCCATGTAACCCAGGGCCTGTAGGAATCTCCTTGCAGTCATCTGGGTGAGTTTTGCTAAACCTTTGAAGTAATGAGTTAACTTCTCTTGCTTGTCTTCTGTCAGGTAAGCCATCTGAGAGGCTGTGTCTAGTTTGGCTCCTAAGAAGATTATTTGCTGGGATGGCTGCAGTCTTGACTTTTGGAAGTTGACTGTGTATCCCAGAGCTTGAAGTAATCGTATGACATAATCCAGGTTTTGTTAACATCAACTTGTCGTCTGTATGAGGCAGTCATCCAGAATTTGTATCCCCTGGAGCCTGCAATGAGCAATTACTGAAGCCAGGCATTTTGTAAATACTCTGGGCGCAGTAGATAAAGCCAAATGGCAATGCTGAGAATTGATAATGCTCTGGCCCTGCAAGAAATCTGAGGTATCTTCTGCAGCTGTGTCTGATAGGGACATGCAGGTATGCCTCCTTGAGGTCCAGAGAGTAATCAAGACCCCTTGCCCAGCATGGGAAGGAGTTGCTGTAGAGTCAGCATTTTGAACTTTGGTACTATGAGAAAGGTGTTTAATGCAGACAAGTCCAGTATTGGTCTCCATTGAGATTCTTTTCTTGGAACAAGGAACAGTCTTGAGTAAAACCCCTGGTCTTGTTCTTGTTGTGGAACTCTTTCTATTGCTTTCATCCGAGTCAGCAGATTGATTTGCTTGATAGCCTCTGCCCTCTGGTTCTGTGGTAGGTTTGGCATGCCTTGTTTTCTTGGTAAGGTATGAAAATGAAACCTGTACCCTCGGTCTATAGTGTCAAAATCCATTTGTCCTTTGTCAGTCTGTGCCAATTTTCTGCAAACAGAGATAATTTCCAGCCAAAGCTTCTATTTGTTCCCTGGTAGGTGGTAGTAGAGGAAAGTCATTGAGATTGTGGTTGTGGGGCAGGTGAAACTCCTGCGTCACTTCTTTGGTTTCCTGGCTGCCATTGTCTCCCCCTTGTCTGAGCCTCTGTATTTCCCTCTTCACCCTCGCTTATCCCCTTTGAAACTTTTCTGTATTAGGAAACGACGAGTTTTTAGAAGGCCAATTCCTACTGAATCTGGGGGGGTGAACCTGGAGGAAATCTTTCACTGTCTGAACTGATTTTTTTTCTTCGATGGTCTTTAACACATCCTTAGCATTCGCACCAAAAAGCTTGTTCTTTTCCAAAGGTGCATCCAGAAGTTTTGCTTTTACATGATCTGGTAGAGGTTGATCTTTTAACCAAGCATGTCTATGAATGACTGCCCCTGTCATAGCTGCCCTACATGAAGCTTCCAGTGCATCATATCCACACTGCAGGAAGTGATTGCTTACTTGCTGAGTGTTATGTACAGCTTCCTGCAAAGTCTTCCTGTCTAAAGGATCAGGAGTAGCTAAAGTTTTTTGTAAATCTTCTAAAAGGTAATCCTGATATTGTAACATATGAAAAAGGCAATTTAAAGCTCTCATAGATAAGGTAGTGGATGTGTAAACCTTTTGCCCCATCTCTCTAATGACCTAGCCTCCCTGTTGGAGGGCAATGGATTTTTAGAGGTGGAGGCTGAAACTCCTTTAGGCCCCTGTGAAATAGTTTCCAAATCAGCAGAATGGGCCCTGAATAAATGGGAATGAGTTTCTAGGACCCTGTAATACCTGTCTGGCTTGGCTGGAGCAGGAGGAAGAGAATCAGGGGTAGCACTAGAGTCAGAATATAAATCATCCAGAACATCAAGTACAGGAGGAATAGCTAAGGGCCTGTGCTGGGGCTTCTTAAGGAAAGTCCTCAGGCGTTTCCTAGAATCAGAAAATTCCTGACCTTGCCACTTGAAATGTTCCCTCATGGTGTGCAGAACTTCCCCAAAAGAAATATCCTCAGGAGGGGAGGCTGAGGGGATGGAATCTTCTGCATCTGAGTCCTCATAGGTCTGGAAGAGCTCTTCCTGGCTATCAGAGTGGACAGAGCCCTCAGAATCTTCATCTGAAGGAATAGGTTCAGAGGGTTCAACCCGCCTTTATCAGAAGGAGGCTGGGATCCTCTCTCAGGATGGGCCTGTGAACCTCTAATCATGGAAATTAAATCAGCAGCCATGGACATAATTTGTGTCTCTGGAGTAGGCTGAGGTAAGGATTTAGAAGTAATATGCTTTGTTTTGCTGGCTGCCTTAGCCCTAGTGTAGGCCTTAATAGACATGGCCATAGGAGGCCTGGCAGCTCCATGTGCAGGAGTGACCTTGTCTACAGCAATGGTCTCGGGCATTACCTCGGTTTCGGTATCCGGAGGAAAATCAATAACTGGCGGAGTGATGTCCGGAATCGAGCGTCATTATCACGGTGTCTTCGGTTCGGCGAAATGGGAGTCGCGTATGCGGTGTGTCTTCGGAGGATGAGTGGAGAGACTGTCTCAGAGGGAACCGGAGCACTCGCGCTACCGGTTTTGGCGTGGAGTCGGTGGTAGGCGCGGCGAGGGATGTCGGTCCCAGTCTTTTCGCTTTTTGGGAGTTTGCGATGTCGGAAGATCCGGCATGGTGTAAGCAAATTTATCGGCAAAAGTTTTCAGCGCTCTCCCGGCGCTTGAGAGTGCGCTTGTTGAAGCGAACACAGGCTACACAGGCCGAGACGTCATGGTCTGGGCCCAGGCAAGGAAGACAGTAAGAGTGGAAATCCTTATGAGGTATTTGTTTACCACAAGAAAGACAATTGTTAACTTTTTCAGAAATTTCTGACATCAGTTGAGGCAAGAAAAGGTCCCCAATGGGGTACTTAGCTTTTTTGATGACTTCGGTATCGAAGAATACAGGAGCTGACCGACCGGCACTTGCGAACTGCTTCTGCTTGGCGCTGCAAGAAAGACTGAAGAAAATGGCGCCGGCTGATGCTTATGTACTCCAGCCGCTCTGACATCGGAGAGAAATGCGCCATCAAGACGACGGACCCAGACTTTGGAATCCAGCCGACCGAGGGCTGCCTGAGGCAGGACAACCCACATGTTATGACTGCAGTTGCATTCTTGAAGGACATCTTGTATCACATTTTCTTTTCTTAACTCTAAGCTAGAGATTTTTACTTTCTTTTTTATTTTCACCCTTTCTCCTACTGAATTTCTTTTACATATTTTATCATCTCATTTTTAATTATGTTGATCTAACAGGTAACTTCCCAGCAAAACATACTTATAGACTTTATTTCCACCTCCTGCATTCTTGAATATCATTCCAGTTTTCATGAATGACACCTTCTACTATTTGTTCACTACCTCTTTCCTTTTCCCTCTCTTGTTCTGCAGTAATCTCTTCTGGGGATTCAATACTTCCCCCCTAAATGTTGCTCCATTTCTCTATTATTCTAATCATCTTTACAATCAAATAAAGTGATTTTTTTTACTCTGGTTAATACTTGGTGCTGTATGCCCTTTCTCCCCATGGTGACTGCATCTAACTATCACATACATTACTTAAAATGCCCACACAACACATTTTGGGATGTCTCACATATCTTTATGTACTTCTAAATCATACTGCATCTATAACATTAGAAGATATAGCTCAGAATTTGTATTCATTTTCAAGTAACCTCTGCCTTCAATCTCCAGTCTAAACATTTAATTCATCCTTTGTTTACTAATATGTAAAGTCACATCACAAAATTTTGCAATCAATCTCATATATTACATTCATCAATCTCATTCATCCTAAATTGTAAAACACATTTCTTTATTCTAGTCACCTATCTAGATAACACATTTATTTCACAGGAAACATCCTTTTTTCTTTTCACACAAGTGCATACACCTTTTTCCACTAAATGGACTGCTTCAAATGTGATGTCACAGAATGTTTCTTTACCTAAATGAATAAGCGATCTTACATCATAAGCCTAGAGAAACAGTTATAGTCTCATATGTATAATCTACCAGGTGTCTAATTTGGACTGGTTTGTAACAGCTCTATTTTTGACTAGACTGCTCTTGGTTTCTTACTTCTATATGTTACTGTGTGTTTTAGCCACTGTTAATATTGTGGCCTCTTAGCTTTGGGAACAACTCCTGGTTAAATCTTTAAACAAAGGAATCTAGCTGCCCAGTATCTCTACACCAAATAAGGGACTCTCTTGTTGCTCCTTGTGATTTCCCCAACCCTCCTTTCCTTTTTATGGTGTGATTTTAAACACCCAGTGTCTCTATTTCTGCCCCTTACTGGAATCTGACTGTCAAAGCCCTCCCCCCTTTCACTGCTATTCTCAGTTGTATAAGCTATTTAAATACTTCTTCATTCCCATTGTTCTCCATAGATCCAAGTACTGAGTGACCACACACCCAACCAGTATAGCTCTTTAGAAAACTCCTTTACTATAAATTCTCTCGTGTGTATTTTAAACTGTTTGCATTACTGTAGACTTGTAGTGCCTTAATTCACCTTGCTGTTTATCTTGCTTTAAATTACCTTATTATCATTAACTGGACAGCTGTTAACTTGGATAACATTGCGTTTAGTACACTTTTTGTGTGTTTTTACTTTTAGAGGACTAAGTTTAATCACCTAGTAGCTGTAGGTGGTAGTCTGGCCAATCCGAGTTGGGAAACACTTGAAAAGGGCTCCGAGTATAATAGTTTATAACTGAGCTCATTCCACAGAGTTCTGCAACATTTAGCAACCTCACCTCTGAATCCAAGGTGTTTTTACTGCATCTAGAGCCATCCAGGCTGGGATAAAAAACTTCACTATTTTTGCACTTGTATTTGCTAATTTAAAGGACTTCAACTGTGTTATGATATTTCAATGCATTTAAGCAATTGATTACCTGAAAAATTGCTCTTCTCGTCTGTTTGTTTGTTTACTGATCTGTCTGGATTTGGTGTTTGTCTGCACTTGAGAGTCACTTTTGCTGTGCTTTTACATTATAATTTCCAGGGTCATCCATCTTGTGGCAGAAGGTGTTTGCCTGGTTTCTCTGAGTTGGGAAGTACTCCTAGGAGCTCAAAGTGTACACATTTATTGGCCAGAGGGCACAAATCAGTTTTCAGCTTTTTTTCTCTGTGGCTATAAACTAGGGATATTTGTGAGGCTCTGTGCTCATTCCCACAGAGCTTGGCAATGCTTGGTGACCTCACCTGTGAATCTAAGGTGCTTTAACTGCATCCAGAGCCATCCAGGCTGGGATAAAAAAGTCACTATTTTTGCACTTGTATTTGCTAATTTAAAGGACTTCAACTGTGTTATGATATTTCAAAGCATTTAAGCAATTGATTACCTGAAAAATTGCTGTTCTCGTCTGTTTGTTTGTTTACTGATCTGTCTGGATTTGGTGTTTGTCTGACCTTGAGAGTCACTTTTGCTATGCTTGTACATTATAATTTCCAGGGTCATCCATCTGGTGGCAGAAGGTGTTTGCCTGGTTTCTCTGAGTTGGGAAGTACTCCTAGGAGCTCAAAGTGCACACATTTATTGGCCAGAGGGCACAAATCAGTTTTCAGCTTTTTTCCCTGTGGCTATAAACTAGGGATGTTTGTGAGGCTCTGTGCTCATTCCCACAGAGCTTGGCAATGCTCGGTGTCCTCACCTGTGAATCTGAGGTGCTTTAACTGCATCCAGAGCCATCCAGGCTGAGATAAGGAACTTAACTGTACTTTAGCTCTTTCTAATTAAAAGAATCATCACTGTTTTACAGTATTTTCAAAGTATTTAAGCAACTGTTTACATGAAAAAAAAATCACTCTTCTTGTCTCAGTTTGTTGGTTTACTGATCTGGCTTGATCATTACATCCGAGTGACGCCTCTAGGAGCATCTGCAGTTAACTCCTACTGACGCCTAAAAGTCAAATAATACTGTTCATATCTCATCAAATTGCAAAACCATGCTATGCTATGTACAAGGGTTTTAAAGATTTTAAAGCTTAGCTACACAATTTAACTCAACTGCATTAATATTTGACCTCTGTCTAGAGAGAGCAGGTAAATAGATATTAACTGTTGTTTTTATTTATTAATTTATATAGATATAATTTTCATTTTTTCTATATATCTCAACATCAATAGCACAGACAAGAACTCTTAGCCTGATGCAAGAAGCTCTCAGCTAGTTGAATAAAATACTGAATGTGTGTATGTGTATTAACTTGAATGTGCTTGCTGTATATTGTTTGTTTATATTAAAAGTGTCATAGTGTTTACTATGACTTATAACATTTATTTAAAGAACAGACCTAGAACCTAAAGAATACTACCACTAAAAAAATAGTTGGTACTGAATAGTTGCTATTTTTTTTTTTTTTCATAATCCCAGTAGAGATAGAGTTTAACATTTGTTTGAAATAACGATAAAATAATTGTGATTCTGTCAAAAAGGCTTAGGCCATTGGATTGGAAGTTACAGTACAAACACAGGCTCCAAATGGAGGTGGTTAAATTGCCTTGCAGAAAGGGAATCTGGTAGCTAGGGACTTAGCTGTTTGGTGTTTGTCTGCACCTGAGAATCAATTCTGTTGTACTTTTACATTAACAATTTCCAGGGTCATCCATCTTGTGGCAGAAGGTCATTGCCTTATTTCTCTGAGTTTGGAAGCACTCTATGGAGCTCATACTCAAGCCATTTAATATCCAGGGGGGACAGGATTTATATTTTAGCTATTTTTCTGTCTATAAAGTAGGTGTGTTTGCTCACATCTGCTCACTGCACAGTGGAAGTTAGCAGTGCTCTTAGACTGCAAAATTTACCTAGTACTTAGGACTTTAACCTGAAACACAGTATGGCTTTGGGCAAAGCTAAACTTCGGACAGCTTGTTAACATGTTGAACAGCACTAATAACAGAGCACAGCACTATCTGACAGCTAGCCTTAATCCAAGAGACCACAAAAGTGACCCCCTGTAAAATCAAGTGCCTAAACCATATAGAATAGTTGTGTAAAATCTTACCATAACCATAGATGTCCTTGTCTTCCATGTTGCAGTATTCATAACATAAGGGATTCCCCACCTAGGTGACCCAAATGTTCAGCCAGTATACCAAAGACTTAAACTACTGCAAGATACGTGCAACACTGCATACAGGATAGCAGCTGACATAGGCCATAAAATACATCTGCACTTAAAATCCTTAGACCTGAACACCCCAGTCAGAACACCAGCCCAATGATAAGAGGTGAAAACAAAATATCATCCTAAGAAAAGCATGAACCAAGGGGGGAGGAGGGTAGGATAGAATAATGCAACATGGAAGAGCAAGACATCTATGGTTATGGTAAGATTTTACATAACTATTTTATGTCCTTCTATTCCCATGTTGCAGTATTCATAACATGAGGGAGAGTACCAAAGTGCATGAAAGGGAAAGGGAGGTTGGAGCAGAAGTCGCTTCCAAGAAACCATGCAGGATTGCCCTGGCAAAGCCTGCTCTGGATCTGGAGGTAGTATCCGGCTTGTAATGTTTGGTGAAGGTGTGGACAGACCATGTAGCTGCTTCCAGAACAGAGGCAGTGTCCAGACCTTTGAAGAAGGCCCTAAAGAAGCTACAGCCCTAGTGGAATGAGCATTTACTGAGGAGAGTGTCTTTCAATGGAACACATAGCAGAAGGAAATGGCCTTACAGTTCCAAGTGGAAACAGTTTGTTTAGAAACAGGTTTTACCAGTGCCCTGAGATGAAAGGAGACAAAAAGTTGCTCTGATTTCCTAATGGACTTGGTCTTGTCAAAGTAAAATCTGAGTTGTCTATGCACATCCAAGTTATGTATTACTCTTTTCACTAGAATTTTGAGGGGAAGGAATAAAGGCAGGTAAATTAACAGATTGGTTAAGGGACAAGTAATTAATCACTTTAGGCATGAAGGAGGGGTTAGTACAGAGTGAAACGCTATCCTTGTGGAAGTTGAGAAAAGGTTGGGAAGCCATTAAGGCTTGGAGTTCAGAAACTCTTCTAGCAGAGGTGATGGCTACCAGCAAAATAGTCTTTCATGTGGAAAACTTCAAAGAAGCTGAGACTGCAAGCTCAAAAGGAGCCTGAGTAAGCTTTGCCAATACAAAATTCAAATCCCAGGGAGGAGGTACAGGTTACTTGTGAGGTCTGATGTGAAGGACGCCTTTAAGAAAGAGATCAACGTCTAACCTAGAAGCTAAAGGAGGAAATAGAGGCAGATATGCAGAAATGGCGGATACGTGAGCTTTAACAGAAGAGTAAGTCGATCTGGCCTTAAGCAGCTCACACAAATAAGAAAGAACTACACTGAAGATGGGTCTAGCCATTTCTTCAGATATCAGATAGAGACCTTCTTCCACTTGGACAAGTAGGATCTCCTAGTATTGGGTTTCCTGGCCTCCTGCAGGACTAGAAGCACATCCTCTGGAAAAACAGTGTTGTAAAGGGATCAGAAGTCTATCACCCGCAGAGTAAGGCTCAGAGTTGTTAAATGCAGGTAGATAAGAGATCCCTTCTCTTGTGTGAGATCACCCTGTGAGGTAAATTGTGATGACTGCCCTTGGCTAATTACAACAGAAGAGGGAACCAGAGCTGTCTTGGCCAAAAGAGAGTCACCAACAAGATTTCTGGTTTGTCCTGCTATTTTCAGTAGAGCTTTCTGAATGAGTGGTAAGGGGGGAACGCATATAGAAACATCTCCTTCCATGAGAATGGCAGCATGTCCAGCTTCCATATCAGAGGATCTGGGACTCTGGCACAAAATTTTGAAGTTGTCTGTTCAAGGGGAAGGCAAATAGATCTACTTGAGGAGTACTCCAGCAACACATCCCTATGAAGCATCCATTCATGGGCTTGTGTTGTGAACCTGCTTAAAGTGTCTGCCAGAACATTTTGAGCTGAAGGAATGTAAACAGCTAGTGATGTGACCTTTGCTTGAGAAACAATCTCCTGGGTCTGAAGGGCCAGCCTGCAGAGCAGGTATGACTTTGTGCCTCCCTGCTTGTTCACACACCAAAGGACTGTGGTGTTGTCTGCGAACAGTTTCTGGTGACCTGGGCAGAGAGAGAACTGGAATGCTTGGAAAGCAAGAATCAAAGCCATCTCTTTGATGTAAATATGTTTGGTGTTTCCTTATGGAAGGAGACCAAATGCCTTGAACTTTTAAGTTTCCCAATATTGTTCCCCACGCCATGTTTGAAGTATCTGTAAAGAGCTCCTGCACAGGATATGGGGCCTGTAGAGGAAGACCTGGATTCAGAGATATGTGCTGAATCCGCTAGTGTAACTCTTTCTCCAGATAAGGAAGAAGAGGAAGAATAAACTTCAGAGGATGAGCATGCTGGCACCAGAGTGTTTTCAGATACCACTGGAATTTTCACATGTGAGGTCTGGCTAAGGGTAACATGAGGATAACAGATGCCATGAACCCTAGCATTCCTGGCTGACATTAGAGTTAGAGAAAGCAACTGTTGGAAGGAGGTCAGCAGAGATTGCATTTTTTTGCGAGGGAGAAAAGCCATCATAAGGTCTGTCCTTATACTGCATCCCAAGAAAACCTGATCCTGGATAGGGTTGAGGGAAGACTTGTTGTAGTTGACAATGAACCAAAGGCTATGGAGCAGGGATATGGTGGTTTGTAGGTTCTGTTGCAAAATGTCTGGATAGTTTGCTTGAATAAGCAGATCGTCCAGGTAAGGGTAAATCAGAATTCTTTGAAGACTGCAAAAGGCAATGACAGGAGCCAAGCATTTTGTAAAGACCCTTGGAGTTGAGGCGAGTCCAAAGGCCAAATCACAAAACTGAAAATGAGAGGAAGCAACAGAAAAACGTAAGAATTTCCTGAACAGAGGGTGAATGGGATATGAAGATATGCATCCCTAATGTCTAGAGAAACCATAAAGGCCCGAGTAAGCAAAAGAGGAAACAGTCTGGACAGTGAGAATGCAGAAGGTGGGAACCTGAAGAAAATGAATGAGTTGGAACAGATCTAGAATTGGTCTCCATGCACCATCTTTCCTGGGGACTAGAAGCATCCTGGAATATAACCCTTTTCTTCTTTGCAGGGGCTTCCTGAATGATTCCCTGTGAGATCAAGTCTTTAAGCACCTGAGGGAAAAGAAGGAGCTGATCTCAATAGGGTTGAGGGATGCCCATGAAAGGAGTCCTGGATTTCCTTCTATTTGGACAATAAAAAGGACTCAATTGTCTGTGGTAATGCTTTGTCCATGATGAAAGAAAGTGATAAAGGTGTTGGGAATGAAGAATGTTGCAGAGGCTGGGCAGGCAGTCACATTCTACCTGGCTTGTAAGGAAAGGAGGGCTTTTGAGCAGAGGTTGGTTGAGATCTGGAGGAGCTCTGCCTGTGTCCCTTTCTTGTGAGGGAGAAGAGGGGTGTGGGTTTCCTTCCTCACAAAATGAGGCTTGGAAAGATGATTCCTATGATACTTTGGGACTGGGGACACAATAATGTGCTTCAGCTCCTGTAACTCTTTCCATTTTTCTTGAAGGGATTTGAAAAGGGCAGCAGCATTAGCACAAAAAAGAGAAGAATTGTCAAGAGGTGCATCCACAAGTTTTGCCTTGATGTCATCAAGGAAAGGCTGCAATCTTCTTAAGGACAGATTCATCATAACTGCACTTTATAGAGTGCCTAGTTGCTTGGGAGAAGGCTGTCAAGAGAGAAGAAAGTTGTGCTTTGGCTGTAGACTCAGAAAGATCTGTCAACAGCTGTGAAGCCTAAGAAAGCAGGGCCAGAACACACGTAGACAAACAAGTCTGATAGTTAATGGCCCTAAAAGCCAAAGCCCCATCATCTTGCTGTCTTTATCTGAGGGAAGAAGGGTAGTGGTGGACATAAACCTGGAAGGTCTATCTGCAGACACTGAAATCAAAGCAGGATCTGAAGGGGGAATTTCATAAGGAATTTGCTGTCCTCAGGGAACTTTGTAAAACCTATCCGGCCATTTTGGAGCTGGAGGTTGTGATTCTGGGTTTTTGGACACAGAAGGAAAAACATCCAGAAAAGCAGATAGCATAGGTGGAATAGATAAAGGAGAAGGGGTGTTCATCTGTAAGAGGTCATAGTACCTCTTCTGCACTTCTAAAACTTGTGAGCTTTCCCACTTGAAAAAGCCTCTCATCCTTGTGATTGTTTCTCCAAAGGATGTGTTTTCCTCAGGGAAGTCCCCACCATTGCAATCAATTTCAGGGGAAGTATAACCCCGGGGGGGGGGGGGTCAATTTGTGCTGAGTCAATCAGAGACTCATCTGAGGATGAAACTTATTATTCCTCAGAGGCCTCCTGTTCCACAGCAGAACTCCTAGTCAAAGGAGGAGGAGGGGGAAACTGGAGTAGGAGTTTGAACAGAGGAAGGTCTTAGTGCTAGAAAAGCATTAAGAATTCCCTGGGGAAAAGCTTGCCAGTCTGGGGAAGGCTCCTAAGAGGTGGAAACATCTTTTTATTTTTTAAGGGGAAGATCAACCCTAAGCTGAGATGGATGGGCCTGCGTAGTCCTAGGTTCCAGCACAGATGTCGGATTGTCTTTAACAGCTAAGCCAGGAGAAGTACTGCGAGGAACGTCCATCCAAGGAAGTGAACTGCAGTTCCACCTTACCATCCTGAATGGACATCTGCAAGGCCTCTGCGGATGTGCTAATAGAACTTTCCTTAATGACTTACAAAACAGTACCTGATGCAGGAAGAGAACCAGGCACCAAACAGACCTCCTAGCCTTCATTGGCCTCAACAGGGATGTCTGGATTCAGAAGTGTGCCAGAGATTCAGGCATAATGTTTTTTAACTTCTTTTTCGGAGGCTCACAAGATGGACCTGATAGACCCCCCCCCCCATTGGAAGTGCTAGTCACTTGAGTCTCTGATTCTCAAGGTAGATGTTCAGGGAAGAAAGATTACTGAGGAGAGTCTTAGGGGAAAAAAGCCTGGCAAATTGTTCAAGCTTTATAGTCGTGAGTGGACCCCAAACAGAAAAGACACTGATAGTGGTCATCTTTGTGTGGAATTTGTCTTCTGCAATGGCACTTCCCTTTCTTGGATGGCATGAACCTTGAAAAATATAAAGTAGCAAGAAAAAACACAAATAAATACCCCAATGGGGCACTTATCTGAAACTGCATCCACTCGGTGATCAGACGAATGCTAGAAGATGGTGTTCGGACTGGTGGCAGAGACGCTTTGAGGATGGTAAATGCAGATGTCACTTTTATGGCCAACTTTGGCTGCTATCCTATGTGCAACATCACACGTACTTTGCAGTAGTTTAAGTGTTTTGTATACTGGTTGGACGTTTGGGTTACCTAGGTGAGGAATCCCTCATGTTATGAATACTGCAACATGGGAATAGAAAGAAATCAGATCAACCCTAATAAATGTCCTGCCAATATGGATATGCATTTTCCTAATGTCTCTGTGGCTGGCTTAGTAGATAAAGGCATTATGTATTCTGGCAAACTTTTCATCCTTACGGAAACTAACACAGTACGCTAGAGATGTACATATATAACTTTCTTGGAGACTAAAATCTTCCTTACTAACAAGGTTTTCAAGAGCATGCATACTACATTCTACATAAAACCGCTCATCTCACACACACAGGACTTCTTACACTGAGGCACTTAAAAGAAACCTGCCCAAACCCCAAAGACCTCCTAACTCATCTAATTGCAACACCTATCCTCAGCAGTCACTAAAGCACATACAAAAGTCACCTAGCACACGTAAGCCTACACCCATAGGTCCAACAAAGAACAAAGCCCATAAGACAAGCAAAAACTTTGCCAAATACTCTTGTCATACAGGATTTTACTGTGTGACCCACAGCTGCCCTTCTCAATAGGCTGGACAAGGAGAAGAAAAGTTAGCTGACTATATGGAGCTAAGATCCATAAGATCATACACACACACTCAAGTCAATACACTACATGTACCAATATGATTCTATCACAGTTCATGTGGGTTTGAATGACCAGAGACATACCTCATTGGACTATATGAGAAACGACATTGTGGACTTCTGTGAATATGCATTGCAGACAGGTATGTGCCTTGCATTGAGCAGCATTCTAACTTCATCTAGGATGATGCCACAGTATGAACAGAAAATGATCGATTTTAACAATGGGCTTAGCTTTTGGTGTCAATCCAGGAGGATCTAATATCTATCAGCATGGGACAAAAAACATTAATTGCATTGGATGATCTGCACCTGTTACCCCCATGGGCTTTCGGATATTAGCTGAAATGTTATCCATTCTCTTACAGCCTTTTTTGGGGGTAATGTCAAAATGACAAAACTACCAACAAAGCAAAAATCAAAGCAACCTTAAGGTGCTACTGCTCAATGCTAGGAGCCTCCTGTAGACATCTGTGCTGTTAAACGCTTTGTTTAAAGCCACAGAAAGTATACCAGTAGTGCAAAGTGACAGGGCTTTCCAAACATTTAGACCAACCATACAACACAGAGAGGGACTAAAGGTGGAGGTGTCTTGATTTACGTTAGCAACAAATACAACTCCAGGTTATTTAAATAGAATGATGCCCTAGAGTTCATCCACATCCAGGTCTCCATAAACAAGGTTCTGTACCATGTCCTTGCCAGCTACAGGTTACCCTCTATTACCAACAAAGCTAACTTGTACCTGGACCTGCTGGAGATGCTCAACAACCAAACACTCTTTTCAAGGGAGACTAACTTCCTGTCTATTGGGTAAGAAATTTACACTGCCTCTAACTCACAGCCAAAATGTTTTCAGGTCTTTGTCAACACATTCTGGACCAAATACTGCACACTCCAACCAAGGATTCAAATATAATAGACTTGTTACTCATTAACAAGGGAGTGCTGCACTCCACCCCCCCCCCGTGTCATGCCCTCATTGGTGAGGTCAGAGTACAAAGCTGTCTCCCTCAAAGTAAAAATCAACCTGGAAAATTCGACTAAACCAGTAAGCCACTGGAACTATTCTAAAGCAAACTACATCTTGTTAAGTGACAGTTTGCCAAAATTCAGGGCTCCTGAAAACCCCAAGAACAAAGCTGCCTATTCAGAATTGTTCACAAAAGCCCCATACAAACATGCAAATGGCTGCATAGAGACTGCTGTACCACCCAGAAGCAAACTCAGATCAAACAAACACTGGTGGAATCCTAACCTTAACAGGATATATAACAAAAATCACAGTCAAAAATCAAAAACAGTAACTCTCACAGAGACAAGACCCCTTAAATCTAGCACACAAAAGTGTGCAGAACTGGTTGTAAATGGCACAAACTTCATTGACTAGGGTGGCATAGCAAATCTTCTAGCTGATAAATCTAGCTCTGAAATTACTCCCCACTTGCCCCTACTGCCCCTTATGGAATTCCACAGCATATTACCTCCAAACTTTCAAAAGGGGGCACATACTGGCGGTGCTCATTTTGGCCAAAAACATTGCTTCAGTGGGCTCAGACAATATTCCCAGTTGACGCCTAGAGGCACTATCCAACTACAGCCTCAAAAAGAGGTTACATACTGGATGGAGGGACACTCTGTACAAAGGTGGACCAACAACAGAGACCCATCAATCTAACAAGTCTAATATACAAAGCCATGGAACAAATCATCATGGAAATGAACAGGTTCATTGGCAACTTACAGACACTGGACCCATCTTAGTTTGGCTTTGTGAAGGGAATATCTTTCCTACTCAACCTGGTAGACTTTTTTGAGAGGGTTACCAAGTCTATGGATAAGGGAAAAATGTGCACACCACCTATCTTGACCTGGCTAAGGGGTTCAATACAATACCTCACTCAGGTTTGCTGACAAAATCTCAGAACTAAGCATAAATCCCTACATAACTTGCTGGTTGCTAGGTGTCTCACAGGTAGGACCCAAGAAGTCAGAATTGGTGAGACCACTTCAACCAGAAGACAGTCACTAGAAGAGTACACCAGGGCTATGTGCTGGGCCTCTCCTGTTTGGAATTTACTTCTCATAAGTCAAGGCTAATGTTGAAGGCCTCTGACTCACCAAGTTCACAGATGACTGCAGACTGAGACCTATTACAGACTCCCCCCACAACACAATCATCCAACAACGGGGTCTAACACAAATGATTGGTGTCAGAGCCACTGAGTAACACAACACAAAGAAATGCATTATAGTGACCTTTGGGAAGTCATCCACCCAAGCTAATTACTCCACTGATAAAATGGGTCTATATTATAACATCAAAGTTACTGAACATCGAATACAATATGGTCGACACCATATTGTTGAAGTTCCGTAACTTCGAAAATGGAAAAAAAAAATCAAAACTTTAAATTTTTACCCAAACAGGTTTAAGCAGGAGGGAAAGACACCCTGCACCCTCCACTACTTAAATATACCAACTCCGAGACTGCACTACATTGCAGTAAATAGAAATCTCCCCTTATGGAGATTTCCGTTTACACGCTCGAGATTCTGAGCGTTCAATATTCTCGTGCCGACAATGTCAGATTCAACATTGTTGGCTTTCGAGAATATAATATAGACCCGATAAAACACTCCTAAAAGTTAACCCGGCAGTTAGGAATTTAGGAACATATTTTGACAGTAATTTGGACTTTGACCAACATGCAGCCAAGACAGTAAGAAAATCATTTTTGTCGCACAACCCATAAGAAAGGGTGTGGCATCCAGGCCCAAGGAATTTACAGTACCACTCTACTCAGCCCTTATCAGACCAGTTATCGAATACAATGCCCTCTGTCTCTCATCCTTCTCTAACAGAGATGACAAACAGGCAGGGTATTTTGTTTAGATACTTTAATACACAGAAACACATCAGGATGGATAGCAGCATCGTAAAATACAAACTGGTTAACAGACAGACCTTATACACATACATGCTTACATCTCAACAGCTTATTACAAAATGGCAGTCAGACTTGCACGTGCTCAGTATTTATACACTTGGGCAAGCCCTTGGCTAGCTTCTTAAAGGCACATACACACACTTTGATCTACATCCTCCCTCTTAAAAAGATTGTCCTTTGAAAAAAAAAAAAACAATATTAGAGTTATACATGCATTAATATAGACATTAGAAATAAAACAATATTCATGTCCAAGTTGCCTTGTTACAGGGTTTAGAGATATGACCATATCTCATAACATAACAATCTGGACGAAATTTAGCAACAGGGACAGTCTTTGGTGAACAACTCGTATCAGGAACTTCTGGATTTGTCATAGGAATGGGAATATTCTCTGGAACTTCCTCTGGAATTGGAACACTAGACAACTCAATCTGAGTCTTTCTCACAGGCTATGTGCTGTGGTATAGGCTCAGACACCGGTATTAAATGTTTCCAATTCCACAATGTATGATCTTGGCTCTGGGCAAATACTCTTTTTTTTAAAAAACAGGTTTATTGTTTTAACATATAAGAGAAATATCATAACAATTTTATACAAGTAATTAAAAATAGGTATTATTATTATAACACAAAAACAAAAACAGTATTTACAATTACAAAGACATACAATCAGATCAATCAATTATTAAACTAAAAATACCATGCTATTTGAAATTAAATTTTTTTTAAATTTTTTTTTTATATAATATAAATATAATAATATGTTTTGTTTTTGTCCTGTGTGTGTTTTGTTTATTTTTTTATATTATATTCATAACATTTTATTCATAACATTTTTGAGGAGGTGTTATATCTGAAATCCAATTGAAATTTTATTTTTTATTATTTTTGCTAGAAGACCATAACACAAGCCATAATTTTACTTTTAACACTTTTTTTTACAGACTGTGATAATATATATAATTTAGAAATAAAATAATGAAATTATCTGTAAAAAAAAAAAAAAAATTCATTAATTGACTTTCTTTCAATTTTATTTTTTCATAAAATATAAAACATATGAGCATAAAGTCATAATTTCTTACTTACACATCTTCATCTTATATTATATATTTATTTTTATTCATCATATTTCAAATAAAAAGATCTATCTAAAAAAAATAAAAAATAAAGTCTCCAGACAACAATGGTCTATAATAGTTAAGCAGAAATATATATTATTTATTATGTTGTTTGTTGAGTGGGTCCCCATTAATAGAAGAAATGGTCCCCATTAATCTATGAATCTACACTGTAAAAGTTTCTTGTCTGTTATGTTTATATAAAGTTTTATAATTTACCTTTATCTTTAAATTATAATGTAATTTAATATCAAGTAATCAAATAGTGTTGGAATAGATTCTTTTTAAGTTATAGACATCTTTTTGATTTTTTTAATATTATTATGTCTAAAAACTTCCTAAACCTTAAAGTTAAAATCTCTTATTTAAAAATTTGTTTTTAAAATTTTATTATTTTTTTTCAACCTTTAATCATATATCATTATCTAATACCGTCACTTCAGATATCTATATAAGTAAATGAAGCTTCCTGAGTAAAGATGACAAAAGCATACCCTGATAGGAATACAATAAAAATACAATAAAATTGAATTTCTATATAATATAATATAAAATATATAAAAATTATATATAATAAATAAATATATAATTAGTAAAATTTAGGGTGTAATGGGTGATAAAAAGGTGTTATTAAAAAAATTAACATAGTAACCACAACAATATGGGCAAATACTCTTCACGACACCAATCCGATCATAACCTCTAGGTGTTTGCATCCTTACCACTTCTCCTTCTCATAATGGATTGAGCTGTTTGTTGGTTTTATCATAGTAGGACTTCTGGGTTAGATGTTTCTTCAACAAATTGGTTTTCACTGACCTGTTCTTCTTGACACATGGAACCAATGATTGACTACTGATTGGTAATATGGTTCTGGTTTGTCTCGACAGAAGTCTCTGACCAGGTGAACCAAGATGTTTATCACGAGGAACATTTCTGAGATTCAGGAAAACATCACTATTATCTTGTTTTGACTTCTCTAGCAACTGTTCTGCACTTTGAACTGCACATTCTGTCAAACCATTTGACTACGGATACTCACTTCTACTTGTGACAGGAGTAAAATCCAATTTTTCAGCAAATCTTTTGAACTGTTGGCTTGTAAACTGCGTGCCATTGTCAGAAATAACTTTGTGCGGACTACCATGTACTGCAAAATAATACTTCATCTTAGTAATGGTAGTACTGGATGCTAGTTTAGGAAGTAAAAAAAGTGGATGTGGCTTAGTAGTATTACACACAGAATAAGATGAAAGTGTTCTCTCTCTCAATGTCTAGTGACACAGAAGGCCAGAATACTAATCCTCTCACCCTTCCTTTGGTAGAGTCAGTTCCTGGGTAACGACGATGCAAGACAGCAATGTACTCTGGTTGCAAAGACTTTGGAACAATTACTATTGGACCTTTCATAATGATGCCATTGTCGGACAAAATCTCATCTCTGCATGGAAATTAAAGTTGCACTTCTTGAGGTAAATTACATTGCTTTGATGGCTATCCTTGATTGATAAAGTAGTTGAGCCTTTGTAAAACTGGATCTGTGGCTGTGTGATCTCTCAGCTCATCATGATGTGTGGAAGAAATATTTCTCACTTCCATGCCTTCAAAATCAAGGTTCTCATTCTTATGCTGTTCAGTGGTGTTTCTGAGCAATCTGGCAATGTATCAACAAGATAAAGTTTGCCTTTCATTTAGACAAGATATACTCTTGCAATCTCAACATCATACTTTGCAGTCTGGCTGGAGCTGAATGCATATGCAGGCTTTCTTAAGAAAGTGACTAGAGGTTGGTGGTCTCTTTCTATCTGGATAGGTCTACCATAAATATAATCATGGAACTTCAAACATGCAAACACAATTGCCAAAAGCTCTTTCTCGATCCGGGCATACTGCCTTTCTGTTTGGGTAAGAGTTCTCGATGCTAGGCAACAGGTTGATCCTCTTGCAGAATGACTGCACCAAGACCAAATTTCAAAGCATCACAGGAAAGTGTTACTGGTTTGTGAACATCATAATATCCGAGAGTTGGCACACTAGAAATTCTCTTTCAGGACATCAAATGCTCTCTGGTGTTGCTCTAACCAAGATCATGATACATATTTATGTGTCAGCTCTCTAAGTGGTGCTGAAAATTGGCTCAAGTCTGGAATGAACTTGCCTAGGTAATTAACCATGCCAAGAAAATGTTGCAAGGCTTGAACATTGTCTGAAGCTGGCATCTCAAGAATGGCTGTTTGCTTTGAAGGGTCTGGTCATAGGCCTGAACTAGTAAATAAATGACCAACATAAGTAACCTCTTGTAACCTGAATTTGCACTTCTGAGGACTGAGCTTAAGATTCACTTGACGTGCCCTTTCCAGAACTTTTCTGAGGTTTCTGTCATGCTCCGCTTCACCATAACCTCCTACTGGTATGTTGTCTACTATAATAGCACAAGAACACCCAGAAAAAAGTTGCTCCATTGCATATTGAAAGACTTCCCTTGCAGAATTTATCCCAAATGGCATTCTCAGAAATCTGTACTTTCAAAATGAAGCACTGAAAGTAGTGAGTGATGAGGATTTTTTTGTCAAGCTGAATTTGCCAAAATGAACTCTTTGCATCTAAGACAGAAAAAACAGTGGCATTTGGCATCAAGGCTGCAACTTTCTTCAACTATGCACATTGAACACAGTCTTTTTAGTGCTTTGTTCAAATCCCGTGGTTTAATACATATTCTGAAGTCATCTGAGCTTTTCTTATGAGCTACCACCATGGAAGATACCCATTCAGTTGGAGTTGCAACTGGACAAATCACACCTTGTTGCACCATTTTATCTAGCTCAGCTTTGACTCTGTCCTGCATGGCTATTGGAACTTTTCGGGATGGCCTGATAACTGGACTGACCTCTGGGTCTAACTTCATGGAGTACACAACTGGAAGCTTCCCTAATTTGTCTTAAAAAAAAAATCATAATAGGTAAGAAAAAATGTACTGGTTGAAATTAGAGTAGTAGTCTTTTAAGCTGACTTGGTGGACTTCCTTATTAAATGAAAGCAGTCCCATTTTCAAATGGTCTCTGAGCTCTAATAATGACCGGATGTGCCTCTTGAACACATAAAATAAGTTGCAGCTTTTCCCAGCAGAGTAACATAAAAGCACTACTGAGCCTTCAGTCTGAATTTCTTCACCACCACACCTTGCCAGATCAAACCTTTCACAACGACACATACTAGAAAATGTTTCTGCTGACATAACATTGCACTTGGAACTTGTATCAACTTTGAGCTCTATGGGTTTGTCATTTTTCAGAACAGTACAAAATGCTTCATTCTTTGCCCTTAAAATCGACTGCATTGACTGTTTCATGAAGCACTGACACACCATCAACATAGAATAGCTCTCTAAATGATCAACTCATTTCTTAAAATGTTCTCTCTTAATAAGAAAAGTGGGCTTTTTGATTTGCAAAACCTTTTAAAATGATTCCACTTATTGCATTTGTGATATTGCTGACCAAAAGCTAAACATTTCTCCCTTTTAGATACATGGATTTCCACCACAGTTACGACAGCTGTCAATGAAATTAGGTTGTGGCCCATGCTTTGAGTTTGATGACTTACTCTTGTGCTTCACTAATACTGTGAGAGCTCTGGAATTTGCTAGAAAGTTCTGGGATTTACCAGTGAGTGCTGCAGGGGTTAAAGTTGCTGCCATGTTCTTGTTGCCTGTTTCTTTTAACCACGTGCTGCATACTATCAACATGAGCTTTATCACTATGCCTTCTAAAGCTATTCCCATTTGTAAGCATATTTGTGTGCTTTTCTGTGAGCTCGTATATCTGACAAATGTCAATGGCGTTATTCAAAGTTAAATCACTGTCACAAAGCAAAATCCTTCTCACAGCATCATCTTTTATGCCACAGACAAGTCTGTCTTTTATCAACTCATCCCTCAAATCACCAAAACTGCTAATTGTAGACGTATTTCTCGTCAGTTATATATGCTGCAAAAGTTTCACCAGGCTTTTGATTCCTTGTATAAAATAGGTGCCTTTCCATTGTAACATTTGTCAGGGGGTTGCACATTTCTCTAAATTTACGTTTTAAGCACTCTGGGCCCTCCCTTGACTCAGCCGGTACAACATGATGGTTTTCCCACTCTCCTGTATAGTTAGCAGGTGCATACACAAATGAACGTTCCCTTTCAATGGTTTCTGACACAGCTAAATTAAGCAGAATAAATGTCTTTGTACAGTCATCCTTATCAGAAAATGCAGTCTGTATGAAAATGTCATACTCTTGCTCAAACACTCTCCAGTTCTCAGCAATATTACTGTCAAACACAAGTGATCCAGTTGCCATTCCCACAAAGCACGTGTTTGTGCATACACACTGAAAAATATGGCCCTTGTAATTATGTATGAACAAACTGTTCTGTGAGCTTGTAATAACATTCAAATGCACAAAAACTCTTCAAAATACTGTACTTTGTGAAATATGCTCTGTAATGGCTGTATTCTGTGAAATAACTTTGCCATAATACTGCACAAACATGAAAACACTTTATATAATTCTGATAACTCGAATATCTTTGATTAATACGAAAAATACGTGCTTAGCGAAAATGTGGCCATTTCCTCTTATTTTATTCATTTTATGCAATTTGGACTTTATTTCAAACATTTTCTGTAGTAATTTCAATATTATTATCAATATCAGACATATCTGTTTATGCAAATATCATTTAGAGCATTCTGTATGCCTCATTTCATATTTTGCGAATAATAAATAGTGCTGAGCAAGTTTTAATATCTGAAATTCATTTCTGACCTGTTTTGTGAATTATATGTACAGTAGGGACAATTTACTGCTCTACATTCCTCCAGTTCCAACCAAGTGCCTCTCGGACTCTAACTGAAAAATTTGGATTCCATCCTGGCTTCAAATCGTTTTAGACATGCCACTTCTGACACCATGTCGCTCGTCCTTCTCTAACATAGATGACAAGCAGGAGTGGTATATCGTTTAGATGCTTTAATACATAGAAACACATCAGAATGGATAGCAGCATAATAAAATACAAACAACCTGGTTAACAGACAGACCTTATATACACACTTGCTTACATCTCAACAGCTTACTACAAAATGAAAGTCAGATTTTCACTTGCTCTTGTGTAAGCCCCTGGACAACTTCTTAAAGGTACATACAGACACACTGATCTACAGCCCTTTTGGCATGCAACTAACCAGGCAACAGAAACAGCTGGAATGTCCTCAAAGGTTTCTCTACAGGAAAAACCAGGTATGAATACTCTCTCCTACACAGATTTCCTTAAGGCTCTATATCTCTTTACTTAGCCTTCTACAGGTTACTGACAGGTGATTTTTGCCTGGCATATAAGGCATCCTCAGACCCAGCTCTGATGGACTTCTTGCAGATCCACAAAACAAACAGCAAAAGGACCATTAGATCCAAGAACCTAATCTTTTCCTACAACATAAATAAAATAGGCTGGAGAGATGGATGTGTGTCTCAAGGGATCCCCGCATTATGGAACTGGCAACTCATCCACGTGGTGGAGTTTTTCCTGACACTTTTCAAGTGAAACTTGATCATAGTATGGGAAATCATAAATTCACCCCCCGGTCTGACCCCCATGTCTCACATGGTCAGAGGCTGACAAGTTAACTAATCCCAAACTAACATACCTCCCCCACATAAACCTTAGCTACCTCCTTACTAAAACACTTACTAAAACACTCCCACCATATATGCATCTAATGTACTCGAGAGCAAAACTGGGTTGGGTTGTATGGTTAGGGATATATAGAATCTGGTGGTCAATAGCCTACTACAAACCTATGAATGCAGTCCTTTTTACTTCCTATTCTTACGTTGGTCTCTTTTTTGAACCAGTTTGATATCCTGCTGCCTCTTGTTCTCACTTCTGATCATGGTGGCATAAGCTTCCCTTTTATTTTCTATACTGTGCACTCAGTGTTGATCCTATTTAACTTCTCATCATTTTCTTCTTCTTTCTCATCTAAAAATACATAATATTTCACCTCAGATCATGACAACACTGACTCTACTCTGCTGTACAAGATGAAGCAGTTCCGCATACTCCAGTCCACCACATAAAACATTTATTACTACTTACTGCTAAAACTCAAAATTTCTGAAACACCTGTTGTCCATTTGTAAAAATCCACATCACACTCCTTTCCCTCGCTGTTTCCTGCTATACAAATCCTCAATACTGCTTTCTCTGTATTACTGTAACATCATAAATGGAACCTTCTTTACTGCTGCTAGTGCCCGTTTGCTTTGCCTCTATCAGACAACTGCTCACAGCCACCTCTGCCCTAGGAATGGGAGTAACATGCATGTACTCCAAAAAAGTAGGGGAATTTCCCCGGCATTCGGCCAAATTTCTCTTAGACAGTATGACTACCAATCATGGTTCTCCCATGAAAGAAGCTGCTGGTCTAGCAAGACTAACTCAGTCAAAAAAGGATGACTGCATACATAAATTCCAGGCAAAACATTTATAATATACACACAAGTGGATCTACTATAGTCCCAATAAAGAATACATAAAATTATTTACAGGTTACTAAGCTTGACAGAGTTTACACAGGGTGCTTCAACAGTACATTCATACATGAGAAATTTCCACAGTGAGGTAAGATGTAATCTGGTGCACATCCAAAATATAAAGCTAAACAGTCAACATATGAAAGTGGTGGAACATGCTTGTAGTATGAATTCAGAGAAACAAAGGTTTTGGAGTTGTACGCAAATTTGCTGAGGGGTTGGGATGTTGGGAGATGTACAGCTTGCATTAGACATAGTAGGATATGGATTACGTGACAGAACTTGGGAAAATAAGTTAGAGAGAGGGATGAATGGGAGGTCATATGGGAGTGAGACAGAACTTTAGAGATTAGAGTTGGCATGAAAGTGAATATTAAGTTAATGGTGTGAGAAAACACAGGGAGGGAGTATACAGCGCAATCTATGTTAAGAAAGTATGCACATTTGTGCATTTCCTTTAAACAAAGATATTCCTTTGTAATTATTTTAGAACAGCAAGTTGTCTAATTTGTAGAGGGATCCTGTTTGTCTGCAAGAACAAATTTTCAAAAGCTTCTTTCCTTAACTGTCAGATTGAACAAGGGATCCACTGACTGGTTGAGGGAATGACTAGTGCAAAGCTATCAGAAACCAGTCAACCAGGTAAAGGAACCCCATGAAATCCCTCTCATGCATGGCATTGCCAATTATGAACAATGACACCGTAAAGAATCTGAGCAGCAAAGCTGATCAAAAGTCAACACAATGTACAGCAAGCAATGCACACCTAAAGTAAAATAGTGAAGTCTCCTTTGAGTACCCCTGAAACTGATATGCAAAAAGGCATCCATCATATCCAGTGATTCCATCCAGATCTGCAGGAGCAAGTTATGATTCCACCCCAGACTGAATATCTAAAACTGAAAGTCTTGGATGTGCTTGTTGAATCTACTAAGTTGCTAAAGACACATAAATCTACCGCCCCATTCAGAACAAATTTTCTACAGACTTTCTTACCAATTCAGCTGGGCCTGTCCTAAAGATTTCCACTAACCAGACTGATTTGCTAGAGCAGCCTTCTGAGAGAAGGATCTATGAGCTTCACAATACTGATGTATGTGTTTGCGTTATAAATGTCTTAATCCTTTGAGGGTGTTCTTTTCCAAGATGGAGTGTACTCAGACAATGATGACACAAACCAGTTTTAGATCATGATCATGACTGTCATGTGGCCACAATCCAATTTGAGCCACATAGTTACTAGACAAGATAATGTGACACCAGAGGGCCTTCCTCTGATGTTGAAGAAGCTTACATCCCCATTAAGGGCTGCGTAGGTTTGACACACAAAAGAGATAAAAACTGCCAAAAGAAGTCTTATTGACTTCAACAATTGGCTGGTGTCATTGTAAGCGGATCCAGTATCTGTCTGCCTGTGATGACATGATCGACAGGCCACGATGCTTTGCCAGAGATGGCCTGCATCTGTCGCCCTTGTGATTCCGAATACTGGCTAAGGCTCTTGCCACCCCTATAGTGTCTTTTTTAGGCAAGGTTCAAATGACAAATTCACTACCGTAACAGGTACAAACAAGCAAGCAAAATCTGAGGGTAATGCTACTCAATGCTAGAAGTCTAAACCTCAAAATGCACTTACTCAAGGCACTCCTTAAAATGGAGAACATCAACATCTGTGCAGTAACAGGGACCTGGTTCAAGGCTCCAGAGAGCATCCCTGCATTACCAGGCTATAATTCATACCACACCTTTCGGCCACCTAACCTGGACAGAAATACTAAAGGCAGAGGCATGTCCATATTCATTAAGGATAACCACACCTCCAGGCTAGTTGCTCAGTATAATGCATCTGAGATTTATTCAAGTGTAACTAACTCTGGGCAAGACTGCAATCCAAACTGTAACTTGCTACAGATCCCCCACCATGCCGCAGGATTACCACTCCTCATTTCTTGATACACTGGAAAATATTAGGGTACAACCTAACACCCTAATAATGAGTGATTTCAACTACCCCACCATTAACTGGGAAAACTAGTCATGTGCCAACTCTTTTGCTCAACGTTTTCTGGAATTCATAAATTCCAGTGCCTTGGATCAACTTATCCACATCCCCATCAGGGGCAGCAATATCCTAGACCTGGTCATTACCAACGTGGACGACTGTGTTCCACACCAGAGGTCAGTTCCTCATTGGTCAGATCCAACCACAAGCTAATCACCCTAGACATCCACATCCCGTCCCCACCCCCCATTAGGGAAACCACCGTAAAAAAATTTTTCCAAAGCCAACTTCACGCTTCTTAAGACAGAAGTGGCAAGCTTCACAATACCCATCGAGCCGGACAATAGAGGTACGACTGCTGAATCTTACACAAATGCACTTTATAAGCACTTACACAAGTGCACGGATCGTGCTATCCCTAACAGAACCAAGATGATATCCTCCAAAGAAAGGAAGCCAATCTGGTGGTCCCCTGCCATAAACAAACTCTACAACAGAAGAAACTGCTGCAAAAAAATAAAATCCCATGGTTGGAGGAACTCCCTGGTCAGACTCAGTAAAAAGCTGAGATCCCACATAAAATCCTCCAAAGCTAGTTACGAAAAAAAAATTGCCACTATTTCTACAGACAACTACAAAGCATTCTATAGCTATGTCAAGAATCTCAATGGCAACACTCAGATCTGCTCTGAGTTACAGCACAATTGCACTAAATATACAGAACCAACTGATATTGCCAACATCCTGGCAGATAGGTTCAGTGCTAACTTATAAAGGTCCCATTCTCTATACTGGAAGAATGCTAAGTTCCTGTAATCATGGCTGCACAGGTAAAAAACACACTCTCCAAAGCCAAGAACACAGCATCCCTGGGACCTGACAACATCCCAGGCTGTGTTCTACACAAACTACAGAACGAACTGGCACCCCACCTAAGTACCATGTTCAATTGTAGCCTCACCTCAGGCTTTGTGCCCACTGAATGGCACACAGAAATGGTTATCCCACTCCACAAAGGGGGAGCCACGACGGAGCACGGGAACTACTGCCCCATTAGCCTAACAAGCCTGGTCTGCAAGGCCATGAAGCGAATCATCATGGAACTCATAAACAAAGACATTGGTAATCTTCAAACTCTGGATCCCACCCAGTTCGGATTTGTAAAAGGCAGATCATGTCTCCTAAACCTGATAGACTTCTTTGAAGCAGTCACCAAAGCCATAGATGAGGGTAAGGTGTTTCACACAGCCTATCTAGATCTCGACAAGGCTTTCAACACCATCCCCCACTCTGAAATTATAGATAAACTCACTAAACTAGGTATAAATCCCTATGTCACAAGATGGGTTGCCAATTGGCTCACTGACAGAACCCACACTGTGAAAGTAGCAGACTCAAAATCCGACTTCAGACCAGTAACAAGTGGAGTACCACAGGGTTCAGTCCTGGGTCCTCTCCTGTTTGGTATCTACCAAGGTCTTTGGCTAATGAGGTTCACAGATGACTGGAAATTAGGAGCCATAATCGAAACTCCTAACGATGTGGCCATCTTACAAAAGGGCCTCACTGAGACAGATACCTGGTGTCAAAGCCATGGCCTCAAGCTCAGTGCCAAAAAGTGCAGTGTCATCCCTTTTGGTAAAAACTCTGTACCCATTAACTACCACATAGGCGGTAGTCTACTTAACACTGCAAGTATGATAAGAGACCTTGGGACACAGGTGGACAGTAGTCTCTCCTTTGATAATCACATTGCCACAGTAGTCAGGAAATCCTTCTAAGTGGCACACCTCATCACAAAGGATTTCTCATCCAGGAAAAAAGGCATAATTGTTCCCCTCTACTCATCACTCATTATACCCATTATAGAGTACAATGCCTCTTTTGGTATGTACCTCACAAGACATCTACAACAACTGGAAAGGCTGCAGAAATACCTCACAAAGAGGATTACTGGCCTCAAACAGATGCCCTACGAAGACTGTCTGAAAAAACTCCAGCTTTACTCCATCGCATATCGCCTCCTCAGAGGCAATCTCTGCCTAACATACAAAGCTATGTCAAACCTAGAGCTGTTGGACATGCTCCACTTAAAGAAATCCCAATCCCTCTGAGCTACACGCTCTAGGGACCTAAACCTTGTCACCACAATAAACAAAACATGATGGAGGGATAGATTCCTGTCCCAGAGACTTTCTATACTCTGGAACAAACTATCTATCTATATCAAACAAAGCTCCTCATTAGCACTCTTCAAGAAAAATCTTGATGATTGGCTGGGAAACAGGAACTTCACCCGGGGATCACTTCTGTGGCTCTGCTCGACAGGGGCATAGGAAAATAATTTTCTTGGGTGGCGAAAGCAAGGGTACCTTTTTGGCTAGGCTTATATAGGCCCTAGGGCCAATACCCTAGCACCTACCTATGAACCTAGAGGCCCTCAACAAGGTACAAGATCTATATCCTACTTATGAGGTAATCAACCAGGTCCTGGAAAAGATGGCTAAACAGTACATCCCCCAAAAATGTGGACAGTAAGCCTCTTGTACCTGGGCTCCTCCTTCAGGGAGGCCAATCTTGCCCCTGTCATCCTGCAGAAGCAGATAAGAGTCTGTGGGCTTACTCAAAACATCAGAATAGCCAAAGGCAGAACAAATATTGGGTTATCCCACAAAGAAATGCATGGAGAAATCTCCCTACTTTTGAAAAATGGGAATATCACTTCACTGGCCCTTCCTATAGATCTTTGGAAAGCCTTGTATTTTTTCTAACACCCTTTTTAACAGGTGGGCCACGATCTTGGATAAATATGAGCATCTGAATACCAAGTGCTAAAACATAAGGGAAGCAGACATTTGTCAGACCTATTCAAAGCTCTGGAGATCTAGTTTAATGGCAGTTCTTTGGTTTATGGGATTTATGCTAGAATATAAAGGGCGTTAGTCTTTTACATGGCCAACAAAACAGAATCAAGAATTCTCCAGGCTGCACCAATAACATACTTAATGAATATCTCCAGAGGGGGAAAGATAAGTGTGCCTTATTGCTTCTTTTCCAGAAACCCAGGCCAAGCATTTCTGAAAGAAGTAAGGAGGCACCAGTCAATGACCCATTCTTCTTCAGTGTGTGGGGGCAGTACTCCTATCCATGTGTGCTCACACTGGGAAGGCCTAAACCTGCAGATGGGAATATGGGGATAAAGTTCTAATGAACAGTAGTACAAAATGAGAGGCCTGACCCAGACAAAAATAGGAAGCTTAATTTGAAGTCCTTAGTATACCCCCTGAAACAAAACACACACACGCACACACACACATACGTCAAGCTTCACCTAAATATCTGACTGATACCCTAGACTTGAGGAGAGAAAAATATGACCACATACGTAGTGGGACTCTGCTTGACTGGGGATTGCTAGCCTTGGTGTACCTTGTGCTGGAGTCAGGAGAGTCACTCCTTGGTCCTCATACCCACAGATGAATCAAAGGATGGCTTCAGGAGACAAACTTTTGGGATTCAGCCATTGGGGGTTCATACCAATCATCAGAAGCCAGGGTTACATAAGAATCTCAGAATACATCCCCCAGGGTGGTAGTCAGGCACATGCCTCCCTGTCCTCAACAGAGGCACTGGTTTGAACGTAATCCCCTGCTGGACCCTGGATTTGCACTGTGGATGTTCAAGCCTAGACCTAGTATACAAATGCTTTTTGTTGTGGTAATGCTCTTATATATGCAAAGGGCTATAATGAACTCCTTGCTGCCAGTCTCCATATGAAGAGCTCTTGACAGCCACTATCTTTGGAAAGTGGGTTGGCATAATTTCCACCGACAATGAGTTGCCTGGTTGACTCCCGGTACTTGTAATGATTTCCACAATGTCACCTCCCAGAGACTACAGGCAATAGTGGTGCTGGCCACAGCACCTGATGACCACACTGATGACTGACCATAACACAGCATTTTATCAAAGACGGTAAATAAATCTGCTTCAAGTCAGTGGCATCAAATAACTGGCAGCTGTCATGATGAGCACATGCATGCATACAGCCAGAAACTTGCATCATGCTATGCCTCAGACAGAAGAGTGGACATACCCAAAAATTTGCTTAAATGAATATCACATTTTGCCTTGTTAAGTAATAACCAACCAAGGACCCATTAAGAAGGATCCTTGAAATTAGATTATTTGTTTCCCCATATGAATTTTGTAATAAGATGTTAAACCAAAGTAAATAGGAGTTACGTACTTACCCTAACTTTGTATCTGTGTTAACCCTACATCTTCACTCATTCCCACAGGGTCTAGGATCCGAGCCGTAAACAGACAGATCCAAGGTTCTCTCTCTTCCTTCTCCCACAATGCCCTGCTGCCCTCTAATCCCTAGATTGAGTTTGCTAACATAATCCTGAAGGTACTCCTACTAAGGCCGAGAGAAAACGACTCCGGCTTCCTCCGTGAACAAACCAGGTAGGCAGATGGGGGGGTGGGAAAAGTGATGAATGAAGACATAGAATAACACAGATACAAAGTTATGGTAAGTACATAACTCTATCTGATGTTATCCATGTCTTTATTCATCACCGCAGGGTCAGAGTCCCCAACTACCATACATCCAGGGAGGTCTCAAGGAAGGACTGTGGAGCCAAAAGACGCCCTACTCCTAGAGATCAAATCCAGCTTGTAATGGAATATGAACATGTGAGGATTAGCCCATGTGGCAGTAGCACAGATATCACCAATAGAAGGCCTTGCTACACAGCCTAAAGAAGTCACTATAGATCGAGTAGAATGGGCCCTAACGCGACCTAGAACCTCAAGGTGGTTCAGGCTGCAGACCTTAGAGATGCAGCTCGATATCCACTTAGAAATAGTGACCTTAGAGACTGGAAGGCCATGTCTGCTATCAGAAAAGGCCACAAAACGCTGCTTTGACTTACGAAAATCTTTAGTCCTATGCAAGTAGAACCAAAGTTTTCAGTGAACATCCAATGTACGGAAAATATACTCCCCTCTTAGAATTGTTGGAAAAAACTACTGGAAGCTGAATGCACTGATTTAGGGCCGACTCAGAAGCAACCTTGGGTAAGAAAGAGGGGTTCCTTCTCAGAAAGACCCTGTCCTTGTGAAAGGTCATGCAAGGAGGAATAATGCAGAGAGCTTGCAATTCAGAGACCCTCCTAGCTGAAGTGATAGCGACCAGAAATGCAGTCTTCCATGACTAAAATTTGAGATCACAGGGACTAGCAGGTTCAAAGGGACTCCTGGTCAGAGACTGCAGAACCAGTGTAAGGTCCCAAGGAGGCAAAGGGTCCTTAATTGCAGGACGAAGCAGGAAGACCCTCTTCATAAAGGCCTTACAAAGCCTAAATGAAAAGGTGGGTTTGGAGCTCTCATGAAAATTAGAAATCGACGCCAACTGAAGCTTAAACCCTCTTGGAAAAGGGAAGATAAGAACAAAAGTATATCTGAAACAGAAGCAGAAAAGGGATCCAAGATTCCTGCTCCTGGCCCAGATCAAAAACCTTTTCCACTTACTGCTGTACACTTTTCTGGTAGAAGGTTTTTGGGAGGCCAAAATGATGCGTTTAATGGGGGATGCTATCCTTTACTGTTTAATTATCACTGGAACTGGAAAAACCATGCAGTTAGACAAAGGGGCCGAAAGTTTGGAAGAGGAAGCCCCAGTAGATGGGAAATCAGATCTTGACGGGGATCCATTATCCAAGGTGGATACCTTCAGGTGAGACCTGATGAAGGGGAACCACAGTTGACGAGCCCAGAAAGGGGCAATGAGGATAAAGGATGCCCTCAGGTGCAGTGCTTTCTGCAGAACATTGGGTATTAAGGGAACAGAAGGGTATGCATAAAAGAGACCTGGAGGCCAATTGTGAACTAGAACATCTTTTGGTGATTCCCTGAGAGGGGATCTGGATGAAATAGCTGCTGCATTTGTAGATGATTGGAGAGGCAAAAAGTTCGCAGCGTGGCTGATCTCAATGGTCTAAAAATATGATTCGCCACTGAAGGATTGAGGAACCACTCATGAGGACTCAAGTTACATTTCCTGAGCCTGTCAGCCAACACATTGAAATCCCCGGGTATGTGCTCTGCAACAAGGAAGCAGCCAGAGGACACTCTCCTAGCCTCTCTGCACAATGGGTAAGAGCGTGTTCCTCCTTGTTTGTTGACATACCAGATGACAGCCATATTGCCTATCTGAACTGGAATCGTCCCTAGAGGGAGATAGTCCTGGAAGGCTTGCAACGAAAGAACTGCCCTCATCTCTAAAACATTTATGTGAAACTTGTTTTCGACTGGGGACCACGTGCCTTGGATGGTCTTCCCCTGAAAATGCCCTCCACCACAGAAGGAAGGTGTCCATGGTCACTGTGGCTGTGGGCAGAGGAAGAGAGAAGGGCCTGCCTAGAGAGAGATCCTGCAACTGAAGCCACCACTGGAAGTGACGTCTGCACACAGGTGTCAGTTTTATGTTCAAGACAAGAGTATGAATAAAAGGAGACCATTGGACAGCTAAAGTCCATTGTTACACACACATGTGGTACCTGGCCACAGGAACAAGAATGGCCGAAGCCATGGAACCGAGAGCCTGAAGAATCAAATGAACTGGGGGGCACAAGTCCAATATCTGTTTGACCTGTTCTCAAATCAACTGAATTCTGCCCAGAGGCAAAGACACAATCTCGGAAATGGAGTCCAACTGAATTCTTATGAACTCAAGCTGTTGAATGGGAATTGGATTATATTTTGCCATGTTGACAGTTATCCCCAGCTGATGGAAGACAGGGAGAACATACTGAATCACCTGGGTCAGTCGATGCCTTGAAGGTGCCGTGAGGAGTCAATCATCAAGGTACATAAAGACCTGGAACCCCTGCAGACATAGGTGAGCCACTATCATTGCCATGCACTTGGGCAAACAACCGGTGGGGCTGTGGTGAGAACACAGGGTAGGGTTCAGAACTGGTATAGCAGGCATCCTGGAAATCCACAGAGCATATCCAATCTTCATTGCAAAAGAGGCAGAATGGACTGAGCGGTGACCCTCCAGAACTTTGATTTCTTTACTGAAAGATTGAGCTCGCTGAGATCCAGAAGGTCCGCAAGTCTATTTTGGCACCAAATGGAAGTAAGAATAAGCACCAGATCCTCATTGCCCTGCTGGGACCTCTTGGATGGCTCTATTTATAAGAAGGAGAAATTCTTTGAAGGCCAACTCCCTTTGACTGGCTGGAACATCTGGGAGGTAATGTCTTACCGGAGGGGTTTCCAAAAAAAGGAATGAAATAGCCCCTGGAAATTATATTTAACACCGACTGTTCAAAAGTGATGTTTCTCCAGGCTTGTGGGTGTAGGGAAATTCGACCAGACTGCCTCCAGAGCATTGCTTCAGGAGTTCTGATAGGGATGCTCAGAGAAGGGTTCCCTGTAGCCCTGATTTTGCAGATTCCCCCCTGTTTCAAGGGTGTCATCATCCATTGAAACCTCTCCCCCTGCCACTGGAAGAGGATTCATCAGGAACGTCCTGAAAGGGAGACTGTGCCTTATGAAACCAGATCTTTCTGGTTCCCTGTTGGGTCTTCAAGAAGGGAGCCGAGAGCTTGAACCCTGTCACAGACAGAGTCTTCCCTTCCTACTCACTGTGGGTCAAAGTGTCCTTTGAGAAAGGTCTAAAGGGGGTGGAATCATAGAAGGGAGCATTAGTAAATGATGCCTTAAAGGGTTCCATAAACTCACACAAGTGTAGCCAGGCATCACGCTGAAAAGCAATGCCTGCTCCAGCAGCTTGAGAAGTAGCCTCTGTGGCATTGGAGATTAACTTCCTCAAGGAATTTGTGAGGGAGGTCAGAGTGGATAGTTTGGGAGATACCTAACTGAGGTTCACCAGTGGCAATAACTCTGTAAGGGAGGTGGAAAGCTCTTGGACCAAATTCCTTTGGAGGCGGACAAAATGTGCCAAGTAACAAATCAATGGTGCTACTAAGCTCCACATAAACCAAGTAAAAAGAAAAAGCTTGGATTAGGGAACCAGCAGCCAAAAAATGTGCTGAAATATTTACTGATAAAGATTCACAATGTTTAGCACTTTTGTCCTCAAAGCACTGGGACTTCTTCAGAACTGAAGAAGTCCCAGTGCTTTGGGGACGAAAGCACTAAACACTGTGGATCTTTATTTCAATAAATATTTCAACAAGGTTTTTTGGCAGCTGGTTGCCTAATTCAAGCTTTTTTCTTTTTAAAATGTGCCAAGTAGTTTGTCGCTCTCAGTCCAAAGGTAGCTGAGGTGTAAACCTGCTTCCCAAAATGGTCTATCAGCCGGGACTCCCTGTTCGAGAGATGGACTGTGGAGCTCTGCTCAGCTAGCTCCTTCTTCATGGCTGTGGCGACCACGATGGCATTGACTGGTATGCCTTTGCTCCAGAACAAATGGTTCATCAGGGGACTAAGGAAATTGTCAGTCCTCTTTCGAACAGGCTCCATCATGTCCAGTTCCTTCCAGGCCCTGCTGGCGATCAGATCCACTAACTCATCAGCAGGGAGGGACAACCAGCAGGTAGACGGGCCTGTCCCAAAGGACTTCAGAAATACACCTCCGAAGATTTGGACTGGGGAAAGCATATTGAGTTCAAGGATGTCTCCCAAAGGGGACATCATTGGGAAAAGGTCTGGGGGACCTGTCTCCTTCTTCGAAGTCTGAATCCTTGGTGACAGACTCCACAGGGGAGTCCAAGTGCCTCCTCTTGCACTTTCTCTTACAATGAACCTCCTCTGCTAGGGGCACTGGGGGAGGACTCGGAAGAGACAGCGACTCTCAGAGGGGAGGAAACCCTCTGAAGGCTCGATCAGGAGGGGTGACCTGGAAAAGGATAAGAGGTCTTACCAGCCAAGGTAGAGAGAGGTCAGGAGGGACCAGGAGGTGCGACAGAGGAAACTCCAGACCTACAGGTCCTCTCTACCACCAGTAAAGCTGAGGGGCTATACGCCAGCCCATCCACCATGTTCGAGGGATAAGTCCCCCGGAGAGGAGGAACATGCCTGGAAACCGCTCCCCAACCCCCGGATGATACCGGCCCAGAGCTACTGAAGGCCGGAGTGCTGAGAGGAAGGGATCAGTCTGAACAAAAGGTACCAGCCCCCCTCCTGGAGCCAGCATCAACCACTCCAGTATGGGTCTCACCCTGCTCCTAGGGTGGAGGAATAGAATAAGCCAGAAACCTTGATGGGGATGAGAAAGAGGGAATACTTGGCCTTCTTGGAATCTGGCCGTAAACTGCCTGGTCCCGGGAATCCAAACGCAATGGGGCTGGATGAGGAGAATGAGAAACTGGGGGGAAGAGCTTCCCCTGCCCAGGAGTAGCCAGGAGACCCAACTCTATTTGGGCTTTGAGAAAACTCCTCATCATCCTGGCCACATCTGAGGGCAGCACGTTTTGAACCTAGCAGGTCTATCATACATTCTAAAAAGCTACAAGCAAACGAAACAACACTACAACTACAACTACCCAAAAACAGATACAGCCCTAACGGCTGAAAGAGAAAAAGGCACCAAAAGCACCCACACACACACAACTAGCTTAACTAAGCTATGGGAGGGGAGGGATCAACACTAAAGGGAAAAGTAAATAAACTAAACTACCTTAGAACTACAAAAACTACAAAACTAAGCTAAGAAAGGAAAAAAAAAACAAGTAAAAACTTATTTAACCAGCCAGAGGACACATGTCTGCACAGAAAACATGGCAAACAAGCTCTGGGGATTACAGGGCAGCATGCCATTGTGGGAGAGGAAGGAGCCAGAGCTTTGGATCTGTCTGTTGAATGTTGCTGGCTTGGATCTGATGTCAGACACTAGACCCTGTGGTGATGAATGAAGACATGGATCAAAGGATTCACTTTTCGTACTGAATGAAGATTACCTCGACTGCAGACAACCCCTTACCATTCAGCATCAGGCAGAAATGCAAAACAATACTTCCTGAGTAGTGAATGGTTTGGTCTCTGGAGTGCTCCATGTCTAGAAGGTACTCATTAGATATGGCTTCTAAATACTCAAATCCAGAAGAGGGATGCAGCAAGATCTGTTCAAGTCCACAGCACATTCATGTCGTCAGGGAGCTGAAAGACTGTGGTGCTTCTTATGTCTACATAGGCAATATGAATGCAGCCTTTTTTGTTGTTCAGGTACCTTAAAGTGGAGGTCTATCAAACTGAATTACAAGTGGCTCCAAAAGCAGTATTCCCTTTACGAGCAGAAGAACTGCATGCAGTTCCTGCTTGCTGATGCATGGGGAGAAAGCACAGTTGTGTAAAATCTTGCCGTAACAGTAAATGTCCTTCTTTTCACTGTTGCAGTATTCATCATCTCTGGAGTCTCCTGCCAAGGATAGCCCAATGCCCAGTCAGTATACCAAAGCCTTAATTACCTAGAAGCACGGAGATGGCATAATGGTTAAGGTCTTTACCTCACAGATACAAGGCAAAAGGTTTGATTCTGACCTCTGGCTACCAAGACCACAGTGGAAAGGAGAACATATGTATACAGTACAAAGAAGGAAAGAACAGAATGAGAGGAATCTCTCATCCAGAAGGAAAATACCACCCATGGACAAGGAGTGGGGTAGGAGAGAAAGAATACTGCAACAATGAAAAGTACATCTACTGTTATGGTTAAATTTTACATAATTGCACTATGTCCTTCCATATCACTGCTGCAGTATTTATCGCCTCTGGGAGAGGTACAAAAGCTACTGTGAAGGAGGAAGGCAAGGAGGAGACCTCCACAAACCCATGCAGAATAGCCTTGGCAAAACCCACCCTGGTCCTGAAAACGGCATTCAATTTGTAATATTTAGTAAATGTGTGAACCGAAGGCCAAACAGCTGCTTCAAGGACAGACTTGGTGTCCAAACCTTTGAAGAAAGCCACTGCTCTAGTAGAATGAGCAATAACAGCAGCAGACAACTGTCTGCCATGAAAAGAATAACAAAAAGAAATGGAAACCCAGAAGGAGATGGTTTGTTTAGAAACTGCCAAACTCAAAGTCCTGTTATTTAATGAGATGTCCATGCAATGAAAAACCTTCGCATTAGCAGATTGCGGAGATGAGGGCAAAGAAGTAAGCTGGGGAGACTGATTAAGTACCTTGGGCATAAAAGGATTCAAATGAGCAGACAGCATGTTTCTATGAAAAAACAGAAAAGAAGGGACCGCCATCAAGTGCCTTGAGTTTAGATACCTTTCTGGCAAAGGTTAAAGCAAAAAACAAAACAGTCTTTCAAGTGCAATGTTGCAAAGAGGAGGCAGCATCAACATCAAAATGAGCCTCAGCCAGTTTATCCAAAGGTAAAATTAAGATCCCAAGAAAGTGAAAAGGTCTTTTTTGATGGTCCAATGTGAAGGATGCCTTTCAGAAACTGCGTGACCTCAAATCTACAGGCTAAAGGAGGAGTGACTGGTAGACAGGCAGAACTGTCTTCTGACAAGTCAGCTTTCACTTAAGAATATGCCAAGACAGCAGTTCACAGAGCTAAGAAAGAATTAAGAGGACAATCACTGAAAAAAAGGGATCCTGGTGATGTTTAAGACACCAGACAGAAATTTTTTTCTACTTGGACAATTACGATTTTCTGGTACTGGGTTTTCCTTGGCCTCCTGCAGGATACTAAGCACTTCCTAGGAAAAACTGGTGCCAGAAAGGGATCAAAACCCTATCATCAAAAGTATCAGTTAAAGAGTGGACAAGTGAGTGGGAGAACAGATCCACTGTCCTATGTGACAAGGTCCATTGTGCTAACTGCCCCTGGCAAGATGGAATACGAGGGGAGAACCAGTGCTGTCTGGGTCAAAATGGAATAATCGACAAGATTTCTGGAATGTACTTCATCTTGTGAAGGACCCTGGAAACAGGAGGAAAAGTAGGAAAGACAGGAGGAATGGCAACCACTTTCCAAACCAAAGGACTTGGGGCATGGGTATAGAACTGAGGAAGTTGTCTGTTCAGAGTGAAGGCAAAGAGCCACTAGAGGAATACCCCACTGATGAACTATGTCCAGAAACGCATCTCTCTGAAGTATCTATTCGTCAGGCAGTGGCGAAGAGCCACTAGAGGAATACCCCACTGATGAACTATGTCCAGAAGCACATCTCTCTGAAGTATCTATTCATGAGGCAGTGCCCTGGACCTGCTGACAGAATCTGCCTCAAGATTGCACTCAGAAGGTTTGCAGACTGTCTGCAGGGTCATCTGCAGATTGATGGCTATTTCTCAGGCTTGAAGGGCTAAGGGACTTGGCACCCAGAGTGATCAGAATGCTTGAAGAGCAAAAACAGCAGCCCTAATTTATTTGATGTTGATATGATCTGCCCTCTGTTCAGGGGACCAAAGGCCCTGAACCTTTACAGTGCATAAAGTGGCTGCCAACCCCAGCTCTGAGGAGTCTGTGAAGAGATCCTGGAATGGCTGATGAGGTTGAAATGGAAAGTACAGTTGTGTACACTTACCGTAAATGTAGATGTTTGAGTGTATTCACTGTTGCAGTCATTACATTTGGGTTATCTGCTTGCAGTAGCCCTCAGTCAGCCTGATTATCAATGTCTTGGGTCCTGTGGTGGTTACTGTCTCATCTTCCGTGTCGTCAGGTAGTCAGGGGTATAAAGCATGCAGCCAATGACATTACATCAGTTTTTCTTGCCCCAGATGTCAAGTGCCCCCCTTAATGGGAAGCAAATATATATATATATATATATATATAAGGTTATACCTCCAACAAAAAAGCAAATACACCAAAAAGCTTTTAGGTATAGTAAAGGAGAATTAGAGCCAAAAGAAGTCAGGGGGCTGGAGGGAGGGTAACCAGGACTGCAACAGTGAATACACTTGAACATCTACATTTATGGTAAGTGTACACAACTGCACTATGTTCTTTGTGTTTTACTGTTGCAGTCATTACATTTGGGTAGATTCCCAAAGCTAAGGATGGCAGGAGGAATTAGATGGCATTCAGACCAGCTATAAGGCCCTGCAAGACTGCTGTAGCAAAGCCAGCTCTGGATTTAGAGAAAATTGGCAAATTGTAATGCTTGGTGAAAGTATGTACAAAACTCCAGATAGCAGCTTCTAGGATGTCTCTGGTAGGGACACCTCTGAGAAAGGCTGTAGAGGTAGATGCAGCCCTGGCTGAATGGGGTCTAATCCCCTGTGGTATAGGTTTTCCATGGTGCTTATAGCAGAAATGAATGCAATGGCCTACCCATTTAGAAATGGTTTGCTTTGAAATAGCCTTCCCCTCTGCCCCTGTAGTAAATGCCACAAGCAGTTGTTCAGATTTCCTTTGAGGTTTAGTCCTGTCCAAGTAAAATCTAAGTTGTCTGTGCACATCTAAGGAGTGCAGTATCCATTCCCCTTTGTTCTGTGGATTAGAAAAGAAGGTTGGCAAATGCATGAACTGATTAAGAGCCACACTGGATACCACCTTGGGCATGAAAGAGGGATTGGTCCTGAGGGACACCCTATTCGCATGAAAGATGATGAAAGGCTCCCACTGCCATAAGGGCCTGTAATTCAGATAACCTTCTTGTTGAAGTGATTGCTAAAAGGAAAGCTGTTTTCCAAGAAAGGAATTTTAACTCTGCAGTTGCACCTGCCTCAAAAGGAGGAAGAGTGAGTTTTTCCAATACAAAATTAAGGAGTTGGGGCTCTCCTGGGTGGTCTTAAGTTTTTGGCCCCTCTGAGGAACTGCTGGAGCAGTGGATCAGAAAAGAGGGGTGGGTTCTGTGTTGTAATGAGCTGAAATGGCTGAGGCGTGAATTTTGATGGAGGAAAAGGTAAGGCCCTTGTGAAGCATCTCAGTTAAGTATTGAGGAATCTGAGGTAAATTGGGCACTGCTGTGGCCATCCCTTGAGTTTGGTTCCAGGCACAGAATCTTTTCCATTTTTCAGCATAAGATTTTCTAGTACTAGACCTCCTTGCCTCCAAAATGACATCCAACACTTCCAGGTTCAGGGTTTGAAGCTGGGGGTGCAGAATCTGGCTCTTTTGCTGAGACAGCTGGGTAGGGGTCTGAGGCAGGTGCCATGGGGCCAGCTGTGACACACTGCGCAAGAGGGGGTACCAGTGTTGGCGTGGCCAGTCTGGTGCAATCAATATCATCCTTGGTTTGTCCTGTCTGATCTTTAGTAGTACTTTGGAGAGGAGAGGCAGAGGAGGAAAGGCATAAACTGATAGATTTTTCCAGCTGAAGGCCAGAGCATCCACTTTCCAAGTTTGTTTGTGAGGAGTCCTTGTGCAGAATTTGTCCAATTGGTCGTTCTTGGGGGAGGCAAACAGGTCTATATCCGAGCTCCCCCATTTGTTGATCAACATTTGAAAGTCTGTGGTTCCAATTTCCACTCGTGTAGGTCCATGAGATTTCTGCTTAGTTCGTTTGTCAGTGTATTTAGTTTTCCTGGCAGGAATTGAGCCTGTAGATGCACTTGGTAGCTCAAGGCTGTGTTCCACAGAGCCATGGCTAGTCTGCAGAGGGGGTAAGAATGGGTACCCCCCTGCTTATGTATCACATAGTGGTGTTGTCTGTCTTTACCATTAATTGTCCTGGAAGAATGTGGTCCTTGAAGGCTGTCAGGGTGTTCTGTACAGCTAACATTTCTTTTTGATTGATATGCAGGTGCATTTGACTTGGGTTCCATTTGCCCTTAATGCACTTCCCTGCCAGGTGAGCCCCCCATGCATAGTCTGATGCATCTGTTGTTAGGGTTTGGGTGACAGGGGGTAGAGTGAATGGTAGTCCCTTGTTTTGGTGGCAGGCATCTGCCCACCAAAGGAATTCTAACCGTAGGCAAGGTATGATAGGAATCACTGCTTCTAGATCCTGAGAATGTTGACACCATAGGCTTTTTATATACCACTGTAGTTTCCTCATATGCAGTCTTGCATATGGAATTAGTTGAATGCACAAGGCCATGAACCCCAAGGCTTGCAGTATTTGCCTTGCAGATAGCAGGGTTTTTGTGGCCACTAGTTTGAAGTAAGTTGTCAAATGAATTTGTTTCTCTGGCGTGAGGAAAGCCATCTGGGAAGTTGTGTTCAAGGTTGCTCCCAGGAATATAATTTGTTGACAGGGTACTAGATGTGATTTATTTTCGTTTATGATGTACCCCAGACAGGTTAACACCTTCTGTACAAATGACAGATGATTCAGAAGTATGTCCTGGCTTTCTGCCTGAATTAGACAATCATCCAGGTATGGGTATATTTGAATATTTCTTTGCCTGCAAAATGCAATGACTGGAGCTAGGCACTTTGTGAATACCCTGAGAGCAGTAGATAAGCCAAAGGGCAGTGCAGAGAACTGATAGTGCATGCAGCCTGCTTTGAAGCGTAGGTGTTTTCTGCAAGATTCCCTGATTGGGATATGCAGGTAGGCTTCCTTTAAATCCAGTGTTGCCAACCAGACATCCTTGCCTATCATGGGAAGCAACTGGTGAAGAGTTAGCATCTTGAATTTTGGAATCACCAAAAAGGTGTTTAGGATAGACAGGTCCAGGATAGGATGCCATGAGTTATCTTTTCTGGGTACCAGGAAAAGTCTTGAGTAGAAACCTTGCCCCTTTTCCTCTTCTGGTACAGTCTGAATAGCCTTTAATCTTAAGAGAGAGTACTTGCTTTTGAGCCTCTGCCCACTGATTTGGAGGCAGATCTGGCCAACTGTTTGGGGTTGGTAACATGTGGAAGTGAAATCTGTATCCTTGGGAAACTATGTTTAAAAACCATTTGTCCTGGGTACTGATTTCCCAATTTTTTGCTTGCAGAGAAATCTTTCCCCCTAAAGGAGCAGTCAGTTGAGAAGTGCTTGGAAGTTTCAAAGTTAAGTCATTGAGACCGCTTACCGTAGGGGGGAGTCTTACTACTCCCTGATTTGGAAGTGGGAGCCCCCAGCCTGGGTGCTCTGCTGGATCTGGGTTTGAACTGAGAAGGCCTGGAAGAGGCAGGAAAGGACCAATTTTTTGAGGGCCAATGCCTACTAAATCTAGCAGGCTGCACTTGTAAGAAATCTTTAACAGTTTGCATAGATTTAGCTTCTTCCTCCATCTTTTTAAGAACTTCTGCTTTGCCACCAAGCAGGCGGTCCTGATTTAAGGGAGCATCCAGCAATTTAGTTTTAACATGATCTGGCAAAGATTGCTCCTTAAGCCAAGCATGCCTCCTAAGTACAGACCCGTTGACAGCAGCCCTGCAAGATGCCTCTAGTGAATCAAAACCACATTGCAAAGTATGTTTTCCAACCTGTTGAGCAGAATGCATTAAATCCTGTAAATCCTTATTTTCAGCACAATCAGGAATCAACATAATTTTCTATTTAAGCAATCCAATAATATGCTGCTGATACTTTAACATATGAAACTGGCAATTTAAGGCCCTGATGGCCAAGGTGGCAGAGGTGTAGAACTTCTTACCCCATCTATCCAGGGCCCTAGAATCTCTATCAGAGGGGGTAGGATTTTTGGCAGTAGTAGCCTTAATGCCCTTGGGTCCCTGTGAAATGGTCTCAGGATCCGCAGTAGGATTTTTAAAAAGGAACCTGTGAGAATCAGGAACCCTGTAATATCTGTCAGGTTTTCTGGGAGCAGGAGGTAAAGAGTCCGGGGCCGAGCTAGATTCCGAAAAGGCATAGTCAACAATGTCCAGAACAGGAGGGATAGCTAAAGGCCCGTGTTAGGACAGGAGCAAGAAATCTCTAAGCCTCTTTTTAGAATCAGAGTAATCCTGGCTTTCCCAGTGAAAATACTCCCTAAGAGTATGCAAGGTTTCACCAAAAGAAAAATCCTCTAGGGGAGAAGCAGAGGGAATAGAGTCCTCTGCATCATAATCCTCATAGGTAGATAAGGGTAAATCCTGGTCATCAGAGGAGACAGAAATTTCAGAATCCTGGTCAGAAGTATCATAAGCAAATTCAGTCCTGGGTCTCTCAGAGGGGGACGGTTGGCTTCCCCTGATTAAAGTAATAAGGTCTTCAGCCATTCTTATCATTTGATTTTTAGGCATAGAGGCCTGACCATGTGGTCTGGGCATCGGTTTCCTAGGCATGGTTCGAGTTTTAGGCCTAGAAGAAAAAGATGGTGTCAGTTTAATATACAAGTCAATACACCCTGAATACACCCTCAGAGGCCAGTGCCTGTACAGTGGCTCCGGACCCATCCAAGGTAGAGACATCCACAGGTTCTACAGTTGAAGCATCTTGCGGCATACCGGACTCCGAATGGGTCTCAGTAGAGGCCTGCAAATCCAAAGTAGCAGGTATCAGGGACTGCGAAAGAGACTGCGAAAGAGCCTCACTGAGCACCGGCGAATTGGCATCTAGCTTAGGAGAAGCATCGTTGGCAGCTTTGGACCCAGGTGGCCTGTCTCTGTCTTTAGCTTTGCGTTTTTTCGGAATGTCAGTAGTTGGGTGGCTTACCGAAGACATATCTGGATAATTGAACTGAGTACCAAAATATTTAGAAGCGAAAATGTACTGACGACAAATAGTTTGTGGATTAAATAAGGCACAAAACCGACAGCGAGGTACGTCGTGGTCAGGGCCTAGGCAAGGAATACAGTACGCATAAAAATCTTTACGAGGTATTTGCTTTCCACAAGAAATACAATTACTGACTTTTACTGACATCGGTTTAGAGCAAGAAAAAGTTTCCCCAACGGGGTACTTAGCTTTAGTTGAAGACTTCAGTTCTGAAACGAAAATTTCAGGAGTCGGCCGACCGGCACTTGCGAACTGCTTCTGCTATGGGCACCACACGGCAAGAAAGACTGATGTAATGGCGTCGGCGGCATACTTTATACCCCTGACTAACTGACGTCATGGAAGATGAGACAGCAACCGATGCAGGACTCAAGACTTTGATAATCAGGCCGACTGAGGGCTACTGCAAGCAGATAACCCAAATGCAATGACTGCAACAGTGAAATACGAAGAACATCACCCAGATAGAGGGATATCTGTGAAACCACCAGTGAAGTTCCAGTTTGAGACAAGGGAGCAGAAGAGCCAGACAGTCTAGCAGATGGCAGTGTTGAAGCCATACTAATCTGAGATACCACTGAAACTCTTATACGAAGTCTGTCTCAAGGAAGCAGGAGGATGGTAGAAGCCATGAACCCCAGAGCCCTTAGAATCCCCTGGCTGGAAGACAGGACAAGGGAAGCAGGGGAAAAAAATAATTTGTGAAAAACAGAACCTTGGTGGTAGGAAGAGAGAGCACTGGAACAGTTTGGATCCTGCAGCCTATAACCTACTGGATAAACACAGGAGCTACATTGCAACCTGCTTGTTTATTGGAAGTACATCGAGTGCTTTTGTCCTATAAGAAGGACTTCTTCAGAATGAAACAATAAAAATCACATCAACCTCATATATACAGAAACCCCTTCCACAAGGTTTTAACTTTATATTAATTTCATTAATCTAATCAAATAAATGAATGACAAGATAAACAATTACTCAACAATAAAAATAAAAAAGAGCTAATCTAAATACTTAAAAGTATGTATCCATAAATAAATGAACAGAAAACTTGCCATACACACAGGCTAAATCATCAATAAAATAAAAATAAAAGTGTGTTAAAAAATGTATACATTATAATATATAAATGGACAAAAACAGGAGTAAAATAAATAGCGATGCAAAACACCATCAAAATCCTATCATCACATATGTAAGGAGGCTTTTAAACACAATATACTACTAATGGATACCATGTCATTTAACCCATGGCCATTAGTAGAATCAAGCTTAAGTTGCCAACTTAACTCTTTTGAGTTCCAATAAGCTCTTCCAGAGCCCCAACTGTCCCATCCTATACTATCGATAACATGACATTTAAACCTCTGGATACTGTTGGACTTAATATGTTTTAAAGAGTGCATTACATTCATCTTTTTTGTTGAAGTCATAAGTATTTTGGTAGATTCTTGTTCTCAGAGTTTTCGGTTTGCCAGACATAGAAAGCGGGGCAGTTTTGACACTGTGCAACATAAACAACCCCTGTGATAGAAAGTACAGTTGTGTACACTTACCATAAATGTAGATGTTAGAGTGTATTCACTGTTGCAGTCATCACATTTGGGTTATCTGCTTGCAGTAGCCCTCAGTCGGCCTGATTATCAAAGTCTTGGGTCCTGTGTCGGTTGCTGTCTCATCTTCCATGACGTCAGGTAGTCAGGGGTATAAAGCATGCAGCCGATGACATTACATCAGTTTTTCTTGCCCCAGATGTCAGGTGCCCCCCTAATGGGAAGCAATTAAATATATATATATAAACAAGGTTATACCTCCAACAAAAAAGCAAACACACCAAAAAGCTTTTAAGCATAGTAAAAAGGAATAGAGGTATAGCCAAAAGAAGTCAGGGGGCTGGAGGGACGGTAACCAGGACTGCAACAGTGAATACACACTAACATCTACATTTATGGTAAGTGTACACAACTGTACTATGTTCTTCATGTTTCACTGTTACAGTCTTCACATTTAGATAGATTCCCAAAGCTAAGGATGGGAGGAGGAATTTAGATAGCATTAGGACCAGCTATAAGGCCCTGCAAGATTGCAGTGGCAAAACCAGCTTTGGATTTAGAGAAAAATGGCAAATGGTAATGCTTGGCGAAAGTATGTACAGAACTCCAGGTAGCAGCACCTCTGGTAGGGACACCTCTGAGAAAGGCTATAGAGGTAGATGTAGTCCTGGTTGAATGTGGTCTTATCCCCTGTGGGATAGGATTGCCATGGTGCTTATAGCAGAAATGAATGCAATGGCCTATCCATTTAGAAATGGTTTGCTTTGAAATGGCCTTCCCCTCTGCCCCTACAGCAAATGCCACCAGCAGCTGTTCAGATTTCCTGAGAGGTTTAGTCCTGTCCAAGTAAAATCTAAGTTGTCTGTGCACATCTAAGGAGTGCAGTATCCATTCCCCTTTGTTCTGTGGATTAGAAAAGCAGGTTGGCAAATGAATGGACTGATTAAGAGCCACACTGGATACTACCTTGGGCATGAAGGAGGGATTGGTCCTGATGGACACTCTGTCTGCATGAAAGATGATGAAAGGCTCCATTGCCATAAGGGCCTGTAATTCAGACACCCTTCTTGCTGAAGTGATGGCTAAAAGGAAGGCTGTTTTCCAAGAAAGGAATTTCAACTCTGCATTTGCAGCTGGCTCAAAAGGAGGTAGAGTAAGTTTTTTCCAATACAAAGTTAAGGTCCCAGGTTGGAGTAGGGGCTCTCCTGGGTGGTCTTAGGTTTTTGGCCCCTCTGAGGAACTGCTTGAGCAATGGATGAGAGAAGAGGGGTGGTTCTGTGTTGTAATGAGCTGAAATGGCTGAGGCATGAATTTTGATGGAGGAAAAGGAAAGGCCCTTGTGAAGCATCTCAGTTAAGTATTGAAAAATCTGAGGTAAATTGGGCACTGCTGTGCCCATCCCCGGAGTTTGGTTCCAGGAACAGATCTTTTCCATTTTTTAGTATAAGATTTTCTAGTACTAAGCCTCCATGCCTCCCGAATGACATCCAACTCTTGTTTACTGAGGGATGGTAATGGAGAGATCAGGTAATTAGCCAGGCTGCCAGGTTCAGGGTTTGAAGCTGAGGGTGCAGAATCTGGCCCTTCTGCTGGGACAGCAGGGTAGGGGTCTGAGGCAGGTGCCATGGTGCCAGCAGTGACACACTGCGTAAGAGGGGGTACAAATGTTGGCGTGGCCAGTCTGGTGCAATCAGTATCATCCTTGGTTTGTCCTGTTTGATCTTTAGTAGTACCTTGGAGAGGAGAGGCAGAGGAGGAAAGGCATAAACTGATAGATTTTTCCAGGTGAAGGACTGGGCATCCACTTTCCAAGCTTGTTTGTGGGGAGTCCTTGTGCAGAATTTGTCCAACTGGTAGTTCTGGGGGGGAGGCAAACAGGTCTATCTCTGGGCTCCCCCATTTGTTTATCAACATGTTGAATGTCTTTGGTTCCAGTTGTCACTCATGCGGGTCCATAACATTTCTGGTTCGATCACCTGCCAGTGTATTTAGCTTTCCTGGCAGGAATTGAGCCTGTAGATGCATTTGGTAGCTCAAGGCTGTGTTCCACAGAGCCATGGATAGTCTGCAGAGATGGTATGAGTGGGTTCCCCCCTGCTTGTTTATGTACCACATTACAGTGGTGTTGTCCGTCTTTACCAGTAATTGTCCTGGAAGAATGTGGTCCTTGAAGGCTGTCAGAGCATTCTGTACAGCTAACATTTCCTTTTGACTGATTTGCAGGTGCAATTTGACTTGGGTTCCATTTGCCCTGAATGCACTTCCCTGCCAAGTGAGCCCCCCATGCATAGTCTGATGCATCTGTTGTTAGGGTTTGGGCAGCAGGGGGTAGAGTGAAAGGCAGTCCCTTGTTTTGGTGGCAGGCCTCTGCCCACCAAAGGAACGCTAACTGTAGGCAAGGTATGATAGGAATCATTGCTTCTAGATCTTGAGAATGTTGACACCAGATGCTTTTTAGATACCATTGTAGTTTCCTCATATGCAGTCTTGCGCTTGGAATTAGGAGAATGCAGGAGGCCATGAACCCCAAGGCTTGCAGTATTTGTCTTGCAGATAGCAGGGTCTTTGTCACCATTAGTTTGAAGTAAGTTGTCAAATTAACTTGTTTCGCTGGCATGAGAAAAGCCATCTGGGAAGTTGTGTTCAAGCTTGCTCCCAGGAACACAATTTGTTGGCAGGGTATCAGATGTGATTTCTTTTTGTTTATGGTGTACCCCAGAGAAGTTAGCACTTTTTGTACAAACGCCAGATGATTCAAAAGTATGTCCTGGTTTTCTGCCTGAATTAGACAATCGTCCAGGTATGGGGATATTTGAATATTTCTTTGCTTGCAAAATGCAATGACTGGAGCTAGGCACTTTGTGAATACCCTGGGCGCAGTAGATAAGCCAAAGGGCAGTGCAGAGAACTGATAGTGCATGAAGCCTGCTTTGAAGTGAAGGTATCTTCTGCAAGATTCCCTGACTGTGATGTGCAGGTAGGCTTCCTTCAAATCCAGTGTTGCCAACCAGGCATCCTTACCCTAGCATAGAAAGCAACTGGTGAAGAGTTAGCATCTTGAATTCTGGGATCACCAAAAAAGTGTTTAGGATAGAGAGATCCAGGATAGGATGCCAGGAGTTGTCTTTTCTGGGCACCAGGAAAAGTCTTGAGTAGAAACCTTGTCCCCTTTCCTCTTCTAGGGAAGTTTGAATAGCCCTTATACTTGAGAGAGAACTTGCTTTTGAGCCTCTGCCCACTGATTTAGGGGTAGATCTGGCCAACCATTTGGGGTTGGTAAAGTGTGGAAGTGGAATCTGTATCCTTGGGAAACTATATTTAAAACCCATTTGTCCTGGGTAATGAGTTCCAAGTTTTTTGCCTGCAGAGCAATCTTTCCCCCCTAAAGGAGCAGTCAGCTGGGAAGGGCTTGGAAGTTTCAAAGTTAAGTCATTGAGACAGTTTACCATGGGGGGAGTCTTACTACTCCCTGGTTTGGAAGTGGGAACCCCCCACTGCTTAGTCCTGTGCATACCTTGGGACTGAAGCCTGAGTGTTCTGCTGGTTCAGGGTTTGGACTGAGAAGGCCTGGAAGAGGCAGGAAAGGACCAATTCTTAGAGGGCCAATGCCTACTAAATCTTGCAGGCTGTACTTGCAGGAAATCTTTAACAGTTTGCATAGATTTGGCTTTTTCCTCCATCTTTTTAAGTACTACTTCTGCTTTGCTGCCAAACAGGTGGTCCTGGTTTAAAGGAGCATCCAGCAATTTAGCTTCAACATGATCTGGTAAAGATTGCTCCATAAGCCAAGCATGCCTTCTAAGTACAGACCCAGTGACAGCAGCCTTGGAAGATGCCTCTAGTGAATCAAAACCACACTCCAAAGTATGTTTTCCAACTTGTTCATCAGAATGCATTAAATTCTGTAAATCCTTATTTTCAGCACAGTCAGGAATCATCATCATTTTCTGTTTAAGCAATCCAATAATATGCTGCTACTTTAAGATATGAAACTGGCAGTTTAAGGCCCTAATGGCCAAGGTTGCAGAAGTGTATACTGTCTTACCCCATCTATCCAGCATCCTGGAATCTATAAGAGGGAGTAGGATTTTTTGCAGTAGTAGCCTTAATGCCCTTGGGTCCCTGTGAAATGGTCTCAGGATCCGCAGTAGGATTTTTAAAGAAGGAACTTGTGAGAGTCAGGAACCCTGTAATATCTATCTGGTTTTCTGGGAGCAGGAAGTAAGGAGTCAGGGGCCAAGCTAGACTCCGAAAAGGCATCATCAACAATGTCCAGTACAGGGGATAGCTAAAGGTCTGTGTTGGGGCAGGAGTAAGAAATCCCTAAGCCTCTTTTTAGAATAAGAGTAATCCTGGTTTTCCCAGTGGAAATGCTCCTTAAGAGTATGCAAGGTTTCACCAAAAGAGAAATCCTCTAGGGGGAAGCAGAGGGAATAGAGTCCTGTGCATCAGAATCCTCATAGGTAGATAAGGGTAAATCCTGGTCATCAGAGGAAACAGAAATTTCAGAATCCTGATCAGAAGAATCATAAGCAAATTCAGTCCTAGGTCTCTTAGAGGGGGAAGATTGGCTTCTCCTGATTAAAGTAATAAGGTCTTCAGCCATTCTTATCATTTGTTTTTTATGCATAGAGAGGCCTGACCATGTGGTCTGGGCGGTTTTCTAGGCATGGATTGAGTTTTAGGCCTTGAAGAAGAAGATGGCATCGGTTTAATATGCAAGTCAGTAGGCCTGAATACACCCTCAGAAGCTGGAGCCTGCACAGCGGCTCCAAACCCATTCAAGGTAGAGACATCCACAGGTTCCACAGTTGAAGCATCTTGTGGCATACCAGACTCTGAATGGGTCTCAGTAGAGGCCTGCGAATCTGAAGTAGCGGGTATCAGGGGCTGCAAAAACGCCTCACTGAGTACCGGTGAACTGGCGACTAGCTTAAGGGAAGCGTCGTCAGCAGCTTTGGACCTAGGCGGCCTGTCTGTCTTTATCTTTGCATTTTTTCGGAATGTCAGTAGTCGAGTGGCTTACCGAAGCCAAATCTGGATAACTGAACAGAGTACCAAAATATTTAGAAGCGTAAATATACTGATGACGAATAGTTTGTTTAAATAAAGCACAAAACTGACAGCGAGGTACGTCGTGCTCAGGGCCTAGGCAAGGAATACAGTACGAATGAAAATCTTTATGAGGTATTTGCTTTCCACAAGAAATACAATTATTGACTTTTACTGACATCGGTTTAGAGCAAGAAAAAGTTTCCCCAATGGGGTACTTAGCTTTAGTTGAAGACTTCAGTTCTGAAACTTGAAATAGAAAATTTCAGGAGTCGGCCGACTGGCACTTGCGAACTGCTTCTGCTTCAGGCACTGCACGGCAAGAAAGACTGATGTAATGGCATCAGCTGCATACTTTATACACCAGACTACCTGATGTAATGGAAGATGAGACAGCAACCAACGTAGGACCCAAGACTTTTATAATCAGGCCAACTGAGGGCTACTGCAAGCAGATAACCCAAATGTGATGACTGCAACAGTGAAACACAAACACCAATAGGACATTTGTTTCAGGAAAAAGTACAGTCCTGTAAACTTACTATAAATGTAGATATTCGAGTGTATTCACTGTTGCAGTCATTACATTTGGGTAATCCTGCTGGCAGGTTGCCCTCAGCCGGCCTGATTCCAAGGTCTTGCGTTCTGCGTCAGCTGCTGTCGCCCCTTCCCTGACGTCAGGTCGTCAGGGGTATAAAAGAAGTAGCCAACGCCATTTTCTTCAGTTTTTCTTGCCCCAGATGTCAGGTGCCCCCCAAAAGGGTAGCCAAACTTTATATATATATATATATATATATATATATATATATATATATATGTATGTGTATATATATATATATATGTACAGAAATACAACAATATAAATTTTACCTTCATCTATAAGAAAATACACCACATAGGTATTACAAATCAGAGAAGGAAAGATAAGATCCAAAAGAAAAAAGGGGGAAGGCGGGTGGGTAACCTGGACTGGAACAGTGAATACACTCGAACATCTACATTTATGGTAAGTGTACATAACTGTACTATGTTCTTCATGTTTCAATGCTGCAGTCATTACATTTGGGCAGAGTCCCAAAGCTATGGTTGGGAGGCTGGAACTAGACAGCAGTAAGAGCGGCTATGAGGCCCTGCAGAACTGCAGTGGCAAAGCCTGCCCTGGATTTAGAGTAGAGTGGCAGATGATAATGCTTTGTAAAGGTGTGCACTGAACTCTCAAGTAGCTGCCTCTAAAATGTCCCTGGTTGGTACTCCCCTGAGAAAGGCTGCTGAGGTGGCTGCAGCCCTGGTGGAATGAGGCCTAATGCCCTTAGGCACTGGCTTGCCATGGTGTCAGTAGCAGAAACGAATGCAGTGGCCTAACCACTTAGAAATAGTCTGCCTTGAGATAGGCTTTCCTTGTTATCCTAAAGCATATGCCACTAGTAATTGCTCTGTCTTCCTGAAAGTTTTGGTTCTGTCCAAGTAGAAACCAAGCTGTCTGTGTACGTCCAAAAAATGCAGAATTCTCTCACCCTTGTTCTGTGGATTTGGGTAAAAGGTTGGCAGATGGATGGCTTGCTTCAGAGCCACACTGGACACCACTTTAGGTATAAATGTTGGGTTTGTCCTCAGGGAGACCCTGTCTGGATGAAAAATGATGTAAGGTTCCACAGCCATGAGCGCCTGTAGCTCTGACACTCGTCTTGCAGAAGTAACTGCTAAGAGCAAAGCCGTTTTCCAAGATAAAATCTTCATATCAGCAGTAATAGCTGGCTCAAAAGGAGGCAGGGTGAGTTTTTCCACGACATAGTTGAGGTCCCATGTTGGTATTGGTAGTCTCCTTGGGGGCCTTAAATTTTTGGCTCCTCTGAGGTACTGCCTTAATAAAGTGTGAGAAAAAAGTGGTGGCTCTGTATTGTAATGAGCCAAAATGGCAGAGGCATGAATTTTAATCGATGAAAAAGATAGGCCTTTGTCCAGCATCTCAGTTAAGTATTGGAAAAGCTGAGGAATATTTGGTACCGGTGTATCAGTTCCTTGTGCCTGGTTCCAGGCACAGAATCTCTTCCATTTTCCTGCATAAGACATTCTAGTACTAGGCCTTCTGGCTTCCAGAATGACATCCATCATAGCTTTACTGAGAGGTGTTTTTTGTATGACTACATTATCCGCCATGCTGCCAAGTTTAAATGTCCTGAGTTGGCTGTGCATGATCTGATTGTTTTGCTGGGACAGTAGTCGAGGTATTTGAGGTAAGGTCCAAGATGGGTATAGAGATAATTTTTTTAGTATTGGATACCAGTACTGGCGTGGCCAGTCTGGGGCAATCACTATCATCTTTGGCTTCTCCTGTCTGACCTTTAGGAGCACCTTGGGAAGGAGAGGCAGTGGAGGAAAGGCATATACTGATAGGTTTTTCCAGCTGTAAGATAGGACGTCCACTTTCCATGCTTGTCTGTGATAAGTCCTTCTGCAGAATCTTTTCAGTTGGTAATTGAGAGGGGAGGCAATTAGATTTATGTCCGGGCATCCCCATTTGCTTGTTATCATGCTGAAGACTTGTGGATCCAGTTTCCACTCGTGGGGATCCAGGATATTTCTGCTTAGTTTGTCTGCCAGAGTATTTTCCTTTCCTGGCAGGAATTGTGCCTGCAGATGTACTTGGTAAGTCAAAGCTGTGCCCCACAAGGTCATGGCTAGTCTGCAAAGGGGGTAAGAATGTGTGCCCCCCGTGCTTGTTTATATATCACATGACCGTGGTGTCTGTCTTTATTAGTAGTTGTCCCGGATGAGGTAGGTCCTTGAAGGCAGTCTGGGCATTTTGAACAGCTAACATCTCTTTTTGATTGATATGTAGATGTATTTGGTTTGAGGACCATGTGCCCTAAATGCATCTTCCTGCCATGTGGGCTCCCCAGGCATAGTCTGATGCATCCATTGTTAATGTCTGCCTGGCTGGAGGTAAAGTGATTGGCTGTCCCTTGTTCTGGTGACAAGCCTTTGCCCACCATCGAAACTCCTGTTGCAGGCAGGAAATGAGAGCAATGACCGTTTCCAGGCTGTGGCAATGTTGAGTCCAAACACTTTTTAGGTACCATTGAAGTTTCCTCATATGCAGTCTTGCATATGGAATTAGTAGGATGCAGTATGCCATGAAGCCCAAAGCCTGCAGAATTGTTCTTGCAGATAACTAGGCCTTTGTTGCCAACATTTTGAAATAGGTAGTCAGTTGCCTTTGTTTGTCTGGCGTGAGATAAGCCATCTGGGCAGTTGTATGCAAGCTTACACCCAGGAATGTTATCTCTTGCGAGGGTACTAATTTGATTTATTTTTGTTGATTGTGTACCCTAGGCATGTTAGAAGTTGTTTCACAAACGCCAGGTGTTGAAGAAGAATGTCATTGTTCTCTGCTTGAACGAGACAGTCGTCCAAGTAAGGATATATTTGTATTCTTCTTTGTCTGCAGAATGCAATTACTGGTGCCAGCCACTTTGTAAAGACCCTGGCCGCAATAGATAAGCCAAAGGGCAATGCAGAGAATTGGTAGTGCATTGAACCAGTCTTGAATCTTAGGTATCTTCTGCATGATTGTCTGATTGGAACATGCAGGTATGCCTCTTTTAGGTCTAAAGTCGCAATCCAAGCATTTTTGCCCAGCATGGGCAGACGCTGCTGCAAAGTCAACATTGTGAATTTTGGAATATCCAGGAAAGTGTTCAGAATAGATAGGCCCAGTAATGGCCTCCAGGCCTTGTCCTTTCTGGGTACCAAGAATAGTCTTGAGTAAAATCCTTGTCCCTGCTCTTGCTATGGTACTTGTTGAATGGCCCCCATGTCCATGAGGGATGAGACTTGTTTTTGTGCCTCTGTCCATTGATTTTTTGGCAGATCTGGCCAGCCGTTTGCCTTTGGCAGAGTATGGAAATGGAACTTGTAGCCTTGTGACACTATGTTTAGAACCCACTTGTCCTGGGTTATGATGTGCCAATTTTGAACAAAAAGTGCTAATTTTCCCCCTAAGGGTGCTGCCAGAAGAGAAGTGCTTGGTGCAGGAAGGGGGAAGTCATTGGGACTGTTTTCTGTATGTTTGTGATCCATCTTCTCCAGCTTTGGAGGTAGAAGCACCCCATTGCTTGGGCTTATAAGAATCTTGCGACTGGGATCTGCCCCTAGGGCGTCTGGATCTGCCCCTTTGAGGTCTGTCTGACACAGGAAAGGACCATTTTTTTTTGTAGGCCAGTGTCTACTTAACCGAGGTGGCTGTACTTGTAAAAAATCTTTGACAGTTTGCATAGATTTAGCTTGGTCCTCCATTTTCTTTAACACCTCTTCTGCCTTAACACCAAACAAAGTATCATGCTGTAAAGGTGCATCTAGTAATTTAACTTTAACATGATCAGGCAGATTTTGTTCCTTTAACCAAGCATGCCTCCTAATTACAGAACCCGTAACTGTGGCCCTGCAGGAGGCCTCCAAAGAATCAAAAGCACATTGCAAAGTACGTTTTCCAACTTGTTCTGCTGCATACAATAAATCCTGCATTTCCTTAGTTTTCTGCGCATTCTGAATTTAACAACATTTTCTATTTAAGCAATCCCATGACATGTTGCTGATACTTAAGCATATGAAATTGACAGTTCAAGGCCCTTATAGCCAAAGTTACAGATGTGTAAACCCTTTTTCCCCATCTATCCAGTGCCCTTGAATCTCTATCAGAGGGGGTTGTGTTTTTTTGCAGTGGAAGCCTTAACTCCCTTTGGACCCTGTGAAATAGTTTCTGGGTCAGCAGCAGGGTTTTTAAAAAAAAATTTGTGAGAGTCAGGAACCCTGTAATATCTGTCAGGCTTAAAAGGAGCTGGGGGTAAGGAGTCAGGGGTCAGACTAGACTCTGAAAACATATCTACAATGTCTAACACAGGTGGAATGGCTAGAAGCCTGTGCTGAGGTAATGAAAGAAAATCCCTGAGCCTCTTTTTAGATTCTGAAAAATCTTGGCCCTCCCAGTGGAAATGCTCCCTCATTGTATGCAAGTTTTCCCAAAAGGAGTAGTCCTCAGGAGGAGATGCTGAAGGAATAGATTCTTCAGCATCAGAATCCTCATAGGGAGGAAGAGAATATTCCTGATCAGAAGAGGAATCAGAAAAAATAGAAACCTGATCTGAAGATTCATAGTCAGTGTCTTGCCTAGGCCTTTTATCAGGAGGGGGATGGGAAACCCTGATCAAGGTAATTAAGTATTCGGCCATTTTGAGCATCTGTCTTTTGGGCCTAGAGGCCTGTCCATGTGGCTCTTGAGTTTGTTTCCTTGCTTTAGAAGGTGCTTTAGTCTTTGCCTTTGAAGCTGAAGTCGTTTTAATGTATAGATGTTTAGGTCTGAATACACCCTCAGAAGCCGGTACCTGCTCAGCGGCTCCGGACTCGTCTGAGGGATTAGCGTCCGAGGCTCCAATACCTTGAGTATCCGGCGGCATGGCAGACTCCATGTGGGGAGTCGGTAGCGGCCTGCGACTCTAAAGTAGCGGGCATCAGGGGCTGCGAAAGCGCCTCACTGAGAACTGGCGACTGACTTAGGAGAAGCTTCGTTGTCGGTTTTGGGCCTCGGTTGTTTTTCTCTATCCTTTTCTTTGCATTTTTTGTAAACTATCCGACGACATTTCAGGATAATTAAACCGGCGTCCAAAAAAGTTTAAAGCAAAATCATACTGACGCTTAATAGTGTGTTGGTTGAATCTAGCACAAAACCGACAACCAGTAACGCTGCAATCAGGGCATAGGCAAGGAATACAGTAAGAATGAAAATCCTTATAAGGTATTTGCTTTCCACAAGAAATACAATTATTAACTTTTTCTGACATCAGTCTGGAGCAAGAAAAAAGTTTCCCCAATGGGGTACTTAGCTTTATTGAAGACTTTGAATCTGAAACTCAAACACGAAAATCTCAGGAGTCGGCCGGCCGGCACTTGCGAACTGCTTCTGCTTCGGGCACCACGCAGCAAGAAAGACTGAAGAAAATGGCATCAGCTGCTTCTTTTATACCCCTGACAACCTGATATCAGGAAAGGGGCGACAGCAGCCGATGCAGGACCCAAGACTTTGGAATTCAGGCCGGCTGAGGGCAACCTGCCAGCAGGATTACCCAAATGTAATGACTGCAACAGTGAAACACGAAGAACATCCTTCCGATAACCTACATTGATCACAATGCGACTTTTTTTTTTGTTATACAGGAACTAGCCATGTTGTACCCCACTCTTTCAATAAAAACTTAAAACATTCTTTTTAAAGACAGAATAGTGTAGGGTGCCCAAACCCTAAACAGTTCTCCATCCATTAAAAATATATTTCAATTTTAAATATCAATGATTTTATATCAAAAGTGAAGATTATATGTAAGAATCAAAGTCTTCCCAAAATTACCGTCAACTTTTTTTTTAACATTAGTACTAGTAATATGGGTCCCTTTCCCTGTCAAGGGGACAAAAATAGACTCTTCACATTTAAATACAACTTCCCTCATGATAATGTTGATAAAATCGGATGGATAACTTTGTATCTCAAACATGGTCTTAAATTTAGCACTTTCTTGAAGAAAAATCTCATGCTGTGAAATCATACATGCTAATCTGAATTTGTCCCTTGACTAGTGCTTTGTTCTGATGCAACAGATGACAACAACAAAAATGTAACAGTGAATTTGAATACATTGACTTCCTATAAATAGTGGATTCAAAACACTGACTTTCTGTTTTTGGAAATTGTTAGATCTAAGAAGATAAAACTGCAAGAATACTTCATAGCAAACTTAAGAAACTCAGTAGTATTAAGATAGCAATAAAAACTGTTAAGCTCCTCCATGTCATGGGTCCAAAAATATTGTTCAAAAACAGACAATCACGTAGGCACTGCCAACAATAATTGCAGTTTTGAGACTGTTTTGGCTTATAATTATACAAATGAAAGCCATCAGATCCAGGCCAACTATGAGCCCCCTTTAGATTTTCCCCTTCCCAAGAGGTCGGAGAGGATAAGGAACAGACAATGGCGCAACTTCCAATAGAATCTGGGAGGAGGGAGATGGACAGAGGGGTACACTGTAGGAGGTAGTTTAATATACTATCCATAATAGCAACCATGATTTTAAGACATTTAATTACATTGATTTTGCTGTTCATTATAAGTGAGCAAAATTACAGGCCTTACTTTTGTACCAACCAGGAAAGACCGGCTGATTGATGATCTGGTTGATTTAAAACTTTACTCACAAACTCAATTTAAGTATATATTTTGTACACAAGGAACCAACAAATTCAGGTACGTTATGTTCTTACCATAACGTTCCATGTGAGTTGTTCATCACGCCTTTGTTCTTACACGTGGGTACGGAGTTGATCCATCGGCTCCGAGTCGGACGCTTTCTAAGCTCTGGATCTCTGAGAAGCTCGACACACAGTCCCTATCCCATGATGCTCTGCTGCCAAATCCCAGATCTAGTTTGCTGAACCCAGCAAGAAACACAACTAAGCAACCCAATATAACAAAGTAACTATTTACAATTAAGAGATAACCTGGCTGGCAAGAGGATACTAGCAAGACCAACCAGACCACCAGTCATACCTGTTCTTCCAGAACATGGAGGGGGAAGGTGGGAGGGAGTGTAAGAACAAAGGCGAGATGAACAACTCACATGGAACGTTATGGTAAGAACATAACTTCTTTATGTGAAGTTGTTCAATCTCGCCATTTGTTCTTACACATGGGTAGCGTCCCAAGCACCCTAATCCTGGGCGGCTCACGGCTTTACATTCCTGAGAACGGTGGAACCAAAGGAAGCCGTATCCCTGGAGGCCCTGTCCACTTTGTAATGAGCAATAAACGTATGAGGTTTGGACAAAGTAGCAGCTGCACAAATGGTGTCCAAAGGTAGACGAGCTGCATGAGATAGGGACGTAGAAACAGCCCTGGTAGAATGAGCTTTCACTTCACGTTCTAAAGGTTGATGGGTTGAAGAATATGCAAACTTTATACAATCAGAAAGCCTTTTGGACAACATAACTTTGGATACCAACAGGCCCTTCTTATTGTCTGCATGGGAAACAAACGGTTGATCTGATTTTCTGAATTCTTTTGTTCTGTCCAAATAAAATCTCAACTGTCTGTGAACATCAAGCTTATGCAACATGTATTCCAATTTACTGGCATGATGCCTGAAAAAAATGGGAAGTTCAATGGACTGGTTCAAGTTCGCTTCGGAAGAGACCTTCGGGAGAAAGGATGGATTTGTTCTTAGAGACACCCTGTCGGGGTGAAAGACCAAATATGGGGGCCTAATAGAGAGTGCTTGAAGTTCAGAAACTCTACAAGCCGAAGTAATGGCCACTAAGAAAATTGTCTTCCAAGAAAGGAACTTCAAAGGACAAGAAGATGCAGGCTCAAAAGGGGGAAGCATGAGTTGAGACAGCACCAAATTTAGATTCCAGGTAGTAATCGGATAACTGATAAGGGGTCGAAAGTGATGAGTCCCTTTCAAAAAGGCTTTACATAATCCGTGGGACATAATGTTAGAACTTCCGCATCCCACACGGAAGTTAGATATGGCAGCAAATTGAACCCTTATAGTAGCGGCTGCCGCACCATCGTGGAAAAGTGAAGTCAAAAATTCCAGAATGCTATGAATAGGGGCGATAAAGGGATCAATACCATGTTGAGAAGCCCAATGACCAAATTGTTTCCATTTGCTGTTATATAGTTTCCTGGTGGAGACTTTATGAGAGGAAACCAGAATATGCTGAGCCGCGGGAGACAAATCATGAGACCTGGCTAGGTTGGGAAGTGGAGCAGTCAAGCTGTCAGTTTGAGGGAGACAAGAGAGGGGTGAAGAACTCCCGACAAACGAGTCAGAAGGTCTGGCACTGGGTCCAGAACCCAAGGTTCTTCCTCTTGGTATTGTTGAAGGAAGGGGAACCATATCTGCCGAGGCCAAAACGGGGCTATCAGAATAACAGTCCTTCCCAGGCTTTTGACTTTCTACAAAAATTTGGGGATGAGCGGGGATGGAGGAAAGGCATATAGGAGAACCGAGGGCCAATCGTGTACGAGTGCATCCGGAGGGTACAGGGCATAGTAGCTTCTGCATTTGGCATTCATCGGGAGTGCAAAAAGGTCGCAGCAAGGCTGGCCCCATTTGCGGAATATCATTTCTGCCACTCGTTCTTTGAGGGACCACTCGTGAGGCAAAAGAATGGCTCTGCTCAATTTGTCTGCTATCACGTTGGATGACCCCGGGATGTGCATTGCTATCAGGAAGCGCCCGGTGGATGCAGCCTACTGCCAAATTCTCAGGGCCTCTCGACATAAGGGGTAAGATCTGGTTCCCCCTTGCTTGTTGATGTACCAGACTACCGATATGTTGTCTGTCTGTATTGCAATAGTCTCTTGAGGTAGAGAGTTGTGAAAGTGTTGCAATGCTAGGAACACCGCTCTCAACTCCAAGACACTGATGTGCACACTGGATTCCATCTCTGACCAAGTACCTTGGACAGTTCTTCCCTGACACAGCCCCCCCAACCCTATCAGGGAAGCATCCATGGTCACTGTGGCTGTGGGAGGGGGGAGAACAAACGGACGACCTACAGTAACTTGGTGGCTGTTCAACCACCAAAGGAGGTCCTTTTTGCAAGTATTTATCAGTGGACTCTTGTGTGACATTGGAAGTTGTTGATAAGACCACTGTGTGAAGAGTAACCATTGGAGTATCCTCATGTGCATATGCCCCCGAAGAGTTGCTGCCATGGTGCCTAACAGCTTCAGAACTTGGAATGCAGGGACTTTCTTTTCCATCAACAAAAGGGATACTAGGTTCCGTAAAGAGATTATTCGTTCTTGAGGCAATCTGACCAGGGCGGTGGTGGTGTCTAGATCTGCTCCTATAAAGGAAATATGCTGCAATGGCGATAAAGCAGATTTTTAAAATTTAAGTTTATGCCCAACTGGGAGCACAGGCTGATAGTGTAATCTCTGGCATGAATCAGTTGATGCCTGGTGGTGGCGGTGAGGAGCCAGTCATCGAGATATGGAAACACCCAGAATCCTAAACGTTTCAGGTGAGCTGTGACCACTGCCATGCATTTGGTGAACACTCTGGGGGCTGTGGTGAGACCAAAGGGCAGAGCTCGGAAATGGTAGTGACTGGCCCCCAGCCGGAAACACAAGTGATCTCTGGATGGCCTGGCCATTTTGATATGGTAGGACATATCCTTGAGCTCTATCGAGCACATCCAATCACCCGTTTCAAGAAACGGAAGTATTGATTGAAGCGTGACCATCCGGAACGTTTCCTTTTTGACAAAGGTATTTCTGCTGAGGTCTAAGATGGGCCTCCAGTCCCCTGTTTTCTTTGGAACTAAAAAGAACCTGGAGTAAGTTCCGGATCCTATCTGGTCTGCCGGGACTGGCTGGATGACACTTTTTTTCCAGCAACCTTTGAATTTCTATGGCTGCTAGATTCCGCAGACTGGGTGGAACGTCTGGGATTCTTGCACAAATGGAAAGGGATTCTGAAAAGGGAATGATGTAACCTCTGGTAATTATGCTTTTTACCCAAGAATTTGATGTCATTCCTAGCCAGGCGTCTGGGTATAAAGCTAAGTGACCCCCAACTACCTCCAGAGCAGGACGGTCGGGCCTCCTCTCAGGAGCGCTGATAGGGCTTGCCAAGGAACTGCTCCCTGACACCCTGGTTCTGTGGACCTCCTCTGCCACCTGGGCGGCATCTACTATTATACCCCCCTCTTCTGCCCCTGGAGAGGGGTTCACCACGTGTGTTCTGGAAAGCTCCTTGGGACTTCTGGAACCACATTTTTCCTCCTTTCTGCCCTTTGGGATATGGTCTAGTGGGAGTGGAAAAACAGACTCCTACGGCAGATAGAGTCTTTCCTTCCTGCTCACACCTAGTGAGTGTCTCTTTAACTTTAGGCCCAAACAAGGAAGAGCCATCAAATGGGGTAGAAACAAAGGAAGAGTTGAAGGCTTCCGCAAAGGAGCATAAGCGCATCCAGGATTGTCTCCGTAGAGCTATCACTGAAATTGCTGCCTGGCTCGATTCCTCGGCTGCATAAGAAATGAGCCGCATGGACGAATTTACAATGGAATTAAGGGTGTTAAGCTGTGCCGTCACTTTCTCGGAGACAGCATCATCTGTGTTGCCCTGTAGAGCATCTCCAAACTCTTTGAGGAGATCTCATTGAAGACGGGTAAAGTGGGTTAAATAGTTAAGTAATCTCATTGCAAATGTCGCAGAACTAAAGATGCGTTTCCCACATCTGTCCATCTTCCTGGAAACTTTATTAGGAGGATGGACAGAAGAAGAGGTCTCTGACATCTCTTTCTTGGTGGCCACCGCCACCACCATGGCATCAACAGGTACTCCCTTTGTAAGAAAGGACTTATCCTGAGGGGAGGTGATAAATTTGTTGGGCCTCTGAGGGACCGGTTCCATGGAATCAGGAGACTCCCACGCCTTTCAAGCAATCAAGTCCATTAATTCGTCGAAAGGCGGAGTAACCCAGGAGGTGGAAGGTTGAGACCCAAAGGCCTTCAGGAGCACCGACTGATCGTTAGTAGGGGTAAGAGACTGCTAGTCACCCCTCTGCTTAACTATTTCTAGGATGTCTGCAAATGAGACATCCTCTGTGGGGGACCCTTCTGATTCCTCTAAGTCGGTGTCTGATGTCAAGGATTCCTGAGGGGAATCCAAGTGCCTCTTCTTGCACAGTCTCTTCCTAGGGACTTCATCAGTAGAGGCGTCTGGTGAAGTCTCCATAGAACAGGGGTTGCCCGATGGGGTTACCTGAAGCTCTGGGCCTCGAAGCTTGGTAGGAACCTGTGATGTAGAGACAGAACGGGGCCCTTTAGGGGAGGAAGAGGAAGGATATGAAGAGGTAACAGTCTTAGTAGACATGACTTTTCTCATGGCAAAGGCACCAGTGTCTTGGCCAAAGCAGTCCGCCGGTTCCGAAGAAGACGTCAGTCTTCTCGGGGCCAAGACTATGGGCTCTGAACCAGAGGACGGAGCCGAGGTCAACTGCGCCGAGGCCCTGAGAGGAAGAGTCGGAACCGAAGCCTCGGTTCGACTCTCTCCCCTGGAACCAGCGAGAGAGTGTCGGCTCGGAGACCCTTCGATCGGAACCGAAGATGTCAAGGTCGACGGGGCCAAAGGCACCGGAATAGGCCTCAGCTCCGCGGGTTCCACAACTATCAGGTCCTCACCTTCTGGCTCTAAAGGCTCCAGTGGTCTCGGAGGAGGAGCAGAAATCATGACAGGGGGTGTCGGGCTTCGATGCCAGATGAGATGAAGCCGAAAGCAATTTGGCCAAGGCCGGGTTCTCCAAGAGTCTCTGCACCACACGGTCCACATCGACATCCGAAAGGGTCCTGGAAGAACGGGTTGAAGGAGCCGAAGTATCCACTGACCGAAGGATCGGAGACTTTAAAACCTCTGATACCGGCTCCAACCTCAGGACTTGGCTCCGAGACAAAGGTTCGGTGCTCGGCTCCGAGGGCTGAGGAGCCGGCGACCGAATCTTCACCGAGGTGCTCCGATGACACATTGAAAGACTTCGACCCCTTCGAAGATTTGGAGGTCTGTTCAGACTTATCTAAAGACTCTAGGAAGTCTGACTTTAAGAGGCCTCTATTAATAAGCTTCCTACGCCTTTCCGGCATAACTCTGCCACTAAAAGAGTGGCAGATGGCACAGTCCTCTTGCAGGTGTAGAGGCCCTAAGCAATAAACGCATGAAGTGTGGTGGTCGGTGATGGACATCTTCTGTCCACAGCCACACCGCTTGAACCCTGATCTCTGTTTCTCTGACATATGTAAAAACGAGTAAACAGCACAATTGCTAAAGGTTCAGATCCCTGAACTTTACAGATATTAAGACCACTAAATCACACAAAACGTCCAGATCCCTGAACACTCACTAACTCTATTTCACAAAAACAAGTATTAGCAAAAAAGGTAGAATAACTGACAGAGCCCTGTCAAAAAATGCAACTAAAGAAACGGCCAAAGGCCTAGGAGCAACTGCTCCTAAGAAAGCACTCGCTAAGTATCTCAAAAAAAAAAAAACACAAACAGGAAATATTTAGACTACTACTACTATATATCAAAAATGATCACAAGTATTGACAATTTTCTGTCAAAAGACAAGAAAAAAAGGTACTGGCACGAGCTTCTTGCGAAGAGCGTGAGATCCGTTGCAGCGGCAAACTAGATTTGGGGCTTGGCAGCAGAGCATCATAGGATAGGGACTGTGTCTCGAGCTTCTCAGAGATCTAGAGCTTGGAAAGCGGCCGACTCTGAGCCAAAGGATCAGCTCCGTACCCACGTGTAAGAAAGTACAGTTTTGTACCTACCATAAATGTAGATGTTCGAGTGCTAATACAGCTGCAGTCATAACAGATGGTTTCTCCTGCCGTCAGGTGGGTCCTCGGTCGGGCGAATTCCAAATTCTAGGTCCGGCGTCGGTTGTCGTCGCTTCTTCCCTGACGTCAATACGACAGGGGTATAAAAGAACCAGCCAACGCCATTTTCTTCAGTTTTTCTTGCCCCAGATGTCAGGTGCCCCCAGAAAGAAGGCAATACATAAAATTATGTAATAATGCAATGCAATATAATCAAAGACCAGTAGTTGCAAGCAAATACACCATAAAAGAATACCCCTAGAGGGGAAGGAGGGAGGGAAACCTGGACTGCAGCTGTATTAGCACTCGAACATCTACATTTATGGTAGGTACAAAACTGTACTATGTTCTTCGTGCATACAGCTGCAGTCATAACAGATGGGTAGAATCCCAAAGCTAAGAAAGGGGTGGTAGGCACTAGGTGTAGCTAGGAGGAGCCAAAATGCCCTGCAAGACTGCAGTGGCAAAGCCTGCTCTAGATTTGGAGTATAATGGTGGGTTGTAGTGCTTGGAGAAGGTATGCACAGAACTCCAAGTGGCTGCTTCTAAAATGTCCTTGGTAGGAACTCCTCTGAGGAAGGCTGCAGAGGTGGCTGTGGCCCTGGTAGAATGAGTTCTAATGCCTGTAGGTTACAGTTTTGCCATGAAAGGAATAGCAAAAGCGTATGCAGTGGGCTATCCATTTTGAGATTGTCTGTTTGGAAATTGGCTTTCCTTGAGCTCCTACCGCATAGGCCACAAAAAGCTGTTCTGATTTTCTGAAAGGTTTTGTTCTGTCCAAATAATAACGCAGTTGTCTGTGGATGTCCAAGGAATGCAGTAGTCTCTCCCCTTTGTTTTGAGGATTAGGATAAAAAGTAGGTAAATGTATGGCCTGATTTAAAGCTACCCTGGATACCACTTTAGGCATAAAGGACGGGTTGGTACGTAATGAAACTCTGTCCTGATGGAAGATGATAAAAGGCTGGACAGCCATAAGAGCCTGTAGTTCTGAAACTCTACAAGCTGAAGTGATAGCCAGAAGGAAAGCTGTTTACCAGGACAAATATTGTAAATCTGATGAGGCAGCTGGCTCAAAAGGAGGCAAAGTCAGTTTTTCCAGAATGAAATTAAGATCCCAAGCAGGTATTGGTTGTTTATTTGGAGGTCTCAAATTCTTAGCCCCTCTGAGGAACTGTCTTAATATAGGGTGCGAGAATAAAGGTGGATCAGTGTTGTAATCTGCAGAAAAGGCTGAGGCATGGATTTTGATGGAGGAGAACGAAAGTCCACTGCTTAACAGTTCAGCTAAATATTGTAGTATTTGAGGTAAATTCAGTTTTCCAGGGCACTGGCCCTTTTTCTCATTCCAAACACAAAAACTTTTCCATTTTGCAGAGTAAGCTTTTCTAGTTGATGGCCTTCTGGCCTCCAAAATGACATCCTGCACCTCCTTGGAGAGCAGGGCCTGCTGCGATGCTAAGGAATCTTCCATGCAGCTAGATTGAGTGTTTTCAGCTGACTGTGAAGAGTTTTGAAGCTGTGCTGAGTCAGAAGAAGAGGCATTAGAGGCAGGGTCCATGGTGGGGAATGCGTCAGGCTCCTCAGGAGTGGGTACCAGTGTTGCTTTGGCCAGTCCGGAGCAATGAGGATCATCTTTGGTCTGTCTGCTCTGGTCATCAATAGGACTTTGGGCAGCAGAGGAAGAGGTGGGAAGGCATAAACTGTCATTGATGTCCAACTGAAAGAGAGAGCGTCCACTCTCCAGGCCTTTGGATGGAAGATCCTTGAGCAGAATTTTGTCAATTGATGATTTTTGTGGGAGGCAAAGAGATCTATGTCTGGCCTTCCCCATTCTTGGATTATTTCTGTAAAAACTTTTGGATGCAACTTCCATTCATGTGGATCTGTCATATTCCTGCTTAGGTTGTCTGCCAGCGTGTTTTCCTTGCCTGGCAAGTACTGTGCTTGCATGGCCATGTTCCAAAGTGACATGGCCAGTCTGCATAGGGGATAAGAATGTGTTCCTCCCTGCTTGTTTATGTACCACATAACTGTGGTGTTGTCTGTTCTCATCAATAGCTGACCTGGTTGTAGAAGGTCCTTGAAAGCTATAATAGCATTTATTACTGCTAGCATTTCTTTTTGATTGATGTGAAGGTGCTTTTCTTTTTGGGTCCATTTGCCCTGAATGCACCGGTCTGTCATGTGCCCAAGTAGTCCGAGGCGTCTGTTGTGATGACTTGATTTGCTTGAGGCTTGCTGAATGGAAGACCTGTGTTTGTTTGGCATGCTTGAGCCCACCACAGAAATTCCTTTTGCAGACATGGAATTAGTGGTATTATTGTTTCCAAACTGTGGCTGTGTTGAGACCATATGTTTTTTAGGTACCATTGTAGTTTTCTCATATGCAGCTTTGCACATGGGATTAGTAAGATGCAAGATGCCATGAATCCCAGAGCCTGCAGGATTTTCCTTGCAGTCAGCCTGGTGCAATTTGCCAGTGTTCTGAAATATTGAATTAGTTGCCCCTGCTTCTCTGGCGTGAGGTAGGCCATCTGGGTGTTTGTGTCCAAATTGGCACCCAGGAAAATTATCTTCCGAGAGGGTATTAAGTCTTGATTTCTCTTTGTTGACTATGTATCCTAGAGAGTTTAATAACACTATTACATAAGCCAGATATTTCAGAAGAATGTGCTTGCTGTCCGCTTGGATTAGGCAGTCGTCCAAATAAGGGTATATTTGTATCCCTTGAAGTCTGCAGTAGGCAATTACTGATGCCAGGCATTTTGTGAATACTCTGGATGCAGTAGATAAACCAAAGGGCAATGCAGATAATTGATAATGGGTTGAACCTGCAAGAAATCTGAGGTATCTTCTGCAATTTTGTCTGATTGGGACATGCAGGTATGCCGCCTTGAGGTCCAATGTTACCAGCCAAGACTCCTTGCCCAGCATGGGAAGAAGTTGCTGTAGAGTGAGCATCTTGAATTTTGGTATGAGTAGGAATGTGTTTAGGATGGAAAGATCCAAAATAGGTCTCCAATCATTTCCCTTCCTTGGCACCAGAAATAGCCTCAAATAAAAACCTTGACCTTGTTCGTGTGTAGGTACCTCTTGAATAGCTTTCATGTTTATAAGATCTGAAATTTGCTTTTGTGCCTCTGCCCTTTGATTGTGTGGCAGGTTTAGCATGCCTTTAATTTTTGGAAGGGTATGAAAATGGAATTTGTAGCCTCTGTTTATAATGTTCAGGATCCATTTGTCCTTTGTGACAATATGCCAATTTTTTGAGAATAGTGCCAGCTTTCCTCCTAAGGGGGCTGCCATATGAGACCTGGTTGGCATGCAAAGGGGAAACCCATTGGTTTTGCTTTCTGAAAGATTGCGAGTTGTCCTCACCACCTCTTTGTTTAGGAGCTTGCCATTGTCTGCCTCTATACGAGCCTTGTGTTTGTCCTCTGCCCCTCGGGCACCTGTATCTGCCTCTTTGGGGTCTGTCTGTGGCAGGAAAGGACCAGTTTTTGGAAGGCCAATTTCTACTAAAACGTGGGGGTTGAACCTGCAGAAATTCTTTCACAGTTTGCATTGATTTAGCCTTTTTCTCCATTTTCCGTAATACTTCCTCAGCATTTGCCCCAAATAGTACATCCTTTTGAAGAGGGGCGTCTAGTAATTTCACTTTGATATAGGTTCATAGGTTCATGGGTTCATACTAGGCTATCTGCCCTGGGGCAATTATAAGCCTAGCCCGATTCTGTATGGCTTACATCACCCCTTGATTTGAGTATACTGTGCCCTTTTTAAGGTTTAGTTTACTGTGCCTCTGTCTAATAGTGACACGGGAGTAATCCCTGGGACAAACCTACGATCCCCCATCCACTTATCGAGATTCTTCTTGAAGAGATTCAGTGAGGTGCTCTGCCTCACATGAATTAGAATTCTATTCCAGAGCGAAATGAGCCTCTGGGTTATGAACCTGCCCCTCCAGCAAGTTCTATTTATTTCTGCGCTGAGGTTCAAGTCCCTCGAGCGTGTGGCTCTAAGGGATTTAGATTTACTGAGGTGGAGCATGTCCATTAATTCTGGATTTGACATAGCTTTGTATGTCAGGCATAGATCGCCTCGAAGTAGGCGGTATGCAATTGAGTAGAGCTGGAGTTTTTTAACCGAGCAGCATATGGCATCTGTTTGAGACCCTTGATCCTCTTGGTGAGATACTTTTGGGGTCTTTCTAATTGCTGCAGGTGTCGGGTAAGGTACATCCCAAAAGGGGCATTGTATTCTATGATGGGCCTGATGAGGGATGAATAATGGGGCATGATTACCTCTCTTGATCTAGATGTGAAACCCTTCGTGATGAGGTGGGCTATGTAGAAGGTATTTCTAATCACGTTGGCAATGTGGTTTGCAAAGGAGAGATTGCTATCAACATGGGTCCCCAGGTCTCTAATAACTTTCTCTGTACTTAATGGGTTTCCGCCTATGTGGTAATTTGTGGGCACACTGTTTTTGTCAAAGGGTATGACTATACATTTTTTGGCATTTAGCTTTAAACCATGGCGCTGGCACCAGTTATCTGTCTCTGTGAGACCTTTTTGAAGGATGTTTGTGTCAGCTGGAGAGTTGATTATGGCACCCGGTTTGCAGTCGTCTGCGAACTTGGTGAGCCATAGTCCTCCCACGTTTGCCTGTACCTCGGAAAAGTATATACCGAACAAGAGTGGTCCCAGGACAGAACCCTGTGGGACGCCACTTGTGACCGGTTTCGAGTCTGACATGGCTCCAGCAACTCTCACTCTGTGGGTTCTGTCTTTGAGCCTGTTTGCGACCCATCTTGTGACATAGGGGTTTATATTTAAGCTGGATAGCTCATCTATGATGCCCGAGTGGGGTATTGTGTCAAATGCCTTTGCAAGGTCCAGATAGGCTGTGTGGACTACCTTCCCTTCATCTATGGCTTTGGTGACTGTTTCAGAGAAGTCAACCAGGTTCAAAAGGCAGGATCTGCCCTTGACAAAGCCGAACTGGGTAGGATCTAGTGTCTGTAGGTCCCCAATGTCTTTGTTTATGAGCTCCATGATGATCCTCTCCATAGCCTTGCAGAATAAGCTAGTCAGGCTTATGGGGCGATAGTTTTCAGGGTCCGTAGAGGCTCCACCTTTGTGGAGTGGGACCACTGTTGCTGTACGCCATTCTGTGGGCACATATCCTGTAGTGAGGCTGAGATTGTATAGCTGTTTTATTTGAGGGATTAGTTCCTCTTGGAGTTCATGTAGGATGCCATCTGGTCCCATGGAAGCAGTGTTTTTTGCTTTGGAGAGGGCAGCCTTCACCTGAGCATCTGAGATGTTTGGGAGGCAGCCCTCTGCCGGGATAGATACTTGCTCTTTTGGGGGGGGGGGGGGGGGAGTTTGCACTGAACCTGTCTGCCAGGATACTGGCGATATCTGTGGGTTCAGTGTATTTTTTGTCGTTTAGAATCAACTCAGAACAAGTCTGGGAGTTGCATCCCAGGTTTCTAACATAACTGAAAAAAGCCTTATGATTGGTGTCCTGTGCAATTTTTCTCTCAAAGCTTGCCTTGGAGGATTTTATGAGGGATCGTAATATTTTGCTAGTACTGATCAGAGATGCCTTCCCTATTAGGGATTTTGCTCTATCATGTAGTAGCTTCCTCCTTCTGTTGTACAGTTTATTTATGGCAGGGGTCCACCAGACTGGACGCCTGCCTTTGGATGATTGGGTCTTGGTTTTGTTTGGGATAGCATGATCCATGCATTCCTGGAGATGTCCGTAGAATGCATTTATATAGGATTCTGCAGTTTGGGCCGTAGTTTCCACTGGCCCTGGGGCCTTGAAGGATTCCACTTCGGTTTTGAGAAGTGAGAAGTTTGCTTTTGAGAAGTTTTTCACTGTGATTTTCTGGGCTGGGGGTGAGGTCGGGATGTGGACATCCAGTGAAATTAATTTATTGTCTGATCTTACCAATGAGGGATATACTTCTGGTGTGGAGCATAGAGTCCCCATGTTGGTAATGATCAGGTCTAATATGTTGTCCCCTCTTGTGGGAGTGGTGACTAGTTGTTCCATAGCATTTGAGTTTATAATTTCCAGGAACCTTTGGGCTAAGGTGCTGGGGCTTGAGTAGTGCTCCCAGTCAATGTTTGGGTAGTTGAAGTCACCCAATATAATGGTGTTCAGAGAGATCTTCATGTTCTCCAATGTTTTCAGGAAAGCCGAGTGGGATTCCTGACTTTGAGAGGGTGGTCTGCAGGATGCTATAAACTGAAAAGCAGTCTTGCCCACTGTTAGTTGCACATGGATGGTCTCCGATACTTCGTGCAATGCCACTAACCTGGAGGTGTGGATATCCTTGATAAATATGGAAACTCTGCTGCCTCATCAGATTTACAATATTTGTCCTGGTAAACAGCTTTCCTTTACTCTCTTGGATAGTTTATCCTGGCGAGGAGTCATGGTATTTTCCAGGCTGTCAGCTGCAAGGTTTTTAGGCTGGAGTGCAGAGTTTTGTAATTGTGCTGTGTCAGAAGAAGTGGCCATTGTGGTAGAGGCCATGGTTTCGTGCGTGACATGCTCCTCAACAGTGGGTGCCAGTGTTGTCTTGGCCAGTCCGGAGCTATCAGAATCACTTTTGGCTGTTCTGTCCTGATCTTCAGTAAGACCTTGGTCATTAATGGAAGAGGTGGGAATGCATATACTGTTAGAGTATTCCAGCTGAAAGAGAGAGCGTCCACTTTCCATGCTTGTGGATGGTATGTCCTTGTGCAGAATTTCTTCAGTTGATGGTTGTGGTGGGAAGCAAAAAGATCTATGTCCGGCCTTCCCCATGATTGTGTTAACTGAAGGAAGGTGTCTGGGTGCAGCATCCATTCGTGTGGATCCATGATATTTCTGCTTAGGCTGTCCGCCAGTACATTGTCTTTCCCTGGTACAAACTGGGATTGCAGCTCTATATTGAGTTTTAGGGAAACTTCCCAAAGATTCATTGCCATCCTGCAAAGAGGGTAAGAATGGGTACCTCCTTGCTTGTTTATGTACCACATAACTGTGGTATTGTCCGTCTTTATTAGCAGGTGACCTTGATGCAGGAAGTGTTCGAAGGCCTCGATTGAATGTATCACTGCCAGCATTTCCTTTTGGTTTATGTGCAGGTGCAATTCTTTTTGTGTCCATTGTCCTTGAATGCATCTGCCCTCCATGTGCGCTCCCCATCCATGGTCTGAGGCGTCCGTTGTAATGGTTCGACTGATATTTGGTTTGCTGAAAGGCAGACCCATGTTTGACTGGCTTGCTTGAGCCCACCAAAGAAATTCCTTTTGAAAGCATGGAATGAGGGGGATCAAAGCTTCTAGGCTGTGACTGCGTTGAGACCATAGACTCCTTAGGTACCATTGTAGTTTCCTCATATGCAGCCTTGCTTGTGGAATCATAAGAATGCAAGATGCCATGAAACCCAGGGCCAGCCGGATTTTCCTTGCAGTCAGCTGGGTTTGTTTTGTCAGATTTCTGAAATAATCCGGTAGTTGCTCTTGTTTTTCTTCTGTTAGAAAAGCCATTTGGGTGGTTGTATCTAGTTTTGCACCCAGGAAAATTATTCTTTGGGATGGAACAAGTCTTGATTTCTGAATGTTGACTGTGTATCCCAAGGCCTGAAGTAGGCGGATGGCATAATTCAAGTGTTTTACCAATGTTTGTTGGCTGTCCGCTTGTATAAGGCAGTCGTCCAGGTATGGGTATAGTTGAATCCCCTGAAGTCTGCAGTGTGCAATTACTGATGCCAGGCATTTCGTGAATACTCTGGGCAGTAGATATGCCAAAGGGCAATGCTGAGAATTGATAATGCTCTGAACCTGCAAGAAATCTGAGGTGTCTTCTGCAACTTTGTCTGATAGGGACATGCAGGTATGCCTCCTTGAGGTCTAGAGTTACCAGCCAGGACCCTTGCCCAGCATGGGAAGGAGTTGCTGTAGGGTCAGCATTTTGAATTTTGGCACAATGAGATAAGTATTCAGTGCGGACAAGTCCAGAATAGGCCTCCATTGCTTTTCTTTTCTTGGGACAAGGAATAGTCTGGAATAAAATCCTTGGCCTTGTTCTGTGAGAGGAACCTTTTCTATAGCTTTCATTTGCAGTAGGTTGTAAATTTGCTTGAAAGCCTCTGCCCTTTGATTCGGTGGCAGGTTTGGCATGCCTTGTCTTTTTGGTAATGTATGAAAATGGAATCTGTATCCTTTGTCTATTATTTGCAGTGTCCATTTGTCCCTTGTAATACTGTGCCAATTTTCTGAAAATAAAGATAGCTTTCCGCCCAAAGGTGCATCCAATTGAGCCCTGGTTGGCGGGGTCAAAGTCAAGTCATTGAGTTTGTCCTTGTGCAGCAGTTGTGGGTCCTGCACTACCTCTCTGGTTAGGAGGCTGCCATTGACGTCCTCTGTAGGAGCCTCTAGCTTGCCCTCTACCTCTGGCATGCCTGTTCTTGCCTCTTTGAAATCTGTCTGTGTCTGGAAAGGACCAATTCTTAGAAGGCCAATTTCTGCTGAATCTTGGTGGTTGGACCTGGAGAAAATCTTTCACTGTCTGTACTGATTTAGCCTTTTCCTCAAATTTCTTTAAGACCTCTTGAGCCGTGGAACCAAATAACTTTTGTTGTTCCCGTGGTGCATCCAGAAGCTTTGCTTTAACATGATCTGGCAGTGTTTGTTCCTTCAGCCAAGCATGTCTACTTATCACTGCACCTGTCATTGCTGACCTACATGAAGCTTCCAATGCATCATAACCACACTGTAAGAAATGGTTGCTAACCTGCTGGGAGTTATGTACCAGATCCTGAAGCGCCTTGCGATCTAGGGGTTCAGGTGAGGTTAGCTTTTTATGCAATTCATCTAACAGATATTCTTGATACTGTATCATATGGAACTGACAATTCAATGCTCTCATAGAAAGAGTGGATGAAGTGTATACTTTTTTACCCCATCTCTCTAAAGCCCTGGATTCCCTTTCAGAAGGAAGAGGGTTCTTGGTAGTGGTGGTTGCAACCCCTTTAGGCCCCTGGGAAATAGTTTCAGGGTCAGCCGAGTGGCCCTTGTAAAGGAATAGATGTGTGTCCGGGACCCTGTAGTACCTGTCGGGTTTGACAGGAGCCGGAGGAAGGGAGTCTGGGGAAATACTAGACTCGGAGTACACATCTTCTATTACATTTAAAACAGGAGGAATAGCCAAAGGTCTATGCTGAGGTAAATGCAAAAAAGTCCTTAACCTCTTCCTGGAATCAGAAAATTCCTGGCCTTGCCATTTGAAATGCTCTCTCATGGAGTGAAGGGTCTCCCCAAAGGACAACTCTTCAGGGGGGGGAGGCCGAGGGAATAGATTCCTCTGCATCAGAATCCTCATAGGCCGGAAAGGCCTCCTCCTGGTAATCTGAAAGGGCAGAGTCATCTGAGGCCTCATCACAGGACTGGGGATCTGTCTGCTCAACCCTGGGCCTTTTGCCTGGAGGTGGTTGAGAGACCCTGTCTGGGTGTGGCTGAGAGCCCCTGATTAAGGAGATAAGGTCCTCAGCTAAGCTCAAAATTTGTGAACCTGTAGAGGATCCCTGAGGAATAGCCTTGGGCGGAAGAGATTTTGGCTGTTTTGCAGCTTTAGCATGAGTAAAAGCCTTAATGGACATGGATACAGGAGGCCTGGCTGCCCCACGTGCTGGGGTGGATTTATCCACAGAAATGGTGTCGGATATCTCTAGAGCACCGGTTTCAGAAGGTAATTCTAAGACCGACCCAGTGGAGGCCTCCGGTACCGAAGGTACCGGTTGTGCGGTGTCGTCGGTCGGAACCAGTAGAGATTCAGTTTCAGCAGAGACAGAGACACTAGCGGTAGGCCTGGGCGTGGAGTCGGCCGAAACTGCGGACCGCGTGTGTCGGTCCTTTTCCTTACGTTTTTTGGGTAAATGAGCTGTCGGAAGCTCCGACGGCATTTTAGAACAGTAAATTTCTGCAAAATATTCGTCTGCAGACTCTGCCCGACGCCTAAGAGTGCGTTTATTGAAAGAAGCACAGGCTGTACAGGCCGAGAAGTCGTGGTCTGGGCCTAGGCAAGGTAAGCAGTAAGAGTGGAAATCCTTATGAGGTATTTGTTTCCCACAATTTAAACAATTATTAACTTTAACCATTTGATCTGACATCGGCTGAGGCAAGAAAGAGTCCCCAACGGGGTACTTAGCTTTTTTGAAGACTTCGGTAGCTGAAATCACAGGAGCTGGCCGACCGGGACTTGCGAACTGCTTCTGCTTCGGGTACCGTGTGGCAAGAAAGACTGAGGAAGATAGCGTCGGCTGACGCTTTTATACTCCAGGTGCTCTGACGTCGGGGAAAGGGCGACATCAGCCGACGCCAGACCCATACTTTGGAATCCGGCCGACCGAAGGGCTGCCTGAGGCAGGACAACCCATATGTAAGGACTGCAGATGCATCCTTGAAGGACATCCAATGTTACCAGCCAGGAATCCTTTTCTGACACTGGCAGTAACTGATGCAGGGTGAGCATTTTGAACTTTGGAATTATCAAGAAACAGTTCAGGATGGATAGATCTAGGAAAGGACACCAGGTACCTTCCTTTTTTTGGAACTAGGAAAAGTCTATAATAGAAACCCTGGCCTACCTGCTGAGCAGGAACTGATTCTATTGCTCCCAGATGTAACAGAGCCAAAATTCGCTTTTCTACTTTTGCCCTTTGGTTTGGAGGAGCATCCGGGAATCCTTTGGGTACTGGAAATGTGTGGAAAGAAAACTTGTGCCCTAGGGATACAGTACCGAGTACCCATTTCTCGTCCGTGATGTTGGCCCAAACATTTGTAAAAAGGGCCAACATTCCCCCTAAAGGACTCTACCAGGCAGGCAAGAACAGGCAGAAGTTGGACAGAGTAACTGAGAATGTTTAAATTGAGATGCAGGCATAGAACTTCCCGCCTTGGAAGAGAAAGCCTGCCAACGCTTAGACTTTTGAGGGGAGTCACCTGTCCCCTAGAAGATTTGTAACCTCTAGCCTAGAACGGCTCGGTCTGCTGATATCAGGGAACATCCAACTCTTATGAGGGTAATTCCTGCTAAAGCGAGGAGGCTGGGCCTGCAGAAAGTTTTTAACTGTCTGCATAGACTTGGCCTTGTCTTCCATCTTCTTGAGCACTTCCTCTGCTTTGCTGTCAAAAACTGTCCTTATGCAAAGGTACATCTAAAAGCTTAGCCTTAACAGGCTCTGGTAGGGGCTGCTCCCTGAGCAAAGCGTGCCTTCTAATAACAGAGCTAGTAGCTGTAGCCCTACAGGAGGCTTCTAGAATGTCAAAACCACAATGTAAAGAATGTTTATTGACTAGACTGGCAGAATTCAGCAAATCCTGTATATCCTTACTCTCTGCCAGCTGAGGCACACTTGCTATCCTAGACTTAACAGCTTCCAGGACGTGCTGCTGGTACTTCAGCATATGAAAAAGACAATTAGTAGACCTAATAGCAAGAGTGGCAGAGGTATAAACCTTTTTACCCCACCTATCTAGGTTCCTGGATTCCCTGTCAGACGGAACTTTTAGTTATGTACTTACCATAACTTCGGATGTATGTGATCCATCTTGCCTACATTCATAACTGATGGGTTCGGAGCCGATCCGTCGGCTCCGACTCGGCCACTATATACTAGAATGAAGTCTCTCATTGGCTGGGCTCCCCTTATCCCAGAATGCACCACGCCTGCTTCCCCAGATCTTGTTTGTTCGCTTTCATACATTCATACAGGTACAGAAACACATACCAATAACTGTAACCAACTAGAGCCCTTCCAGAGGAGAGCTCTGCAAGATCAATATTTCCTCCAAATCCAAAAGGTAGGGGGAAGGAGGGTGGGTATGTATGAATATAGGCGAGATGGATCCCATACATCCAAAGTTATGGTAAGTACATAACTAAAAGATGTAATGGGATCCTATCTCGCCTACATTCATAACTGATGGGACAGCGTCCCTAGCACCTAAACCCCGGGTGGCTCACTGGAACACACTCCTGAGAACTGCGGAACCAAATGAAGCTCTGCCTCGGGAAGCCACATCAACCTTGTAATGAGAAATGAAGGTGTGCGGAGAAGACCAAGTAGCAGCCGCACAAATATCATCTATAGAAACTTTGGAGTGAAAAGCTACAGAGGTGGCCATAGTCCTGGTAGAATGAGCTTTGAGTGGGAAAGGCAACTCTCTGCCTGACTGGGAATAAATGAAAGAGATGCAATCCTTAATCCATGTGGCAATGGTGGTCTTGGCAACTGGTAGACCTAACCTATTCTCCGCAAAGGACACAAACAGTTGGTTAGATTTTCGTGTCTGACTGGTCCTAAGTACAAACGCAGTTGCCTGTGAACATCCAACTGGTGGAAGGTATATTCTGCTCTATTAGAAAAATTTGGAAAGAAAACTGGGAGCTCCAATGATTGCTGAATGCATAACGGGGATGCTACCTTAGGCAAAAAGGATGGATTCAATCTGAGGGAAACTCTGTCTTTGTGAAAAATCAAATAAGGAGGGGTAGAACAGAGGGCCTGAAGCTCTGAAACCCGCTTAGCAGAAGTTATTGCCACTAGAAAGGCAGTTTTCCACGACAGAAATTTTATATCACAAGTGGCTGCCTCAAAGGGATGGGCAGTTAAGGAGGCCAGAACCAAATTTAAGTCCCAAGGGGGCACCGGATGAGCCATAGGAGGCCTGAGGAGCCAAGCTCCCTTAAGAAAGGACTTGCAAAGTCTGTTAGCCATTAATGAAGGCTCTATAGAAACATGAAAATTAGATATAGTCGCCAGTTGAACTTTAATTGTGGAGACTGAAGAGCCTGAATGAAACAATGAAGCTAGAAATTCTAAGACCTGGAACTGGGGCCATAAGAGGATCAATGCCTGGCTGCTGGGCCCAACAAACAAACCTTTTCCATTTGCTGGAATACAGCTTAGGTGGACGGCTTGTGGGGAAGAGGACAAAATGTGCATCACTTCTGAAGAAAGAGAGATCTCTAACTAAGGATGGAAGTGGAGTAACCAAGCAGCCAGTCATAGCGACCCGGAGGGATGGATAAGAGTGTCCGACTGATGAGACAACAGGTCCGGCACTGGGTCCAGAATCCAAGGGCCCTGTACCGCATACTTCTGAAGGAATGGGAACCAAACCTGACGGGGCCAATGTGGGGCGACCAAAATCATGTGGCACCCGACATGAAGAGCCTTCTGAATCACCTTCGGGAGAAGGGGAATCGGGGGGAAGGCATAAAGCAGACCCGGGGGCCAACTGTGGGCTACAGCGTCCCTGGGAGACTGCCCCTGAGAGGGAGTCAGAGTGAAGAACTCTCTGCATTTCACATTGTTGGGGCTGGCGAACAAGTCGCAACAAAGGAGACCCCATTTGGCGAAGATCTGCGCAGCCACTCTGTTGTTGAGGGACCACTCGTGGGGCAACAGGAGAGTCCTGTTGAGCCTGTCTGCAATCACACTGGCTTTCCCAGGAATGTGCGTGGCTACTAAGAAACGTCGAGTAGCTATGGCCCAGCGCCATACTCTCATGGCCTCCCTGCAAAGGGGGTAGGACCTGGTTCCACCCTGCTTGTTTATGTGCCAAACTACCGACATGTTGTCGGATAGAATCGCAACAGTACCTTGGGGGAGAGCATGATGAAGTGCTTGCAAAACCAGGAGCACCGCTCTCATGGATATTGATGTGAAGGTGCCCTTCGCAATCCTGCCAAGTGCCTTGGACAGACCTGTCCAGAAAATGACCCCCCCCATCCTATCTGGGAGGCGTCTGTGGTCACTGTGGCAACAGGGGGCTGAAGGGCGAAAGGATGCCCCCAAGTCCAGGTTGGACCGACGCAGCCACCAATGGAGGTCCCGACGACAACTGTCCGTAATCAGAACCAGGTGGTTCAGGGGAAGTTCTTCGTACGACCATTGAACCAATAATAGCCATTGCAGCACCCGCATGTGCAGCCTGGATAACGGTACTAAGAGGATAGTTTCAGCCATCGTGCCCAATAACTGAAGAATCTGTCTGGCAGGAACTCGAGATTTGGGTAACAAATTTAGAACCTGTGATTGTAGAACCTGAATTATTTCTCTTGGCAAAAATGCCCACATCCTTTTTGTGTCTAACTCTGCGCCTATAAAGGTGATACGCTGAGATGGCCGCAGCACAGATTTTTCCCAATTGAAAGTGATTCCCAGCGAGACCCAAAGTTACTGTGGCCATCAGCGCTCGAATCAGTAGATGCTCGGAGGTGGCAGTGAGGAGCCAGTCGTCGAGATAGGGAAACACTTGGAATCCTAGACTTCTCAGGTGAGCTGTCACCACTGCCAGACACTTGGTAAACACCTTGGGGGCTGTGGTGAGACCAAAGGGCAGTGCAAACTGAAAATGACTGGTTCCTAGGCGGAAGCGTAAATGACTCCTGGATTCTTGACGTATCAGAATGTGATAGTAAGCGTCCTTGAGGTCTATGGAGCACATCCAGACATCCTTCTCCAATAACGGGAGAATGGACTGAAGGGTGACCATCCGGAACTTGGACTTCTTCACAAAACGATTTAAAGAGCTTAGGTCCAAAATGGGCCTTACGTCCCCTGTCTTTTTTGGCACCAAAAATAATCTTGAGTAAGTTCCTGATCTGATCTGGTCGGCGGGGACGGGCTGGATGACCCCTTTGCTTAGCAGCTTTGAAATTTCTACGGCTGCTAGATTCCGTTGACTGGGTGGCACGTCCGGGATTCTCCTTGTAGGAGGAGGGGGCTTGAAAAAGGGAATGAGGTAGCCTCCGGTTACGATGCGAAGCACCCACTGATCCTTGGTTATAGATTCCCAAGCCTGTGGGTGTTACGACCCCCGACTGGCTCCGGAGAAGCACAGCCGGGCCACATCCTAGGGATGTTGAGGGGTGAGGAACCACGAAAGGAGTCGCGGTCTCCAGAGTTACGGGGGCCTCTGCCACCTCTAGGGCGGCATCTTCCTGAATCCCCCCCCCCCGCAAAACGACCCCCGACTGGCTCCAGAGAAGCACAGCCGGGCCACATCCTAGGGATGTTGAGGGTAGGAGGAACCACGAAAGGAGTCGCGGTCTCCAGAGTTACGGGGGCCTCTGCCACCTCTAGGCTGCATCTTCCTGAATCCCGCCTCTGGAGGGATCACTGTGGAGTAGAGAAGAACTTTTGGGATTTTCTGAACCACATTTTCCCTCCTCTCTGGGCCTTGGGATAAGGTCTAGAGGGAGCTGAAAAACGGGCCCCGACGGCAGTCAAGGTCTTGCCCTCCTGCTCGCACCGAGTAAGTGTGTCCTTCACCTTGGGTCCAAACAAAGAAGACCCATCAAAGGGGGCATCGGCGAAGGAAGACTTAAAGGCCTCCGCAAGTGGACAGAAGCGTAACCAGGCTTGTCTCCTAAGAGCCACTCCTGTGCTCGCTGCTCTACTCACCCCTTCGGCTGCATAGGAAATGAGCCTCATGGACGAGTTGACAATAGAAGATAGGGTAGTCATCTGGGCCTACGGTCTGTGCCAACGCCTCAGGAAGATTACCATAGAGACTCTCCTAACTCCTTGAGGAGGTCCCTTTGGAGCCTTGTAAAATGACAGAGATAGTTCAGCGACCGCAGGGTAAAGGTCGCTGAAGAAAGGGTACGCTTCCCGTACCTATCCATGCTCCTAGAATCCTTATTAGGAGGATGAATAGACGTTGAAGCCTCTGCCACGTCCTGCTGAGTGGCAGATGCCACCACCATAGCATCAACTGCAACACCCTTCATGAGGAATTCCTTCTGGGGAGGGGCTGAAAGAAACCTTATTAGGTCTGGCAGGCACTGGTTCCACTGTATCAGGATGTTCCCACACCCCCGAGAGATCAGATCTAATAACTCATCAAAGGGTGGAGACACCCAGGAGGAGGAGGGCTGGGCCACGAAGGCCTTGAGGAAGACTGACTCCTCAGCGGTAGGGGCTTTGGATTGCCAATCGCCTCTCTGTCTCAGGATCTCAAGGATATCCGAGAAGGAGACGTCATCCGAGGGCGATTTAGGGGACCCTTCCGCATCATCGAGGTCAGTATCTGAAGTGACGGATTCATCTTGGGAATCAACGTGCTTCCTCTTGCACAGTTTCTTCCTTGGGGGTTCATCCGAAGCAGATTCAGAAGGACCCCCCGGAAGAAGGGAACCCTCTAAGGGGGTATCCTCAGGACCCGGGGCCCCACTGTCGTGGGAAAGAATGTCTCCAGAGGCACCAATATCCAAAATTTGGGATGGTGAGGTAGAAACCTGCTGAACCGGCAAGGTCATGGCCAGCGCACTCCTCATGGCCTCAAAAGCAGGACCTCCAGACTCTGCAGAGGACACTTGCTGAGAGACCATGGCGGTACCGGGAATACCTGCGGCCGATGCTCCGAGGGGAAGACTGGGCATCGAAGAGGCTCCACAGTGTTGCCCTCGGCCCCCGCCGAGGAAGACCCGGTACCAAACCCTGACACCGAGGACAGGGTAGGAATGAAGGTCAGAGCAGAGAAACTCCGAGGGGGTCCTTGCTCCGACTGGACGATTCCGCTGCGTTCTACCAGCACCGACTCCAACGGCTCCAAGGGGGTCGGAGGAGGAATCAAATGCACGGAATGGGGAATCGGCTCTGAAGCCGAATGTGCTGGAGCCAAGATCATTTTAGTAAAAACTGGGGACTGGAACAGCCTCTGGATAACCCTATCCAAATCCGAATCCGACAACCTAGAGGATTTGGAGGAAATAGACTGGGCCCGAGAAGACTTCTGCCTCGGCTGTGATAAAGCAGGGGACCGGCTCCGAAAGGGTTCCAGCACTATCGGACCCGAGACCGGAACCGTTTGTAAAAGTGTCGGCGCCGAAGGAGGCTCCGGGGCTGAGGGGGATGAGTCTGAGCTGCACACCTCCAACGGCTCCGAGACCAAAGGAGTCGAAGTAGGTGATTGGCCTCTCGATGCACTAACCTGCGGCTCCGACACCAATGGAGCCGAGGGAAGAAGCACCGAGGCAGACCCTTCAGCCATCGGCTCCGAAGCCATTGGAGCCGAGGAAGAAGAAGTCGATCCATGTTTCTTAGGTGTCGGGTCCGACGGACTGGTCGGAGCCGACGATCTATGCTTCTTGGGTGTTGGGCCCGACGGACTGGTCGGAGCCGACGATCTCTTCTTTTTAGAAGCTGGAGATGAAGCCAACGCTTCCTCAAATGAAGGCTTAATAAGACCCCTAAGTATCAGCTTGTTTTTTCTTTCCTGGAGGACCCTGGAAGAAAAAGCGTGACACACACTGCAAGTATCCTGTAGATGTTTAGGTCCTAACCAGTACGCGCAGACAGCATGGCTGTCTGTAATAGACATTTTATAATGACATTTTGCACACTTTTTAAACCCCGATTTCTGCTCCTTAGACATTTTGAACACAGTAGAAAAACAGGTAACAGATAGCTAGAATACACAGAGGTAAACTAATATATGGGCTAAAGCCCTCTAACTTAAACGGGCTTAGCCCGATACAACAGATCAAACAATACACAGAAGTAAAGTAATATGTGGGCTAAAGCCCTCTAACTTAAACAGGCTTAGCACGAAAAACTATTTCAGTCACACAACAAGAAAAAATATAAACACACAATAAGGGCAAAGGCCCTCTAACTTAAACGGGCCTTGCCCAGTACACTAGAAGCGCGTAAAAAATAAAATCTAACTTTTCACAAAAAACTGACCACAAACGCTCACAAAGCTGTTAAACAGCTGCTTGTTTAAAAGCTGACAGAAACCCTAGCCAAAAAGACCAAAAAGGTCAAGAAAATACACTTATCTCCAGCCAAGTCAAGACCACGTCCAGCTAGAAAAGCGGCAAACGAGATCTGGGAAGCAGGCGTGATGCATTCTGGGATAAGGGGAGCCCAGCCAATGAGAGACTTCGTTATAGTATATAGTGGCCGAGTCGGAGCCGACGGATCGGCTCCGAACCCATCAGTTATGAATGTAGGCGAGATAGGATCCCATTACATCAGGATTGTTTTCTAACAGTGGCCTTAACTCCTTTAGGGCCTTGTGAAATAACCTCTGGATGAGCCAACAGATTCCTGAAAAGAAACAAATGAGAATTAGGAACTCTATAGTACCGGTCAGGTTTCCTGGGAGCAGGAAGAACTGAATTGGGAGTCGAGGAATTTTCCAGAAAAACATCAATCATTTCCAACACAGGTGGAATGGCCAAAGGCTTATGCTGAGGCAAATCCAAAAACTCCCTAATCCAGTTTTAGAAAGGGGGTAATCCTGACTTTCCCATTTAAAATGTTCCCTGAGAGTATTTAAAGTATCACCAAAAGAGAAATCTTTTGGAGGAGAAGCAGAAGGGATGGACTCCTCTGTGTCTGAATCCTCAAAAGGAGAGAAAGCTTGAGAAACTTATTCTTCATCAACAGAAATACTAGAAGTATCCAAACCTGAAAAGGGCAAAGCCTCAGGAGAGACATCCCTACCTCTTTTTGAAGGAGGAGGCTGTGAACCCCTAATAAGAGTTAAAAGGTCATCAGCCATTTTAACCATTTGAAAATGAGGGGAACGAGAGGAAACTGGAGCCTGCTTCTTCACAGGCTTATGACTGGAAGATTTACCTGCAAGTCTAAAGGACTTAGGAGGTCTGGCAACCGCCGAAGTTATCAGTATGAGCTTGCTGTCTGAATGAAGAACAGATGTCTCGGACACCCGAGTCAGCTTCACAGCCCTGGATCCAGCTGAAGAGGCAACAGGCAGAAGGTCAGAAGGCAAAATGGATGCAGGAGGCCTGGGGACCTCTGAAATGGTCTCAACCGAGGCCTGCGGTTGACAATCTGTGGGCTGCAGGGCTTGCAAAGGCACCTAACTGGCTACCACATGACTGACGACCAACCTATCATCCGAAGACTTGACCTTTGGAAGCCTGTCATGGTCCTTATCTTTACGCTTCTTGGGGATATCCGAAGTCTGAAGACCAACGGACGCCATACCAACAAACTTAGGCCAAACTCCAAAATGCTTAGCTAAAAGCTTAGCCCGATGATGCACATTACGCAGATTAAAGGAAGCACAAAGATCACAATTAGGAAGGTCATGGTCAGGACCTAAACAAATAATACAATAGGAATGAAAATTTCTATGGGGAATCTGCTTTCCACAGGTAAGACAATTATTAACCTTTTCTGACATTCGTTAAGGCAAGAAAAGAGGATCCCCAAAGGGGGGGTACTTAGCTGTAGTTGATTTCAACTTTGTAGTCTGAAACCAAAAAGGTAAACTGCCGAACGGCACTCGTGCAAGAAATGCTTCTGCTTTGGGCTCCACGGCAAGGAAGACTGAGGAAGGGAAGTCGGCTGCCTCCTTTTGTATCGGACGCCCTGATGTCCTTTACAGCCGATGTCATTTTTACTTACCTTAGGTATTCTGGCCGGTTGACGGCTACCGGGAGCAGGATAACCCATTGGTTAGGACTGCAACAGTGAAACATGGTGAACATCCAACACTGGTAAGCATTCAGCCCTGCACTATAGAAGGCAATCTCTGAAATGGGATTAGACACAACTAGTCAACTTAGGCCACAAAGAGGAGGGATCATTGCTTATTAGCTGGAAACATCACATCAACTGGAAACATCTCTCATGTTTGCCCTAAATTTGTATTCAGACTCTCAGAAAGTAACCTGTTGGTGACAAGAACTTAATGCACTGCTAATCAGTCAGCAAAAGTTGACCTGCCAAAGGTAAAAAGCTGGTTTAAGGAAGGACTAGCCAATTCCAGCTCACAAACCTCTGGAGAAAGTATTTCTTGAACACATGCACTACTCAACAGAAAAATTGGCTCCACAAACCCTGTAGCCCATGTTGTATACTACAGTCACATAGTATACATAGTAGCAGTACTACATCTTTGGAACAGGATCTTATGGACATTACTTTGTTATACTGCAGCTCTTGCTGAAAACTACAATTTTAATAAATTTCTGCTTCATTCTTTACTACATGCAGTGCTTAAAACTCATTTACTGCAGCAAGAAAATTATAAGGAATAGATAGTTCATTATAAGATTCTGTTGAAACGTTAAGTCTTTAATAGGCAAAACATTGTACATTAACTACTACATAATTCACTAGCTCTGGTGCTGAGTCTATGAGTGTGTTATATATATCACAACTTACCATTGTTATAGCTTATCAATTTAGTTTTAAAAACATTTAAAGTTCACAGGATCACTATTGAGACAGGCATTTGTGTTATTCTGCTTAAAGTCATCTGACAATCCAGGTTGCTTACTGAAACTTTCAAGTATGTTCATTAGGTCTGGCAAAAAATACATTAAAAGGATAGTCAACACACAAACAATATAGTAAGACAAAACTCATGACTTAATTACTTGATCAAAACACAATTTGCTTTATTTGTGTAAATCCCTCCTTACAGGAGGAGAGAATTGACTACAATTTTATGAAATGCAGCAGTGAAAAATTTCCATAGAATAACAGCACTTCATAAAAATATTTTGTGAAATATTATTTATACAGCAATAATTAACAGTTTTGAAGTCCATAATAAATGCCAACCGTTCAGATCATTTACTGAACAGAATTAAATGTCATCACTCATGTACCTATGCTGAACTCAGCCTTCTATCTGCTCTGCCTGTACTTCATCACCCAGGCGTTGTGCATATTGATCGCTCGCTTGATTAGTTCCAGGAAAAGGCTGAAAATACAAACAGCTGTTAAAAAATGTAATAATTCTACACGCAAGTTTATATTGATATCTGTTCAAGATAACATAGTAAATGTATTTCACTCTGTATAAATTGATCATTGCCAGTTTTTTCAGAATAACATCAGTGGCAAACTTCACCACCAAACGTACACGGAGGCACTAAATCACTACTAGTGCTAATGACTCTTTATAGGAAAAAAGTATATTCATCTTAACAGCATTAGGTACTGATTGAGAACACTGTTGGAGGTCATGCCCTATCTAAAAAAAAAATAATTCTACCTACACATTTTTATATATGATATTCTGTTCAATAACAACATAGTAAATGTATTTCACTCTGTATAAATTGATCATTGCCAGTTTTTTCAGAATAAAAAAATTGAAAAGTCTTCAAAATTTCTTCTACTGAATCTGTTTTCTTCAGTGGCAAACTTCACCACCAAACGTACACGGAGGCACTAAATCACTACTAGTGCTAATGACTCTTTATAGGAAAAAAGTATATTCATCTTAACAGCATTAGGTACTGATTGAGAACACTGTTGGAGGTCATCACAGCTCCTGATTATAGAAGAAAATATGTCTGAACAGCAATAGGCACTGCTTGAGAATACTTGCACCCTATACAAAATGGCTGTTACCCACAGTGGGGATGCATAGGGTTCACTGTCAATGGGGTAAAGGTATTCTGTTTATACAACACTTTTACCCAGTAAAAGCAACATTTAAGGTATAAATATTCAGACTTCTGATTTTTCCCCAAAGGGGGATTAGTTAACTATCTGCATGTTTATTAATGCAGTGAGGAACCATTGTCCTTACCATATCAAATACCAAAAACTGGGACGGAGCATGAAATTAAAATAGTGCATATCTCAATTGAGGAGATATAGATATTATTTTCTGGCACTGAGTTATTATATATAGTAGAGTTGATTATCCAAACTAATTGGTACCTAGGGTAGTTCGGATAATCAAACATATAATTGAACAGGACAAAAACTAAAATCTTTTTTTTCTTTATGTAGGAATACACTTTTCAATCATTCAGAGATTCCAATGTGCAATAAAGAATATTTTTCACACACAAGCTGGCTACAAGCTCAAAAAACATGCTCGAGAAAATACATATAATGTTTACATATTCAGACTTTATAATTTTTACTACCCGAAAACTTTGGAAGGCTGGTTCTGATAACTGACGTTTCTGATAATCGACATTTGGATAATCGACTCTCTACTGTAAAAGGCAATAAAAATAAACATCTTGAAAGACATTCTCTTTTACTGCTGTTCAGCAAGACATATTTGTATATAAAAAATCCTCAAAAGGCACAGTCAGAATTATTGTGCACATCATCGTATATAGATGGTGGGCATTATGAAGAGCAGATGCAAGGGGCAATTGTGGGAACATTTAAAAAAAACAAACATGAGCATATCTTATGCTACAACATGCACTGCATGTTCAGAATTTATTCAAACCTTTGAAGTCATTACTTGTGTACCTGTGATGGGATCAATCAGACTGGCTAAGGTTAACACAGAAGTCACCTGCAACAGCAGCAGCTTAGCTGCCTGTGTTTAACAGAAGCAAGCATGTACAATGGTATACAGGTCCTGCAGCAATTATACCAAGCCCTAAGACTGAGGTGTTGAAGGAGACAGAGAATTTCTAAGTGGGGAAAGGTCAACAATTTAGTCACTTTCGCTGGAACCGTCTCATCACATATCAAACCCAAAACCACAGAGAATAAAAGGTGGTGTGCAGCTGACATCCAGAAAGTGTTTGAGTTGCCTGTCAACACTGCAGTCGCACTAACCCACTCTCAGGGAAATTATTTAGCACATTTTTGTAGGTTGTGTGTGTGTGTGTGTGTGTGTGTGTGTGTGTGTGTGTGTGTGTGTGTGTGTGTGTGTGTGTGTGTGTCTCTCTGAGTAAACACATACATGTGTGTGTCTATTTATGAGAATGACCTGAGTGGAGACATTATACCAGTAATCTGTGCTGAAAATAATGGGTATGTTCTTACCATACAAACTCTACACAAACAAAACTTTCCCTTGATGGATCCTAAGATTGGTTTAACCATTATAACATACAGCAACTTTTCTACATGTTCTCTCACTAGTGTGTGCCTAAATGCCCACAAAGCTTTCTTCTCAGAAGAGGGCAGCTCTTTTATCTCCTACCTGAAATGTTTAATCATTAAATTAGTAGTCTCTTTGAAGGAAACATCCTCAGGGTTGGAGAAAGGGGAGCCTGAGGACGCACTGTCATATCTTAAGGGAGAGAGAATCTGCCTAAAGTAGGCCAAATCAGTCTTCTTCGGTTCTCACAATAGTCTTCTGGGTACTTTTCTTTTTTCATTCTTTGAGCCACTGCACCCGAAGTAGTGGGAGATCATAATACAAACAGTGAGAAGCATTCTGTAGTACTGTTAAGTACTCTCGCTAAACCTGTTATTATCAAGAGGTAAGGAAAGAAACAGTCACAGAGGTGAATGTAATGGGCATCTGTAACTCAGTGTTCATCATTTCTGCAGGGCAGGCTTGGCACTGGCAGACATGCCCTGTCCACTAAAACACACAAAATAAATTATAGGGATAACTGTAGCCTGCTGTTGCTGGTGGTGGTCAGGGGGGACTTGATTAACTTTTTTGTAGGTTGTCGAAGCAGACCAGTATCCATGTGTGACACACCAACAAGCACACTGAAATCTGAGTCCTGGTTGGCTTCAGTTGAGACAGCCACTCTGCTGAATGCTCCACAAAGTTAAAATGGGTGAGAAACCATAGACCAGGAACCTGGCATACAGTTGACATAAATGAGCCCTGCCAAGACTAGTATCTTGGACTTTAGATACACTAGCAAAGCATTGTGTGCGTAAGTAGACAGACTGGAAATAGAAACTATGGCTGCTGGCTGGCAAATCAAAATTTTTAAGCCCTTCTAGATCCTCAGGTAACTGCTCAGAAATGTATGGAGTCCACTGCAATTATCTGCTGGAAACTCATTATACAGGATAGATAACTGGGTGACCCAAGTGTAAATGAGGAGCACACATGCTTTCCATATTGATTAAGGTCCTAGTTTCCTTTGTTGCAAGATGAAAGTTTGTTCCTTGTTAAGGTTTTCTACAAAGTTACAGTCAAGAAGGGGTCAAAGGGTATGGTCTGGTCTTCTTGGAATTGTAGTCTTCAAGTCAGTGCCTCTCTAAGCCTTTCAAAAGGCCAAGGAATTCATCTTCTGCTCTAGGATCACTAGAACAAAACTTAACAGACTGGAAAGGCTATTCAAAAATCATCTCTGGAGCTAAGGGGGAGTGGAATAGCCATTCCAATATTTCACAAGAGTTCAAGAATTTCCCTAAACTTGGGGTCTTTGGGAGGGGAGGGAGGAATTCTCCTCAGCCTCATTGTAGGTACGTGGTATAGAAGATTCTAAGGGAGAGTCAAGATGTTTACTCTTGCACATATACTTTTTCTTGGGATCCTTAAAAGGAGGACTATCTGTGGAGGAGGAATCATGTAGCGAGTCAAGTCTGTAATTGAGAAGTCCCATGGGTTTTCTGCTTGTCTACACCTATAGCATCTGGATACTGCAGAATAAGAGATAACCAAGGTGGAAACTGGAAATTTAGTCACAGTGTGGGGATGGTCTTGCATCAACAGACACAACTTCAGTTTGGAATGATTCTCAAAACCTGTCTGCATCAATAGCATCAGCAGTGAAAGACTGGCACCAAATCTTGGCACAGCAAATACTGAAAGGGGATGCGATACCAGAGCTGCTGGTAAAGCTCTCTGCACCAGTTGCTCAAAAGCAGATGACTGACTTCTTATTTATTTATTTGTTTGGGCAGTTGGAGACAACATTCTTTACTTCAAGACTTATCCCTAGGTCTCTGAAACTACGTAAAAATTGAAAGACAAGGTTCCTCTTCTCCAGTCCTGTTCTTCAATTTGTTAGCATGATCTCGAGATCTGCTTATCACAACTCACACAAATGCTAAGCTCTGAAACAAGTCATGTAAAGAATGTGGTGGCCTTTGGCAGGTATTTTATAACCACAAACTACGTTTTTCAAGTCCAGTATTTCTCATTATTCAAATGTGATCAAACCACAATTGCTAAGCAAAGAATTACACCAAATTCTTCAAAATCTAACAAGCCTACAAATCATCCACTGGTAAAGATTTGCAAGAAAGAAGGTGAAGAAAATGGCCAGGAATCATCGGCAGCCTAGGGAGAAGATAAGTAGGTGATACAACTACCAAAGTACATAAACCTTACAGCAAAAGCATAGTGGAGGGACTTAACAGAAGGAATCAGATAGGCTAAAAATTTCAGTAAAATAACACTTGAAAAGGTAGACGAGCCAGAGGCCATTTTTCAGTACAGTTGCCGTGAGTAACAAAGGGAATCTGAAGAGTCTAGATAGTGCAGTTTGGGGGGAAGATAGATCTTAAAAAAGTTTTTGCTAGTAGCTGAACTAAGCCTCCAGCCAAGTACTACAGTTTGAAGTGGATGAAATGGATGATCTCAGCTGAGCAAGTCTTGATCTTTTTTAATTTCGCAAGTCCTTTGAGTTTCTAATAACCATGATGGGAATGGACCCCATTCTTAAGTCAAATTATTATTAAAGTTCATGAAATTAGCATTGTTTCAATCTTTGATGCTGTTAGCCAGACATGCTGTTCTCAGCACCTGCAATGCACCCAGTAATGACTCCTCCTGCAATTTGTACGGAAATACTTGTATCAGTAACATTTTAAGTATGACTGTAAATTCTTTTTATTAAGACCTACCATTCCTACTACTATTGGAACTGTCTGGGTGTCCTCTTCCACATCGCCCCAAATTTCTGCCTGCAAATCCTTTTCTTTTATTACTTTCAGTCTGTCTGTAAATAAGACACTGTAGTCACTGATGTAGCAATTTCAATGATCAATGCTACTTTTGTCTTCTTTTCATAGACTACTATATCTAGTTTTCTCACATCTATTTTTTAACTGTTGGTAATGGGCGATCCCATGTGATACAAACTTAATCATTTTCTGTAACGCTTTGTGGCTCATGTTTCCAGTGTTTTTCAACTACTTCAGTATAATGGTTGTACAATCCCCAATGCAACAGTCTTGCCACAGTATTATGCCTTTCAGTATACAGTTCTTCTGCCATTAGTGTATCACAACCAGCAAAAAGATGTGCAACTGTTTCCAATTCTGTTTTACTATATCTAAATTTGTCTGTTTCTCCCACATGCTCAATGGACTTTATAAATCAATGTGTATGCAAGTCCACTATCTTTAGACATCAATATTAACCTCTTGTCTTTTGGTTTAAATTTCTCTCTCCTTAAACATTCCTCTATTCGATCCTGATCAACATGAGGCTGTTCCAAGAGTTTTATATACTTACATCTATATTTATGCATTTTCCATATTTCTCGCCTTCTCATCTGATTCTTCACCTTAGATATTCTTTCTTCCGTTTTTGGCACATTCAGTTGCTGCCTGATTTTTATCTACTTCTGGTTTGATTTCCACTCCTGCTTGATGCCAATATGCTTCTGCTAAACTGACCAGGGAAGACATCTTAGGCTTATTCTTCTCACGCTTCAAAGCTTTTACTTTATTATGGTCTTGAGAGGTCAGCAGACATGTATTCATGCCCACAACTGCAGATCTATACACATAATAAATTCTGAGGAGGCCCATACCGCCTTAAGAAGAGAGAATATAGTTTTTGTATGCACTGGATTTTTACAAAGCATTTAATGAGCATGGAGCCTCCTCCTTGCTTTCCTATCCAACTGATCCAACACCTTTTGGGGCCAGACAATCAGGAAAAGCAAATAGGTTTATAGCCTGGACTTTATTCCTAGATGTCAACACTTTCAGTATTAAAGTCTAAAATATTCCCAAGTTTTATTTGCATTTGTTCACGTTTTATTGTTGATCTTTCATCAATTCCCATAGATCTATTTGAGGAGTACCTGGTGGACAATGTCCAGAAAAACATCCCTGTGAAACATCCATTTAGTGGAGTGAGTTATGGATCTGCTCAGAGAATCTGTCACAATATTTAGACCTGAAGGAATGTAAACTGTCTGAACAGTTGCTTGATACTGAATGGCAAGTTCCCACACTAGGAGTGCTAACTAGCAGAGGCCTTGCCTCCCCTCCCTCCCATTTATTTACATATCACATCACTGTGGTATTGTCTGTAAACACTTTGAGAGGTCCTGGGGAGAAGAAAGGATAAAAAGACTGAACTGCCAGCACAGCAGCCCTAATCTCAGACATGGATGTGTTTTTTCTGTTGACAAGGTGACCCAACTCCCTGCACCTTTAAGGGGCCAAATGCTGCTCCCCCCATTCCACGTCTGAAGCATCTGTGAATAGCTCCTGAGAGGGAAGAGGGGTTATGAAAAGGGAGCCCTGGATTTAGAGTCAACTGCTAAATTCACCATTGAAGTTCCTTCTTGAGATAAGGCATAAGAGGAACCACAAAATCGAGGGGATGAGCATGTTGAAGCCAAACTGACTTCAGAAACCACTGAAACTTTCTCATGTGGAGTTTGGCCACAGGGAGCATAGGAATGGTGGAAGCCATGAACCCCAGAGCTCTCAGAAATTATCGGGCTGTTACTGAAGCCAGAGGAAGTCTAGTTTGAAAAAAAGGAAATGAGAGTTAAAGCTTTAGCAGGGGGTAGGAATGCCAGCATAAGTACAGACTGGATCCTACACCCCAAAAAGACATGATCCTGAGGCGTCAGAAAGGACTTTTTATTTATTTTATTTTACATTTGTTAACCGGGAGAGTCCAACTGGATATATGTCCATTTTCAGTGGAGGCCATGGGAGAAAAGCTCCAGAGCAGTAAAATCATTAACAAGAGAAAGACATGTTAACCAAAAGGTTCAATTAAACAAAATATAGAGTACACAATCTTTATACTTCATATAGAAGTACAGTACATATAAGATAGTGAGTTAACCAAAGAATGTATTTGCCAACATTCACAGGCTGCATTAATATATACATGTTATAGAGGTGTTTAACAGCAAGTATAGCAGGAAGATAGAGTAGATAGCTTCCATAACCCATTTCTACACATGACAGACATACTCTGTTCTTTAGGTTTATTTACAGTGTTCAGTGATACTATTACCCCATGCAGACATTACAAAAGCAGTAGATAAGCTGTTACTCTAGTTGCTGGAAAACAGAGACATACAAGTTACTATCCAGGGGTAATACAGCTACATAATCTGTGATTCAGGAAGTGTGTTTTGAGTAGTTTTTTGAATTGGGTGGTGGAGTTATTTCTTTTTTAAAATGTATAGTGAACACTAGGTTTTGCAGTAGGGAGGTTTTGCAGTAAGGTCTCTGGAGAGGATGCCTGAAAAAGGAGGTTGTCCAAGCAGGAAAAGTCTTGGATCCCTTTTAGCCTGCAAAAGGCAATCATAGTAGCAAGACATTTGGGGAATTTCCTTAGGGAAGCAGAAAGGCCAAAAGCCAAAGCAAAGACTGGAAAATGCCAGGAAGCAACAGAGAAATATAAAAACGTCCTGAAAAAGGGATGAATACGCTTAAGGAGATCAAGCATCCTTGAGATCCAGAGACACTATATAAGCCTGAAGAAGCAAAAGTAGGAACAAAGTCTAAAGGGACAACATTCAAAATAGAGGGAGTCTTCAGAAATGTGTTTAGATGTGAGAGGTCTAGAAATTGCCTCCAAGTATCCTCTCTCCTGGGCACTAAACATTCTGAAGTAAAACTCCCTCCCCTCTTTGGGACACTGGAACCTCTTGAACAGTACTCTGAAATCAAGTGATCTCGAAGCACCCCTTTAAAGGAGGACAGCTATTCCTGAAGGGGATGAGGAATTCCCAAAAAAAAGGGGGAAGAGCTTTCCAAACCATGAATTGAATTATCCCTGGCAGATAATGGACATAACCCAGGAGTCCTAATTAATCTTTAATCAAACAGAGAAAGAGAGAGAGAGGTGAAGAGAAAGCAGAAAGTGGCTAGGAAGAATAGAATAGTCAGACAGCACTTGGTTTATCAAGAAAAGGAGACTTCTGGGGCACAGAAGTCTGAGACGACCTAACAAGAGGAGCCCACTTCCCACTTTTTTTACCCTTACATAGAGAGTGAGACTGCCTATGAACTAAGGCTGGCTTCCCTGTAAATTAGGTACAGGAGAAACAAACATGTTTAAGTTCCTGTAAAGCCTTGCGCTTATCCTGAAGAGACTTAAAGCAGCAGCAGCTTCGTCAAATGAGTGTTTATTATCTAGAGGAGCATCTATCAAATTAGCCTTAACGTCATCAGGCAAAGGTTGAAGCCAAAGCCAAGAATACTTCGTCATCACAGACCCAAAATCAGCAGCCCCAGAGGAAGCATCAGCTGCATCATAACTACACTTGATTGAATGGCAAGCCACCTGGGAGGAAGTCCATAACAGGGAAAGGGCAGAAGCTTTTTCCCTCAGAGTCTGGAAGATCAGAAAGCACCTGACAAGCCTGGGAAAGAAGGTATGGGTCTGATAACAGACTGCCCTAAAAGCTAAGGTAGCACAGGTATAAACCTTATTACCTAACCTTTCCACAGTTCTGCTATCTTTATAAGAAGGCAGTAACTTAGGAGAAGGAAGCAAATGAGATGGCATGTCAGAAGCCACGGACACCACCGAGGGGTCAGCAAAAGGGCACTTATACAAAAATTTACAATGCTCAGGCACCCTAAAAAATTTATCAGGCTTCTTGGGGTTAGGGGGCTGAGAGTTAGTAGCCTTAGAAGCATTAGAAAAGCATCCAACAAAGCAGCTAAAACAGAAACTGGAGGGACAGCAGAAGGTCTAGGAGAATCCATCTGCAAGAGCTCATAACTTTTTTGTACCTCAAAAACTTGAGCACAGTCCTATTTAAAAACTATCACTCTAGGAAATGTGACCTCAACAGAAAACCCCTCAAAAGGAATATCAGGACTGGTAGATTCCTCTTCCTCAGACCCATTCACTCTGTGGATATTTAGGAGCTGGAAAATATGACTTGCTTTCCGCTTTTTCTTTAAGGGGACGTCCGCCTTATAAAACTTTGACTCTATCTCTTTGGCTCTGATCCAGGACGGCATTCAATAATTATATTTGGGACTTCTTATCTGACCAAAGTTTGAGGAACATGCCTAGGACACTCTGAAATAATCAGCCATGGCTCTCCCTGAATGCCCAATGTGGACATCTGTAACCTGTAATGCCTTCATGGACATGCCCAAGGTTGGATCCCCGCAGGCGTCCAACACGGTTACGGAAGAAGAATCCAACAATGGAGGCTGGCTAACCTCCAGGCTTCCACTCGCCTTGGAGAAACGTCCAAAGGATGAGCAGTAGAAGAATCTTGGGAAGTTCCCCTCCATTGTGTCTTTAGCAAGTAGCTTACGACATTGACTATCCAGATATAAAGCCAAAGAAGAAAGCCTACTACGGAGGGCCTTAGGAAAAAAAACCTGATAGACTGATCAGGACATATGGTCATGGGAAGTATCAAGGCAAAACACACACTGCTTGTGATGATCTTTATTGGGAATCTGTCTCCCACAGCGGCATTTACCCTTCTTGGATGACATGAAATCCTACAAGCAACAAAAAAGTACAAGATAACAAAACCCCAATTGGGAACTTATCTGCAACTGCTTGGAGAACCAGCAACAGAATGTGAGTTCAGACTGACTATCAAGAGATGGTGTTCGGACTGAAGGCAAAAAAGTTCTGGTTATGCCCAGATGTCACCTTTATGCCCTACGCTACGCAAGGAGCATACCTGTGATGTACAGCATACCTTAAAGCAACCTAAAGGCTTTGGTATACTGGCCGGACATCAGGCCACCCTTAGCAGGGAATACCTATTGTAATGAATACTGCAACAGTGAAACTGAAGGACATCTATTATTTTATATTGCTGTGGTGGTGGTAAGAGTTTCTACACTAAATCCTTCACTTTGCAGGTGATCCAAAAAGTACAGTTGTGTACACTTATCATAAATGTAGATGTTCAAGTGTATTCACTGTTGCAGTCACCACACTTGGGTTACCTGCCTGCACGTACTCCTCAGTCGGCCCGAATACCAGAGACTTAGTATTTCTGCGTCAGTTGCTGTCACTCCAGGAATGACGTCAGGTCGTCAGAGGTATAAAAATAGGCAGCCAATGCCATTACATCAGTTTCTCTTGCCCCAAATGTCAGCAGTCCCCAAATAGGGAGCTAAGTTATGGTGGGAAAAAATACCACCAGTAAAAAGTAAATACCAATAGCCCTGTAAAGGGTGAGTAATAGATTTAGAGAAGGAGAGAGAGAGAGAGAGAGAGAGACAAGGGGGCTGGAGGGTGGGAAACCAGGACTGCAACAGTGAATACACTCGAACATCTACATTTATGGCAAGTGTACACAACTGCACTATGTTCTTCGTGTTTCACTGTTGCAGTCATCACACTTGGGTTGATTCCCAAAGCTAAAGAATGGGTGGAGGCAGTCAAGAAGAGTTGTGGCTGGCTAGTATGCCCTGCTGTAGCAAAATCTGCCCTGGATTTGGAAAAAAAAAGGCAGGTGATGCCTAGTGACGGTAAGAACAGAACTCCAGGTAGCACCTTCCAGAATGCCCATGGTAGGGACTCCCCTGAGGAATGCTGTAGAGGTAGAGGTTGCCCTAGTGGAATGTGTTCTGACCCCCTGAGGGGTTGGTTTCCCATGGTGTTTTTAACAGAAATGGATACAGTGTGCTATCCATTTGGAAACAGTTTGTTTAGATATGGCCTTGCCCTCTGCCCCTGGTGCAAAGCTGAGTAGTAGCGGGTCAGATTTTCTGAAGGGCTTAGTCCTGTCAAGGTAGAATCTGAGCTGTCTGTGCACATCTAAAGAGTGCAGGATCCTTTCCCCTTTATTTTGAGGATAAGGAAAGAAGGTTGGCAAATGGATAGATTGGTTGAGAGCTACACTGGACACCACTTTAGGCATAAAAGTAGGGTTAGTTCAGAGGGAGACCCTATCATCATGAAAAATAATGAAGGGTTCCATGTCTATAAGTGCTTGTAGTTCCGACTCTCTTCTAGCTGAAAAGATGGCCAGAAGCAAGGCTGTTTTCCAAGAGAGGCATTTTAACTCTGCAGATGCTGCAGGCTCAAGTGGGGGGGGGGGGGCATGAGCTTTTCCAGTAAAAAGTTAAGGTCACAAGCAGGGGTGGGTGCTCTCCTTGGTGGCCTTAAATTGTTGGCCCATCTCAGGAACTGTTTGATGACAGGGTGAGAAGGTAAGGAGGGCAGAGGTGTGTTCGCTACTTTAGACTGAATCAAGGAACAATACCTTTTCCACTTATCAGCATAGGATTTCCTTGTACTTGGTCTTCTGGCTTCCAGAATGACATCCAGTACCCGTTTGCTTAGGCTGGTCACTGGGGAGAATTCAAGGAATAAGCCAGGCTGCAAGGTTCAGGGATTGCAGTTGCGGATGCAGGATCTGTCCCTCCTGCTGAGTGAGGAGGGTTGGGATCTGAGGTAGATGTCATGGTGGCACTGGTGACAGGCTGCACAGTAGTGGGTACCAGTGCTGGCGTGGCCAGTCAGGATTGCCCTTGGTCTGTCCTGTCTTATCTTGAGTAGCATTCTTGAAAGAAGAGGCAGAGGGGGAAAACATAGACTGAGAGGTTTACCCACCGGAAGGATAGGACATCCGCTTTCCATGCCCTGCTGTGAGGTGTCCTGACTCAGAATTTGCTGATCTGGTGATTGTAAGGGGAGGTAAAGAGGTCCACCTCCCGTATCTCCCATTTCTGGGTTAACAGTTTGGAAGTACTTTTGTCTAATTGCCACTCGTGGGTCCAGGAGATTTATGCTTAAGTCATCTGCCAGAGAGTTTTGTTTGTCTGGCAGGAATTGAGCTTGCAGATGGATATGAACTTCCAAGGCCATGTTCCACAGTGTCATGGCTAGCCTACAGAGTGGGTAAGAGTGGGTTCCCCTCTGCTTGTTGATGTACCACATAACTCTGGTGTTGTCTGTTTTTATTAGCAGGGGTCCAGGTGAGAGTAGAGATCTGAATGCTGTCAGAGCGTGCTGAACAGCTAGCATCTCTTTTTGGTTGATGTGCAGATGAATTTGACTTGGGCTCCAGTGGCCATGAATGCACCTGTCCCCCAGATGCGCCCCCCAGGCATAGTCTGATGCATCTGCTGTTCAGGTATGGGTGGCGTGGGGTTGCATGCTGCTGCCCACTAAGGAAACTCTGTCCTTAGACAAGGTATGATAGGTATGACAGTTTCCATGTCCTGAGAATGTTATTACCAAAGACTTTTTAAGTACCATTGAAGTTTCCTCATATGCAGTCTGGCATATGAAATTAGTAGAATGCAAGAGACTATGAACCCCAGAGCCTGCAGGATTTTCCTTGCGGATACCTGGGTTCTGGTAGCCATTTGAGTGAAGCATCCTGTTAAATAGGCTTGTTTTTCTGGAGTCAGGAATGCCATCTGGGAGGCTGTGTCCAAGCTTGCTCCCAGGAATACAATCTTTTGACTGGGGACTAGTTTTGATTTATTTTTGTTGATAGTGTACCCCAGGGAGGTTAGAAGATTCTTTACAAATGTCAGGTGCTGCATCAGCTTTTCCTGACCGTTTGCCTGAATCCGGCAATCGTCCAAGTAAGGGTATATTTGAATCTTTCTCTGTCTGCAATAGGCAATGGCTGGAGCCAGGCATTTTGTGAAGACTCTGTGAGCAGTGGATAAGCCAAAGGGAAGTGCAGAGAACTGATAAAGCATAGATCCTTCCCTGAAACGTAGATATTTTCTGCATGATTCCCTGATAGGGGTGTGCAGATAGGCTTCTTTTAGGTCTAGGATGGCTAACCAGGCCTCTTTGGACAGCATAGGAAGAAGCTGCTGAAGGGTGAGCATTCTGAATTTTGGTACCACCAGGAAGGTGTTTAGAATGGAAAGATCTAGGATTGGGCCCTCAAGTGCCCTCTTTTCTGGGTAGCAGGAAAAGTCTGGATTAAAACCCTTGACCTATCTGATCTGCAGGAACAGGTTGAATTGCCCTTATGGAGAGCAGGGATTTGGCTTGGAGGAAGGTCTGGGAACCCTTTCGGGGTAGGCAGTGTGTGGAAGCAAAATTTCTAGCCCTGGGATACAATGTTGAGGACACATCGGTCTTTGGTGATGGAGGTCCAGTTTTTTGCATGGCGGGCAAATTTTCCTCCTAGGGACACGAGCAATTGGGCAGAGGTGAGGAGTGAAGTTGACAAGTCATTGTGAATTCTTTCCGTAAGGGGGTGGCTTAACACTTCCTTTTATAGAAGTGGATGTACTCCATTGCATAGATCTCTGCATACCCTGAGACTGTAATTTGGGGGGGATCTAGTTCCCCTGGGTCTAGTTTGAGATGGCCTTGAGGGGGCTGGAAAGGACCAATGTTTTGAGGGGCAATGCCTACTAAGTCTTGGAGGCTGCAACTGCAAAAACTGTCTGACTGTCTGCATAGATTTAGCTTTTTCTTCCATCTTTTTTAGAACCTCTTCTGCTTTGGTGCCAAATTGTCCTTATTCAAAGGAGCGTCTAGTAATTTTGATTTGACATGGTCTGGCAAGGTCTGTTCCTTAAGCCAAGCATGCCTTCTCAGTACAGAACCAGTGACTGCTGCCCTGCAAGATGCTTCTAGGGCGTCAAACCCACATTGCAAGGTATGCTTGCTGACTTGGCTTGCAGAATGCAAAAGCTCCTGTAATTCTTTATTTTCTGCACAGTCTGTAAGGGTGGATAATTTTTGCTTAGTAAGTTCCATAATATGTTGCTGGTATTTTAGCATGTGAAACTGGTAATTCAATGCCCTAATGGCTAGAGTTGCAGAGGTGTATACTTTTTTACCCCATCTGTCTAAAGCTCGGGAATCCCTGTCTGAAGGGGTGGGATTCTTAGCTGTAGTTGTTTTTATACCTTTAGGCCCTTGGGAAATGACCTCTGGGTCAGCAGTAGGATTTCTGAAAATAAATTTGTGAGTCAGGGACTCTGTATATTATACATACCCATCAGGTTTCTTTGGAGCAGGGGGTAAAGTATCAGGAGTCGGACTGGATTCCATAAAAACATCATCCACTACATCCAGATCAGGAGGGATAGCTAAGGGTCTATGTTGTGGCAGATCTAAAAATTCTCCGAGACTCTTTCAACTGAAGATAATCCTGGCATTCCCAGTGGAAATGCTCTCTTAAAGTATGAAGGGTTTCACCAAAAGAAAAATCCTCTCGAGGGGAAGCAGAGGGAATGGATTCCTCTGCATCTGAATCCTCATAAGCAGATAAAGGCTTGTCTTCATATTCAGAAAAAGTCAGAGTCGTTGGGCTCTTGGCCAGTTAAAGCTGCCTGGGACAGGTCTCTTTTTCTCTTAGCAGAGGAAGCTGCTTTCTCTAATCAGCATGATCAGGTCTTCTGCCATTTTAAGCATTTGAGATTGTGGCAAAGAAGCACGTGCTAGAGATTGGGTAGTCGTCTTTTTAGGCGTAGCTCGTACTCTTGGCCTTAGAAAATCAGTAGTTTTAGACAAAACTGAAGATGTGAACGAAATCGGTTTGTGTCGAGTATCAGTAATGCGACGAACTTCCTCAGAAGCCGGTGCCTGCTCAGTGGCTCCGGACCCATACAAGGTAGAAACATCTGCAGGTTCCATAGTCAAAGAAGAGTCTTGCGACATACCGGATCCTGAACAGGTCTCTGCAGCGGCCTGCGAATCCATCGAAGCGGGCATCAAGGGCTGCAAAAGCACCTCACTGAGTATTGGCGAACTGGCGACTAGCTTAACTGAAGCATCGTTGGCAGTTTTGGACCTATGCGGTCTGTCTCTGTCTTTATCCTTACGTTTTTTCGGAAGATCGGTAGTCGGATGGCTTACTGAAGCCATTTCAGAATATGGAGCTCGAGAGCAAAAGTATTTAGTGACAATAATGACCTGACTACGAATAGTTCGGGCATTGAACAAAGCACAAAACCGACAGCGAAGAACTTCGTGGTCTGGTGACACAGTAAGAATGGAAATCTCTGTGTGATATTTGCTTTCCACAGGCGAGACACTTGTTAACTTTTTCTGACATCGGTTAGAGTAAGAATAAAGGATCCCCAATGGGGTACTTAGCTTTAGAAGACTTCAGGATGATTCAATTCGGAAATGAAAACTCGGGTAGCGGCCTACCAGCACTTGTGCAAACTGCTTCTGCTTCGGGCTCCTCTGCAAGAAAGACTGATGTAATGGGATCATCTGCCTGTTTTTATACCCCTGACGACCTGATGTCAGTCCTGGAGCGACAGCAACCGACGCAGAAATACTAAGTCTCTGGTATTCGGGCCGATTGAGGGCTACCTGCAGGCAGACAACCCAAGTGTGATGACTGCAACAGTGAAACATGAAGAAATCCTCAGTTTCTATTTCTTTAACTTCTCCATTACTAATCCCCTTTTTTACTTTTCCTCTTTGTTTTCTTATTTTTTTGCATTGTAAAATTTTCCATGTCCAGACGCCTTTGCCTGTATTTCTCTTTGAATATCTTTGGGGCTGCCTTTTTTGTGTTGATTAATTTGGCTTTCTCCTTTGCATAAATGTTGTACCAAGTCAGAGCGCTCTTTCTTTCCTGTGTCCCATGACCTTTCAAACGTTCCTATAGATTTTGTTTTTTTATATTTCCTCAGTCACTTCTTCCAAACCGGTCTATATAATGTTTTTCATAAACCTGTTGTATTAATAAACAGAATTTTTTATTTGAAGCTTCTGACAGATTTTCTTCTGGAACTACCTTTCTTTCCTCTAATTTCTCTCAATCTTTTTTATTTATTTATTTTTCTTTTTTTACATTTTCTGTCTGGAAATTCTGGGCTTCTTGCATAATAGTAAAAATACACAATTTCTTTCTTATCCTCAATAGTCCATTCTATTGTCTTTAATTGCTCTTTTTTAACCTATGAGCTTTTGTGATTTTTGTGGATTACTACTTCCTTCTACAACGGGGGGTGGGGGGGTGGGCATCCTCCCATGTGCCTGGCCTAGCTCCATTGTAGGAATGTTTCCATATCTTGGGAATGCTACACTGCCATTTTTTCAGTCCTGGCACCAGTGCGCCTACCAGAATGGGGCACTTTTTTTTATCCCAGGTCTTGTGCACCCAGCTATCTTTTCATTTTTTTAACCTACTTCTGTACATATGTGTTATATAAAATACAGTCTATGTATCAGTGCTGTCTTGTGAAATTTTGTTAAAAAAAGTACAGTTTTGTACCTACCATAAATGTAGATGTTCGAGGATCCACATTGCTGCAGTCCTTACTATTTGGGTAGTCCGCTGTCCAGTCCCCAATAATAGACCAGAGTGACGCCGCCGGGTCAGGCGCATTAGACTGACGCCCAGGCACGGGTACTAAACTCTGACCAATCTTGACGATCCATCCTCAGTCTTTTCTGCCCCCAGATGTCAGAGACCAAAAAAAAAGGCCCAAAAAAACCAAAAATAAAAAAAATACAATATATATAAAAATATAAACAAAATATACAAAAATATATAACTTCACCACAACACACCCCAAACCTCCACATAGAGGGAGAGGAGAGAGAGGTGATCCTGATTGGGTAGCAATTCATCTACATTTATGTAGGGTACAAAATAACTGCAATTCTGTACTATGTTCTGCATGCCACATTGCTGCAGTCCCACTAGTAGGTGCAGAGGTAAGGGAGTATGGCAAATCATAAAGAAAGAGGAGCCGACAATGCAAAAACAAAAACAGCTGCAACAACCAGCCCCAGGTTAGAGATAGAGAAGATAATGCTTAGAGAAAGTATGCACTGAACACTGAACTCCAAGTGAAATAGTCCTAAATCATCCTTAGTTTAAATGCTGTTTGAAGTGGCAGTAGCCCTAGAGTGGGGAGGCCCCCTAATCCCAGCTGGAATCTCCAGCCATGAATAACATAATGCATGCAAAAACCCAATCCACCCACCTAGAAATAGTTTGTTTTGACACAGGCTTGTGACACAGAACTCAAAGCAAAAACTCAAAGCAAAACAAAACAACAACCGAGTCCTGCTTAAATAATAATTTAGTAATTGCGTATTATATGTGTACATCTAAATCTTTAAAAAAGTTTATTTTTATTTTGGGGGTTTTGGGCAAAAAAAGTAAAAAAGTTTGGCAAAGCCACACTGGTTTAACCAAACACACTTGGAAAAAGGAAGGACAATATAAATGAAGGAACGATAAGATGGAAAAAAATCCTAAGGGCCAGAAAAATAAAAGGGCTCAACTGCCATAACCCTCCTGCAATCAGACATAGCCAACAGAGAAGTAATAGCCAACAGAAAAGCAGTTTCAGCAGAAGTAGTTTCAATTCAGCAGTAGCCGGTTCTCAAGTTTCCAATGTAAGTCAAGTTTCAAGAGGGCAAGAGAGAGGGGGAAGCATAAGTTAGGGTCTTATATTCTTGCCCTTACCAAGAAACCTAAGAAACAACAAATGGTGGGTCACAATCATAGTGAGCTGGGTAGGTCAGTGAAATACACTAGGAATGAATCTTATCAAGGACAAACCTTTTAAGATATTGAAGAGCCACATATTGATTCCGCACACACTCAAATTAGGCTCAATCTCTCCAAAATAAAAAGTAAATCAAAAATAAAATCTCTTCTCTTTGTACTAGGTCTTCCTTTCTCCACACTTTCACTTCTAATTTTCTTAACTAGGTGAATGCTGCTGTAAGTTGACTTTGAACTTGTTTTCAACACAGAACAAAATTACAGTCAAGAGTGAAGAGTGATTTTGAAAGAGAGAGGATGAGACCTTGACCTTTAACAGATGAGGAGATTGAGGATAATAGGGAAAAGGCCATGGAGCCTCCTTGGCCATCCTTAAGTGCCAGCCCAGTGTAGTGTTTGCCATGTGTTGCCGAGGATCATCTGAGCTATCAAAATTGTTTTGGGCAACTCCTTAATTTGGAAAGAGATAAAGGGGCAGGAGGAAGAAAGGCACACACAAGAAGGTCTTTCCAAGCAGAAGACAGAGTGTGAGACAACCAGCCCACTTGAGGCTGATGGTTTAGTGGATGGGCTGCACTTGTTTTAGTGGGAGAAGCCAACAGATTCATGTCTGGAGTGTCCCAGTGATGAAGCAATTTCTGAAATACATGAAGATCCATACATCCAGAAGGAGGATCCATGATTTGTCTGCTCACACATCTGCTAAGGAGTTCTGTGGCTTTGGTTAACCTCCTGCCTGCAGAAAGTTGCAAGCTTAGTTTATTCCCAAGCTTAAATTAGAGGCCTGTATAGAGGGATGCTTGCCTGTGTCCCTGTGCATTTGTGTTGCAATGTGTTTGTTTATGTGTTACATGCCCCAACCCAGTCCTGGAAGAATATCGCCAAAAAAAAACATTAATGCTAACTGACTGGCTAACATCTCCTTCTCCTGCTAATGTCTCCTGTTTACTTGTCTTGGCCACTGCACTTGTCCCGCAGCTTCCATCCATCCACTTGTGAGCAAAATCTCCTGAGGCATCTGTCGTTCCTCATCAACTCTGAGGTCTGACCAGCAGAGAGTCACTTTTTTTTAGGTGAGTGTTTTTGGCCCACCTACAAATTGACTTTGACTAAAAAATTTTATTTTTGAGACAGTGTCCATTGTTACATTTTGAGATACCATTGTAGCTTCCTCATATGCAGTTTGCCATTGCTGAAGCCTTGTGCATGAAGGCAATTGGGAAGCACAGGGTCCAACCAGTTAATGTTTGATGAACTTGAAGAAGATGCAGCCTTGCAGTGGATGATAGTATAGGATAGTGTAAAAGAGCATAAAGGCTCTGTCCCACAGTAGTTCAGTTGTCCCCACCCAGTAGAAATAGAGAGAGGGCTAGTGAGATCTAAATTACTTGGACTTATTTCATTACTAGACTAATTACACTCCATATAACATATTCTTCGCTCACAGAATAGAAGCCTTTCCCTATCAGAATCAGGCAGTCGTCCAGATGCCCATTCTTTGGATAGATTCTGCTTACAGGCCAAGTAAGGATGAGTTTGAGCCAGAGATAGCTTGGCGTAAGTTAAGGGGCTTAGCTGAGAACTGAAGAAGAACTGCAGAGTAGATAATATGCAGATAAATGCAAAAAAAATGCAGCAAACTAACCCTGCTCGGTAGTCTTTATAGGCTTCTTATACTTCAAATTTCTTAGCTTTATGATCTTTGCCCAAGGTAAGATTCCCATCCAGCCGAGGTAAAAGCCGCCAACGGCTTTTGTCAGCAACTTGGGAACCCAAGAGATAAATAACGTGTTGGTCTCACCATTCTTGGAATCCTTTCTTTGGTACTAGGAGATCCGTTTTAGGCCCCAGGTCTCCGCAGGACTGCCCTGGATGGACACTAGGAGTAATGAAAGGCCCCTGCTTGATACAGGACTGACTGATTGATTGTGGAGCCTCTTCTTTTTGGAATGGGAGGAACGCGGAAATTGCCTTGTGAAAGGGGAACTGTGATGGAATAAACCCATCTGATGCGAGTTATATGATAAAATCTGGTCATCTGTAATTAAATCCCAAAATTCCTCAAGCGGAGGAAGTCTTCCAATCCTGGAATGAAAGAGCAGGTCAGAAAGGTCATCTACTGGCAGCTGACCTGACAGGCGATTGGGTCTGGAAAAGGACAGGACTGAACTCTGTTCTCACCAAGGAGCTGGAGCTGCCCTGCTGCCCCCACTGAAGCCCTGAACAACCTGCTAGATCTGCCTCCCAACCACGCCTAGAGGCTGCCCTAGACCCAATTTTCCCTAGCCTGGGAATGCACATCTAGCTCTGCAATATCTTTTTGCAACTAATAAGCACTTGCTAGCTTTGTGCACCTTTTCTCCATTGCATACACCAAGCTTTGTCAAAGGTTTGTTTAAGGCTTTAAGTACAGGCCAAACCAAACAACACAATTAACATGTCATTAATCTGTCAAAAATACTTAGCAGCAGCCATTCCAATCCCAGGACTAGGTGGCACCAGGCATACCCAGGTGCCAAGAACCACAGAACAAAGAAACCTCACCCAGAGTACAGCACACACACCACAAACCAAATCCAGCAACTCCACTACCCACTTCGTCACCACCATGCATCCACCTTAGATTTTAATTACACCAGAAACCAGAAAAGCAGATTATCTTTAGATTTTGAATTTGTGAAGGATCATATTTTACATATAGCGCATGAAACTTACACATTCAACGCTTCAGTACAAGACTCAAACCAGCTTTTACACTTTCATTTCTATTTCTTGCCTTTTTATCTTTGGCCCTCTATCAGTGGGAACAGGATTTGAGCCACACACCTTAGGCCCCTGACAGGCAGTTGTCAAACTTCTTTAGGACCTTAAACAAATACTATATGAGCTTCCACCAGGAGCAGGGGGGTTAGGTTCAGGGTAGGCAAGGCCTCTTTTTCAAAGGAGGTAGAGCAAAGCCATCTGCTGGGGCAAAAGGAAGGGCCTATTACAACACAGCCGTCAGCTAAAGGCCTCTGCTGTGAATCCCAAGAATCCTCTAAGCCTTCCTCTGAAAATGAGAGTGCCTGAAAAATCCTGGCAGAGTCTCTGAAATGAAATGAGGAGTCTCAATCATCCACAAAAGTGGAAGCATCCAAAGGAGGAGGCTGTATATCATCCACAGAATCAAATTAAGAAGCCTCTTCAACACTGTTCAAAACTATCCAAACTCTTCCCTCCCGGTTAGACCCTTCAACTATTATCATCTAGTATAGAACCCCCTAGCTCTTTTAAGTGGGAGGGGCATAGAACTAAGCATCACAAAGCCTACGCGAACCCCCAATTCTGAAGCTGATGCCAGCCTAGCTGAACTGGGCCTACTTGAGGAGAGTTGGCTCTAACAGAACTGGCTGGCCTACCTCTCAAAAGAAGTTTTGGCAGCCTCAGAGAGGCCTCAAGACTCCTAAGAAGGCGACCTGTGTAAGTTACCAGAGAACTGACTCAGCCTACTAGCCCACCCTGCCTCTGGAAGGCACTCCCTTTTAAAGTTTCTGCCTGAGACACCGCCGTTCAAGAACAACAATCCGCTCTTGGCTCCCGTTGTTTTGTCCTTCTTGATTTTGGCTACGCCGGAGCGCGGATCATCATTTGTACCTTGGTAACCTTTCCTTGTTGGCACGGCGGTACAAATCCTAATCCTCCTCACGTAACTGCGTTACCCAAACACTAACCTGGCACAATCTAACCTCCTCTTAACAGTCAACGCTTGCACAAGGTATGGTAATCCCTATGAGTACAACGTTTCCACATAAAGGCACTAAACCACAATAGTTAACAACTGAGGCAAGAAAAGGTGTTTAAATCCCCTATTTTCTGAAACTTCAGTTAATCAGGCTCCGTATTCACTCAACTCTTCGGAAATAAAAAACAACGCCACGCCGTACCGTAGTGCCAACCAACTCTTCCTTATGCAAAACACTGATATCTTGCGAAACTCAAGGCGCAACCGCCCTGAGGTCACTGGATTGATCGCCAGACTAACTGACGCCCAATCACCCATATACCAACCGACTGGCATTGAATACCAGCTGGGTACATCAGGGTCCACCTTGTGAAGGTACTCACCAAGACTTGAATTCACTTCCAGCAAAACTACTCTCCTTTGCTTCCTCACTTAGCTCTCCATTTGGCCACAAAGTCTTGACCTCTTCTAAACTCTGTGATGAGAAATGAAATCAGAAAGAAAGGTGGGAATACATAAAAAAGTCTGCAATGCCAAAGGATGAAAAATGCATCCACTGCTGCAGTTTTGCAGTCAAGGAACTCTCCCCATCAAAGACCCGCTTTCAGGGCACTTCCATAAGGATACCAAAAAACAGTTTCTTCTGCAAGACTTCACGTCACCAAGTAAAACTCACCCTAAGGAGTTCTCTGTAGGAGCAACCAAATAATAATGTGAAAAGAGCCAACTACAGTTTTTCTTACACTACGCAGATGTTCTCCAGTTGCTGGGGTGCAAGACCCTGAAGATTCACTATCCAGACCTGGAAACATGTGACATGTTAGATGAAGCTGCCATGTTCCAGAATGGGATAGAATGCATCTATTCCCTTTGAAATCAAAAAGGGTCAGTAGTTGCACTCCCTTCTCCACATTTCAAGTTTCATTCCAACTAATGGAAAGCCTCGACAGACCTTTCAGTATAATAGTTTGGACCCATCCCAAGAGTTATACTAAGATGAACTCTCCTACAGTGAAGATCTTTCAGAGGGAGGACCTGTGAACTCCAGAATGCAGCAGTGTGGGACAAAATCTATAACCCACTAGTCTTTATGAATGGCTGCCCAAGCTTGTGTGAGCTTTGAAAACACCCTATTCCCCAGAAAGTCCCATACTGGAATCAAGACTACTACAGTGTGTTGCTCAGTCTTTTTAGGCAAATTAATAACAGTTGGGGGTGGGCTGTAAACAACTTTGGCTACTCCCACTGGTAGCATAAAATGCTTCCCCCAGTTGAGGGAGTTAAATTGTTTTAGAAGAGAAACAAGTAAAAAAAGAGGAATCATAAAAATGCGTTCCATAAAACTAAGAAGTTGTTCCTTCTTCTGTAGACTATATGCTGGGAGGCTTGGCCACTCTAGGGTTGGGTGAGGGCTTTAACACTTCAAATTTCTCATTTAAATCTGTCAAGGAGGGAGACCCATGCACCTCATCAGTCACAAGCCTGCCAACAGTCACAAAAAGGCAGGAGTGGGGCTAATGCACACATGTCAGATTAGCCCAGGATGGAAGAGATCTGTTCTGGACTGGAAATTACATCCGACCATGCTCCTTATGGCTGCAAGGCAGCAAAGTAAAGTACCTAGAATGCCTAACCAGCATCAAAACATCTGTCTAATGTCTACAACTTCAGTCATGAGCACTTGTTAACTGGTCACCCACAACTGTAAGTTTCTGGCACTGGTGGGCCAGATGAGTAGTCCTACAGGAGTAAACCCTGGTCCTGAACAGCCAAACTGTGATTGAGTTGACTCAATAGCCCACTCCCTAAAGTTACATTAGTCAGTCATGGAATTCAGCTAATAAAGCAAGAGTGCAAGGAGCTGCCATTGCAGAATTCCTCTCCCAAAAAAGTAGTACCCAGGAATGTGTGGACTCCTGCCCCCATTTCTTCCACCTACAAGGTAGAGAAATACAGGCTTGGGTCCTAACCAATCAAGGAAAAAAACTCAGCAGCTGTGGGGTCCAAAAGCCTTAGTTGACTAGGCTTGCCTCAAAAAGGCCTAGGTCTATACCTTCTCTTCAACATGAGTCCATGTGGCAATGCTCAAACATGTCACAGGTTGCAGGAAGTACCCTTCAACTAGTCTCCATGTAGAAAAGTTGGTGTCCATCTCCATCCCTTCTGTTTCAAGCCAGGCTAACAGCATTTCCCAACATTTCCTTCTCAAATCTATGAATGGCAGGACTGAATTATTACTGTTTATAATAGTGCCTAATGTTGTACTCCTCTGCCAAGTAACAGAAAAGCCTTTGCAGCTGTTTTTTTTGTCTATATGCTAAGTGCCCCTGCCTGCTGATCATTAATTTTTCCTCACCAAGTCTGACTCGACCTCTTCACAAAGTCTTTATACTTGGTCTCCTAAAGGTTACTGACAGGTGATCTATGCCTGGAATATAATCCATTCTTGGATCTAGCTCTGTTTTGCGGATGTTCAGAAGATCCATCAAATAGCATCAGACACACTAGGTCCAAGGATTTAAAATTTGCTCGTTACACAAGACTTGTTTAAGAGACAGACATGTGTCTCAGAGGATCACCACACTCTGGAACAGGCTCCCTATCCATGTGGAGCAGAGTCCATTCCTAACCATATTTAAGCATGACCAGTGGATGGGAAATCAGAAATTCACCCTGGGTCTGGACCCCATGTTTCTGACAGACAGTGGCAGACAGCAATGCCCAATACCTACCAAATAACTTCTAGAAAGTTCTAAACTCACAATCTCCCTCTTAATAAATGTCCATGATACATAGGGACACAACTGGATTGGATTGCATGGCTAGGCTTATGAAGACCCTGGTGGTCAGCATAGTACATGCCTATGAACATGGCCCACTTGTTTTACTGACATCTGGAATTTCACCTAGTGTCAGGGTGATAGCTATATGGAAGGGTACGGGTGGTCTTCATTTAGGCATCCCCGGGTGGGCTTTCTACCCAGGCCAACAACATTCAATTAAGGTATTTTCTGTAAAAGTCTTAAACCCCAATCCTTGGTTGGTGGTGGTGTGTGATATGTGTTAATGCCAAGGTTGACAGTATCTTTCCAGTGTTAGAGCACATTTTATGCACACTAATGCCGAAGACTATTGCAAGGCTTAATGCTTGCTTTCAGCTACATAGCTGCTATGCTACCCTCAGAGGGTCATGAAAGTGAATATCTAGTTCTGCCTCATCATACTAACTAGTAAAGCCTTGACATTCTTCTCATGGCATTCTTCTCATGCCAGGTCTGTCAGATATTTGAACAGATAATCAAACTCAGGCCCCTGGGCAGTAGTTTAGGCTTTTTCTCTCTCGATCAAAGGAGTTAGCCAATGCTGGTTCAGTTCTTGACTGGTTTGGTGGGTCTGTAAGGCATAGAACACACATCATAACCAAAACATTTTATGAGACCTGCATATCACGCCACAGTATAAAACAGAATAGCCAGAATTCTGACACAGCTCTCTGGAGCAGGCATACAAAGCACTGTCTACATCCCAGTTTGATCAGAACAGGCTTTGAAGTGGTTTGGGAGGAAGGATGGCAGTGAGAAGCCTACAACTGAATGGAGTGAAGGCAGTGTGAGTTGTTGCATTTCTGATACACACAGAAAAATAGGCTAGTACCTGGCAGACTGAGTCTGGAAAAATGTACTTGACAAACAATGCGACTTCGACTACATAAGCAGTACTGCATGTGGAGCAGCATTACATGGATCTGGCAAGTCACATCTTAAGAAGCCAGTTATGGATCTATACAGAATGAGCAAAACTGTCTCTCTCCCAGCCCAAATCTCACCATCAAAGTGGGAGGGACAGACTGATGGGCTGATCAGGCTCTCCTGTCAAGAAAGAATGGGCCAAGCAGAGAAGCCAGTAAGCAAACACTATGTATGGGAACAAGGGTGGGTGATGTATTCTGATTTTTGGAAAGGAATTGCCACACAGGCTGCACATTGGGCAACGCAGTGGTGCAACAGTAGAGTTATTGCCTCACAGCAAGAGGTTCTCCTGTTCGATTCTCGGCTGGAGTGCCTTCTGTGCGGAATCTCCATGCCCTACCTGGATTCATGTGGGTTTTCTCCGGGTGGATCCGGTTTCCTTCCACGTTTCAAACATATGCGTCTGGAGCATTTCTCCCTAGGCCCCCATTGAAAACTGGCTTAGTTCCATGTCTGACTTTCCCGGTAAACAAATGTTAAATAAATAAATTAAATCTGAGCAATTTTACTTAATTTTCTGGGTGAGTACACAACAAAGGTAAGTCTTATCTAAGCAGGAAGTGAAAAGCTGGCTCTAATTTATCAGGAATGGGTTTCACACAGAGGCAAGTGCTCTAGCTTAGAACATGCCTCAAAACTCCCATCCTGAAAAAGGCATCCACAACCTCATTCCAGCATTTAATACTACTACTGTGTTTGCCACCTTTTCTGCAGCATGTGCTAATCTGCTAATTTTATCTGTTGTCAAGACATTCACAATACACTGTATAATTCATAAGTCTGCTTAAGACGTCCCTCAGGTGCTGCACTGTATGGACTTGATAATTTGTAGCCCCAATGCCAAATTTGGCTCCAGGGCAGACCTTTTTCCCCAGTCTGTAATCTTGCTCTTGATCATGGGGGTGGGTACAGGGTCCTGGAACTACCCACGATGCCTTGCAATTTCTACGCAGGATACAAAGGGGCAGTCACTGGGGTCTTGTAAAGGTAAGGGCACCGATTTTACACTCTGTAAAATCTGTGAAGCTTTTTGGGGCAGGGGCTGTCAATATTGATGTAAAGTGCTACAAAATGCATTCTCACAAACTTTTCTCTTAGGAGGAATTGCAGCCTGTTTGGGTTTCTCTAGTACCAGGAATTCCATGTATTTTTTAACTCGAGATAACACCAAGCAAGCATTTGAAATGGTAATGCAAAGAGATTCAAGGTATTGCCAAAGGCTGTATCCTCATGGGTAGAGGTAGAGGACAGAATACTCACTGTGTACATCAAGCCCTAAAGACAGATGAATTTGATGGATTAGTAAGGCAGGCTCCATTCATTCTCTGTGGGCTCTTTTTATCTTCTTTTCTCCCAATTACCCTTGCAGTGGACAGGTAAGACATTGCCAAGGAGCCAGAGTAGATTTTTGCAGCACAGCAAAATATTCACTTAAGAATTTACTGTATTCGGAATGTAAGGGGATCCCCCACAGATGCCAAAGTGGCTAATGTCTGACCAAGGAGTGTCCTGTCAATGAACATCTCAGAGTTAGTTATCATTCCCAGAATACGAGTGCAAGCCTGTTTTCTGGTGTCTAGTGTATGTGAATGCCCAACTCTTTGTCAGTCACAGCATAGTCGTGGGAAAGTCATCACCAGTGGGCCCAAATCTCTGAGAATCTCTCAAACATTAAGAAAAACTAATCTAATGTACTATATGAGTAACTACGAGAGACATCCAGCTTGGAAATGTTTCTGTAATCTAGAAATCCATTTCCTGGCCATGAGTTTCAGGCTCCAGGTAATCAACCACATTTGAGACAAAGGGTCCTTATTTTTTGTTGCTTCTCTTCTTTAAACTTCTTTTAAAATTAAATAGGCCAAGAGATGAAAAGTGGAAAAAATATATCCTGTGTTGGGAGTAGACAAAATCTGATTTTCATAACCCCATGTGATGAAGCCTTACTCAGTGCAGCTACCTGGGTAACTCAGATCACAAGACACCTGCCCTTGTTTCGCACTACTGTCATCTTCTCCAGTTTCCTAGTTTTGAGTTTTCCAAGAAAAAAAATAAAATTCCTGTTCTGCTAAGACCTTCCAAAAGATTAACATTCTGACATCATAGAATCATGCCAGCAACTTATGGAGCTGGAGAAAACTCCCAAATTCCTTGCAAACCTACAAGTTTTCATACTTAGAAACATACAACGTTCACAAGAATATACATTAATGAACTATTCCTTAGGGAAACACTGAAAAGTAGATGACCGTCTTTGGGAAGTAACTTGGAAGTTTAGCAGACAAGATTAAGGCTATAAGCTGCTAATCAGCTTCATCCTACACTAATGAGTATGATTTCCACATCTTCTTTTTGTCTCCCGTGTGAATCTCACTAAGTCACTTAGCCAGAATGTGCTCCTGGGTCTTGGCTGAAAATCAGAAGATATGTACTTACCATTGCTTGGCATTTGTGTTGTCCATTTTAATTCTTCCTCACAAATTGGTCTAAAATCAGACTCTCTGATCCGACTCGGATCCGAAACTAGAGCTCATCCCTCTACCCATAATGCCCTATTCCACCCCCAACTCTTCAGATCAAGTTTACTGCTTTACCCCTATTGTGCTATACAGACAGAACAGACACAAAGCAGAACTAAGGCTCAAACTAGGAAAGTACAGTTGTGTACACTTACCATAAATGTACATGTTCATGTGTATTCATTGTTGCAGTCATTACATTTGGGATATCTGCTTGCAGGTAGCCCTCAGTCGGCCTGATTAACAAAGTCTTGGGTCCAGCATCGGTTGCTGTCCCTTCTTCCATGATGTCAGGTCGTCAGGGGTATAAAACATGCAGCTGACACCATTACATCAGTTTTTCTTGCCCCAGATGTCAGGTGCCTCCCTAATGGGAAGCAATTAAATATAAAAGCACAAAGATATACCTCCAACAAAAAAGCAAATACACCAAAAAGACTTTTAAGCATAGTAAAGGAAAGTAGAGGTATAGCCAAAAGAAGTTAGGGGGCTAGAGGGAGGGTAACCAGGACTGCAACAGTGAATAGACTCGAACATCTACATTTATGGTAAGTGTACACAACTGTACTATGTTCTTTGTGTTTCACTGTTGCAGTCATTACATTTGGGCAGATTCCCAAAGCTATGGTTGGGAGGAGGAATTAAGACAGCATTAGGGCCAGCTAAAAGGCCTGGACTGCTTCTTTGGGTTTTGTAATAACTGAGCAGGCAGAGCAGGAGAAACAGGTTTCAATACAAATTCCGGTGACTGGCTCCTACCTGTCGGATCCAATGGTCTGAGATCAGAGTAGGAGGTGTAGGGGACAGGAGAGCTGGTGATGGTGATCATGCCTGTTGGATCCAAAGGGGCCAGTGGATCTGAGGGAGTTGCTATCTTCCTTCGGATCATAAAAGGTCAGATCCAAAGTCTATGTTTTTTGGTATGTTCCGACAAGTTCCTCTGAGATTTCTGGAGGGCTCATTTTTTGGAGTCTGAGGAGCCATAATGAACTTTTGAGGGGGTTTGAGCCCCAGATGAAGAAGAAGAGGCAGGAAGTAAGCCTTTAATTTCTAATTTACTGTGCTAGTCAGAAAGGGTCCTACGGTTAAAACAAGGAACAAATCTTGCAAACTGTTTTGAGATGTTATGGACCCAAGGAATAAACACACTTCTTGTGGACATCAGAATTGGGGACCTTATGCTCATAAGAAGTGCATTTCTTAAAACTGGGCTTCTCAGACATGACCACAATCTAAATATATAACTGTGTACTAAAACAGTAGAATGCACACCTACACTAAGCTACAAAAAGTAAGACTACTATAATTAGAAAAACAGCACACTCTACAAAACAGTAACAGTAGCTCAAGAACTAAACAAAACTCTACAAGCTATTTTTTTTTTTGCTACACAACTAAATTTTTATAGATACAAGAAGGGCCCTAAAGGAGAAAAAATAGGAAAAGAAGCAAACACCTAACACCAGCGAACTACTAAATGTAATAAAATGGAGAAGGAGAGAACACTAACTCTAATATTAAATTATAAGAAAATCTAAATTTTGAAAAAATAGACAAAAAAGGCACTCTCTCATGCTTTAGATTCAATTGCGATCTTGTTCTGATGGCAGCAAACAAGATCTGGGGAGTTGGGGATGGAATACAGCATTATGGGTAGAGGGAGGAGCTCAAGATTCAGATCCAAAGTCTTGTAGATGTGGCCGAGTTGGATCAGAGTATCAGATCCTTGAGCCATTCATGAGGAAGGATGATCTTTTTTATGAAAACAACACAGAGGTAAATATGATAATTGTGATTTTTTTAATCAAGAAACACATGGATCGTTTAGTCTTACCACTTCCTATTTACTGGACAAATTGCAGATCATACTTAATCAGCAACTTCTAACTTTTATTCCCCACCTTTTCTAACAGCAGCCTAATGACTACCTCGTACTATTTTGACACTATGACCACCTTGGGAACAATGTTCTTTCTAAATGTGAA